>NC_081395.1:7687191-8029691 GCF_030684315.1 Stegostoma tigrinum | reverse complement strand
GTGCTGAGGGTGTGGCCAATGTCGGAGGGTCAGTGCTGAGGGAGCGGGCACTGTCGGAGGGTCAGTGCTGAGGGAGTGGGCACTGTTGGAGGGTCAGTGCTGAGGGAGCGCTGCACTGTCGGAGGGTCAGTGCTGAGGGAGTGGGCACTGTCGGAGGGTCAGTGCTGAGGGAGCGGGCACTGTCGGAGGGTCAGTGCTGAGGGAGTGGGCACTGTTGGAGGGTCAGTGCTGAGGGAATGGGCAGTGTCGGACGGTCAGTGCTGAGAAAGTAGGCAGTGTCGGAGGGTCAGTGCTGAGGGAGCGGGCACTGTTGGAGGGTCAGTGCTGAGGGACTGGGCAGTGTCGGACGGTCAGTGCTGAGGGAGTGGGCACTGTCAGAGGGTCAGTGCTGAGGGAGCGCTGCACTGTCGGAGGGTCAGTGCTGAGGGAGTGGGCACTGTCGGAGGGTCAGTGCTGAGGGAGCGGGCACTGTCGGAGGGTCAGTGCTGAGGGAGTGGGCACTGTTGGAGGGTCAGTGCTGAGGGAGTGGGCAGTTTCAGACGGTCAGTGCTGAGAAAGTAGGCAGTGTTGGAGGGTCAGTGCTGAGGGAGCGGGCACTGTTGGAGGGTCAGTGCTGAGGGACTGGGCAGTGTCGGACGGTCAGTGCTGAGGGAGTGGGCACTGTCAGAGGGTCAGTGCTGAGGGAGCGCTGCACTGTCGGAGGGTCAGTGCTGAGGGAGTGGGCACTGTTGGAGGGTCAGTGCTGAGGGAGTGGGCAGTGTCGGACGGTCAGTGCTGAGAAAGTAGGCAGTGTCGGAGGGTCAGTACTGAGGGAGCGGGCACTGTTGGAGGGTCAGTGCTGAGGGAGTGGGCACTGTCGGAGGGTCAGTGCTGAGGGAGTGGGCACTGTTGGAGGGTCAGTGCTGAGGGAGTGGGCAGTGTCGGACGGTCAGTGCTGAGAAAGTAGGCAGTGTCGGAGGGTCAGTGCTGAGGGAGTGGGCACTGTCGGAGGGTCAGTGCTGAGGGACTGGGCAGTGTCGGACGGTCAGTGCTGAGGGAGTGGGCACTGTCAGAGGGTCAGTGCTGAGGGACTGGGCAGTGTCGGACGGTCAGTGCTGAGGGAGTGGGCACTGTTGGAGGGTCAGTGCTGAGGGAGTGGGCAGTGTCGGACGGTCAGTGCTGAGAAAGTAGGCAGTGTCGGAGGGTCAGTGCTGAGGGAGTGGGCACTGTCGGACGGTCAGTGCTGAGGGAGTGGGCACTGTTGGAGGGTCAGTGCTGAGGGACTGGGCAGTGTCGGACGGTCAGTGCTGAGGGAGTGGGCACTGTTGGAGGGTCAGTGCTGAGGGAGTGGGCACTGTTGGAGGGTCAGTGCCGAGGGAGTGGGCAGTGTCGGACGGTCAGCACTGGGTCCGTGCTGACCCTCCGACAGTGCCCACTCCCTCAGTACTGACCCTCTGACAGCGTGGCTCTCCCTCTGTCCTAGCAGCGGGAATGTCGACCCGGAATTGGGTCCGACTTTCTGGAGTGAAAGCGGAGGTGAGGAGTGGAAAGGTTGGGGAGACAGTCCTTGGAGCAGTGACAGGCCACAACCCTGAGCCTAGGGGTCACGGCTGCAAAATGCTGTTAACTTTCAGCAGCAGGGGAGGGAACAGATGGGGCGAGCATCTTGAGTCTGAATAACAGAATTTCTGTGTCAGAGCTGGGTGTGGGCCTGAATCTGGGAATGGAGAGATTTGGATGGGAGCCATTGCAAAGCCTTTCCTTCACGGTCCATTGACTCCGGTCATTCCCAGCTGGAGCCTCATTTGGATTCCTTGGCAGAAGTGGATGTTTTTGTGTTTCTCATCACACATGGGGCTTCTAATCCCGGCCTCTCTCGGTGCTAAAAGCGGTTTCGTGTTAGCCCTCTGTTGGAGGGAACAGTTAGCCCTTGTCATCGTGACTGGGAGGTATGAGGCCTTCATTCTGACTTATTTTCTCCCAGTCACCACACAATCGTCACCGTTACCAGCCCAAACCCCTTGAGTAAGTCAATGCTTAAGTGTAAATATCTTTGGGAGAGGGGTGGGCCAGCGAAAGGGCTGGGAGGTTCAGACTTGCCAATTCCTCCCCATCCTACATTCGCAATGCCTCCCAGGTGTCTGACCCGGGCACTGTTCTAAGCAAAACCTTGGAGGAAACTCGCAACGTTGGAGCAGGAGCGGGCCATTCTGCCCATCTGCTATTCTGTACGGCTATTACGGCCATCCAATTCAATGGCTTTCAACGATCCGTCAGCACTGACCCTCCAACAGTGCGGCGCTCCCTCAGCACTGACCCTCCGACAATGCCCACTCCCTCAGCACTGACCCTCCAACAGTGCGGCGCTCCCTCAGCACTGACCCTCCGACAGTGCCCACTCCCTCAGCACTGACCCTCCGACAGTGCTCGCTCCCTCAGCACTGACCCTCCGACAGTGCGGCTCTCCCTCAGCACTGACCCTCCAACAGTGCGGCGCTCCCTCAGCACTGACCCTCTGACAGTGCCCACTCCCTCAGCACTGACCCTCCGACAGTGCGGTGCTCCCTCAGCACTGATCCTCTGACAGTGCAACACTCCCTCAGCACTGACCCTCCGACAGTGCAGCCTTCCCTCAGCACTGACATATCGTATTGCCTTAAGGTTAAGCTGGATGGAGGCAGACGCAGTGTTGGTGTTAGCAGGGGACTGTGTGCTGTGTTTTCAGAGGAGTTTGGCTCCTCGGTCCCATAGCAGCGGTTTGAGATAGTCAACCCATGAGTGGATGGGGTATGGCCACATTGGAGCGGTCAGGCATGAGTAATCAATTGGAATCATATCTGGAAAGTCTTTGTGAATTTGCACAGAAGGATTACTCCAGAAGCAGGAGACCATTTGGCCCCCGAAACCCATTCTGCTCACCTGGCAGCCTGACATCCATGTCCATGCCATTGATCAAAATTCTATCAGGTAAATCTAAGCAGGGCCTTCGCCCATTCATTATGACACTGTCATGCCTGTTTGGGGAAGCAATGTTGAAAATCAAACCCAGAGGTGATGAAAATTGTTAACATTTTCAATAATTTGCCTGAAAGCAGTAGAAATCATGGACCTGGGTTTCCATACTAATCACGTATTACTTCATCTGCAAATAATTAGACTCCAGCCAAAATTAAACAGATATAAACTTTGGATTGTAACACGATAACTTAAACCCTATTCCTCTTCTTAAAATCCCCCTTAAACCACATAGACGGACAAACAGATCGGAAAAGTAGTTCGTGAGCGGAGGAAAGACCCTCACGTTTTGGAGGAGATCTGTAGCTCAGGTTGTGCATGTTGAGGTTGGTTGGCTCGCTGAGCTGGTTTGCCCTTCCACAGATGTTTCGTTACCGTGCTGGGTAACATCCTCAGTGCAGCCTCTGATGAAGCGTCGGTGTGTTTTCCCAGAGATAGTAGGAGCTGCAGACACTGGAGAATCTGAGATAACAAGGTATAGAGCTGGATGAACACAGCAGGCCAAGCAGCATCAGAGGAGCAGGAAAGCTGACATTTCAGGTCGAGACCCTTCTTCAGAAATGTTTTCCCACCTGGTTTTTAAACTCTGGGGTCCATTGTGATGGATTGCCTCACTTCCGGGTTTCCTCGGTAGCGGAATGTATATGGAGTTGAGTTCAATGTGTTTATTAATATGGAGTGCCATGCTTTCAGGAATTCTGTGCTTGTCTCTGTCGAGCCTGTCCCAGGATCTTGCTGTTGTCCCAGTCAAAGTGGTGGTTCTCCTTGTCCATGTGGATTGAGATGAGTGAGTATCGGTCGTGTCTGTGTGTAGCCAGTTGGTGCTCATGTTCTCTTGTTATTAGTTTCCTTCCTGTTTGTCCGATGTAGTGTTTCTCACAGTCTCTGCAGGGGGTCTTGTAGATGACATCCGTCCTGTCCATGGTGGGGATTGGGTCTTTAGTTTGGGTGGGCACTTGTTGTAGGGTTGATGTGGGCTTGTGTGCCACCCTGGTGCCCAGCGGTTGTAGAAGTTCTGGAGACCAAGATCCTGAGACAGGCTAGACAGAAGCACATTGGAGCGGTCAGGCATGAGTAATCAATTGGAATCATACCTGGAAAGCCTTTGTGAATTTGCACAGAAGGATTACTCCAGAAGCAGGAGACCATTTGGCAGAATTCCTGAAAGCCCTCCACGAAGCAGGCTATTAATAAACACATTGAACTCGACCCCATATACATTCCACTACAGAGGAAACCCAGAAGTGAGGCAATCCACCGCAATGGACTCCAGAGTTTAAAAACCAGGCGGGAAAACACACCGATGCTTCATCAGAGGCTGCACTGAGGATGTTACCCAGCACGGTAACGAAACGTCTGCAGAACAATAAGCCAGCTCGGTCAGCCATCCAACCTCAACAGAGGAAAGACTGGAAAGGTAGTTCCTTGATTCCTCTTCATGAGTTATAGGGAAGCTCCCAATAATTCCTGCTCAGAATTTTCCTTTTCAGTCAACTTTCTTCGGATGCTTCCATTGGTTTGCAAGAGGCACAGGGTGGCTGATTCACTTGCCGAAGCCCTCTGACTTATCATCGAATACAGAACTGTACAGCTCGGCACAGCCCTTTGGGACACAATGTTGTGCCAAATGAAACTAATTCCTTCTGCCTGCCCTTGGTCCATATCCCTCCATTCCTTACATATTCATGTGCTCATCTAAAAGACTCTTAAAGACCCCTATCATATTTGCTTCAAACACCACCCTTGGCAGTGTGCTCCAGGCTCCGACCACTCTCAGTGTAAATAATGTGCCCCTCATATCTCCTGTGAACTTACCCCCTCTCACCTTAAATGCATGTCCCCTAGTATTAGACATTTGAACTCTGGGAAAAATATTCTGACCATCAACTCTATCTCTGCATCTCATAATTTTATAGACTTCTATCAAGTCTCGCCTCAGCCTTCAACACTCCAGAGAAAATAGCCTGAGTTTTTCTAGCCACTCCTAAAAGCTCATACCCTCTAATACAGGCAGCATCCTGGTAAACCCCCTCTGTACCCTCTCCAAAGCGACCACATCTTTCCTGTAATGTGGCGAACAGGAGTGAACACAATTCTCTAAGTGTGGCCTAACTGAAGTCTTATAAAGCTACAACATGACATCCTGACTCCTGTACTCAATTCTCTGACCACCCTATCTACTTGTGTGGCCACTTTCAGGGAGCTATGGACTTGTACCCCAAGATCCCACTGTACGTCAATGCTATTCAGGGTTCTGCCAATAACTCTGCATTGCCTGAAATGTACTAACCCACTCTTGGCAAAAGGCAAACTCAGAAAACAGATTGTCTCATATGCAACTGCAGTCACCACGGAAGAAAGAAACAGTTAAGAATCACAGCTTACAATCTCTGCTGAAGGAAAACTAATCTGGTTAAAGCTAATCTGGTTTAAAGTAGGGGATTTGACTGCGGAGATCAGAGAGATCTCTTGAGCTGGTAGTGAATAAAGCTCTTCTATCTGATAACTTGTTCCCATCCCCAATCTGTTAATGGACCTGACAGCCAATGACACAATTGTTGGCAGGCAGAAGGTCTTTCTTTTCAATATACTGTCACTAGTCCATAGACCAGTTGATTTCTTGTCACCAAGAGAGCTATATCCATACACAACCCCTTGGACCCAGACCAAAACTTGAACAATTGTTTGTTCAGTCAGCAGTTTACACAATGAGTCAGGTTACTTGTTTTTTGAAACATACAGCAATCTTTTAAAGATGTTGGTTTTAAAATACTACTCCTTCATTTCAATCCACAAGTTTAAAAAGCACAAAAGTAAAAAACAGACAGTCTTTACCACAGCCCGGAATTTAGAGACCAGCCTTGTTGAATAGGATGGTTAGCACAATATGATACTGAGGCTTTAAGAGGTTATTTTGTCCTTTTTTTTCAAAGACAGATTTTAGGGCAGAGACACTGATTTGTCTACCAGAGCCACTGGAGTAAACAACTTGTGAGAGCTTGGATTTTTGTTTTAAAAGTTAAAACAATAGAAGCAGGCTGCCTGGGTGTAGTCAAGGTCTCACAGAACCAGGACTTTTAGCTTCGGCTTTCAGCACTTGTTGCTGGGGTTTCAGTAAGGTTGGAAGCTGCAGTAAATCTCTCCCAGATGCTATGCTCTCTCAGAATTTTCTCTTGGCTTTTTCTCGCTCTGGGGTGACTGGAGTTGCATGGAGCCATGGAGAAAGGCAGCTTGGAAACAGGACGTTCGGCCCAAACTGGCCCATGCTGACCACAGTGACCACTCAACTAGTTCCAATTGTTTGCATTTGGCCCATATCCCTCTGAACCCTTCCCACCCATGAACTTGTCCAAGTTTTATTTTAAATGTTGCTTTTCTACCTGCCTCAGCAAATTTCTCCGACAGCCCATTCCATACACGCCCCACTCTCTACGTGAAGAAGTGGCCCCTCAGGTCCTTCTTAAATCTTCCGCCTCTCACCTTAAACCTATGCCCTCTAGTTTTTAATTCCCTGGGGAAAGCACTATCTGCTTTCATTCTATCTATGCACCTATGATTTTATAAGCCTCAATTAGGTCAGTCCCAATCTTCCTAAATTCCTATCTTCCAAGGAATAAAGTCCTATCCTGGCCAACCTCTCCCTATAACTCAGGCCTACTAGTCCTGGCAACATCCTCGTAAATCTCCTTTGTGCGCTTTCCAATTTAGCTTGGCCTTTCCCATAACAGGGTGACCAAAACTGTACACAGTACTCCAAGTGTGGCCTCATAATGTCACATCTCCTATTCTCAATGCCTCGACTGATGAAGGCCAGCATGCCAAATGCCTTCTTCATTGTCCTGTCTACTTGTGATGCCACTTTCAACAAACTATGTACTTGTACTCCTAGCTCCCTCTGTTCCACAACACACCTCAGGACCATTCACTGTATAAGTCATACCTTGGTTTGACTTTCCAAAGTGCAACACCCCACACTTATAGAACAGAGAACATAGAACATAGAACAGTACAGCACAGAACAGGCCCTTCAGCCCACGATGTTGTGCCGACCATTGATCCTCATGTATGCACCCTCAAATTTCTGTGACCATATGCATGTCCAGCAGTCTCTTAAATGACCCCAATGACCTTGCTTCCACAACTGCTGCTGGCAACGCATTCCATGCTCTCACAACTCTCTGTGTAAAGAACCCGACTCTGACATCCCCTCTATACTTTCCTCCAACCAGCTTAAAACTATGACCCCTCGTGTTAGCCTTTTCTGCCCTGGGAAATAGTCTCTGGCTATCAACTCTATCTATGCCTTTCATTATCTTGTATACCTCAATTAGGTCCCCTCTCCTCCTCCTTTTCTCCAATGAAAAAAGTCTGAGCTCAGTCAACCTCTCTTCATAACATAAGCCCTCCAGTCCAGGCAGCATCCTGGTAAACCTCCTCTGAACCCTCTCCAAAGCATCCACATCTTTCCTATAATAGGGCGACCAGAACTGGACGCAGTATTCCAAGTGCAGTCTAACCAAAGTTTTATAGAGCTGCAACAAGATCTCACGACTCTTAAACTCAATCCCCCTGTTAATGAAAGCCAAAACACCATATGCTTTCTTAAAAACCCTGTCCACTTGGGTGGCCATTTTAAGGGAACTATGTATCTGCACACCAAGATCCCTCTGTTCCTCCACACTGCCAAGAATCCTATCCTTAATCCTGTACTCAGCTTTCAAATTTGACCTTCCAAAATGCATCACCTCGCATTTATCCAGGTTGAACTCCATCTGCCACCTCCCAGCCCATCTCTGCATCCTGTCAATGTCCCGCTGCAGCCTACAACAGCCCTCTATACTGTCAATGACACCTCCAACCTTTGTGTCGTCTGCAAACTTGCTGACCCATCCTTCAATCCCCTCATCCAAGTCACTAATAAAAATTACAAACAGTAGAGGCCCAAGGACAGAGCCCTGTGGAACACCACTCACCACTGACTTCCAGGCAGAATATTTTCCTTCTACTACCGCTCGCTGTCATTCTGTTGGCCAGCCAATTCTGTATCCAGACAGCTAAGTTCCCCTGTATCCCATTCCTCCTGACCTTCTGAATGAGCCTACCATGGGGAACCTTATCAAATGCCTTGCTGAAGTCCATATACACCACATCCACAGCTCGACCCTCATCAACTTTTCTAGTCACATCCTCAAAGAACTCGATAAGGTTGGTGAGGCACGACCTTCCCCTCACAAAGCCGTGTTGACTGCATTTAATCAAGCCATGCTCTTCCAGATGGTCATAAATCCTATCCCTCAGAATCCTTTCTAACACCTTGCAGACGACAGACGTGAGACTTACTGGTCTGTAATTGCTGGGGATTTCCCTATTTCCTTTCTTGAAGAGAGGAATTACATTTGCCTCTCTCCAGTCCTCAGGTACGACTCCAGTGGAGAGCGAGGATGCAAAGACCCTCGCAAGTGGCGAAGCAATTGCATTTCTCGCTTCCCAAAGCAGTCGAGGACAAATCTGGTCCGGGCCTGGCGACTTGTCAATCTTAATGTTTGACAAAATTTTCAGCACATCAGCTTCCTCTATCTCTATCCATTCCAGCATGCACACCTGCCAAAAACTTGCCTGCCACTGATGTCAGGCTCACGGGCCTGTAGCACCCTGTGTTGGTTTTGTTACCTTTCTTTGCATGTGAGGCGACCTGTTTTCTGAATTTTCCTTTTGCCAAGGGGGTGTGCTTGTGGGATGTTACGATATTGGAACAGTTAATTAGTAACAATCACTGCATCTGTTATTCCGGTGAAGTTTTCAATAGAGTTAAGTTATTCAATTCCTTCATTCTTCTGTCGTATTTTAACTGTAGTTGATGATTAAAATGTGCCTTGCTTTAAATCCAGCAGTTTGACCAATCGAATTGCACCTGGAACAGACCTTACATTTACCTTTAGAATAAGATAAAGTTGGAGTCGAGATTATCTTTTGAACATTTGGATGAGTTTTGTCTGGTCCATAACAAGGGATAGACATGTTTCTGGACAGTGAAGGGGATTATAATAATAGCATGGGGCGAATCAATGACGGTGGCACGGTGGCTTAGTGGTTAGCACTGCTGCCTCACAGTACTGGGGGCCCGGGTTCAATTCCACCCTTGGGTGACTGTCCGTGTAGAGTTTGCACGTTCTCCCCGTGTCTGCATGGGTTTCTTCCAGGTGCTCTGGTTTCCTCACATAGTCTAAAGGTGTGCGGGTTAGGGTGGATTGGCTGTGCTAAATTGTCCCATTGTGCCCAGGGATGTGCGGGTTAGGGTGGGTTGGCCGTGCTAAATTGCCCCATAGTGCCCAGGGATGTGCAGGTTAGGGTGGATTGGCCGTGCTAAATTGCCCCATAGTGCCCAGGGATGTGCAGGTTAGGGTGGATTGGCCGTGCTAAATTGCCCCATAGTGCCCAGGGATGTGCGGGTTAGGGTGGATTGGCCGTGCTAAATTGTCCCATGGTGCCCAGGGATGTGCGGGTTAGGGTGGATTGGCCGTGATAAATTGTCCCATAGTGCCCAGGGATGTGCAGGTCAGGGTGGATTGGCCGTGCTAAATTGTCCCATAGTGCCCAGGGAGGTGCAGGTTAGGGTGGATTGGCCGTGCTAAATTGTCCCATAGTGCCCAGGGATGTGCAGGTTAGGGTGGATTGGCCGTGCTAAATTGCCCCATAGTGCCCAGGGATGTGTAGGTTAGGGTGGGTTGGCCGTGCTAAATTGTCCCATAGTGCCCAGGGATGTGCAGGTTAGGGTGGATTGGCCGTGCTAAATTGTCCCATAGTGTCCAGGGATGTGCAGGTTAGGGTGGGGAATGGGTCTGGGCACGATTCTTTTTGGAGGGTCAGTGTGGACTTGATGAGCCAAGTGGCATGCTCCCACACTGCAGGGGATCTATGAAAGTGACATGCTTTTCTGCGTTTACAGTAAAGCACTAAAAAAGCATTTAAGTCGGAAACTTAAAAACAGAATCGAACAGATCAGCCATGCCCTTATCGAGTGGTGGGACAGGCTTGAGGGGCTGAATGTCCTCCTTACAGATACAGTCATACAGCACGGAAACAGACCATTCGGCCCAACCAACCCATGTTGAACATTATTCCAAACTAAACTATTTCCACCTGGCCCATATCCCTCCAAACCTTTCCCTATTCATGTACTTACGCAAATATCTTTTAAATATTGTAACTGTACCCACATCCACCACTTTCTCAGGAAGCCCATTCCACACGTGAACCACCCTCTGTGTAAAAAAGTTGCCCCCGTGTCTTTTTTAAATCTCTCACCTGAAAAATGTGGCCCCTACTCTTGAACTCCCCCACTCTAGGAAAAGACACCATCATTAACCCTATCTATTCCCCTCATGATTTTATAAACCTCCATCAGGTCACCTCTGAACCTCCTACACTCCAGTTGAAATAAGTCCCAGCCTCTATTTATAACTCAAAACTTCCATACCTGGCAACATCCTGGTAAATCTCTGCTGAAACCCTCTCCAGCTTCATAATCTGCTTCTTATAACCGGGCGACCAGAACTTCTTAAGTTTATATGATAGACCGGCCTGCGAGGATCCAGACAGACTTTGTGTTTCCAGTTGTTGGCACAGAATTAAACCTATTTTATTTTTCTCCCCCTCTTAGACTTGGCTGACCCAAAGACTGGCATCAGTGGTGGAGTGGAGTGCCCCCAAGGCTACAAGAGATTGAACAGCACCCACTGCCAAGGTAAGAGTGAGAAAAATAAACAGGAAAGCTGGAGAGACTCAGCAGGTCTGACAGTGTCAGCTGCGAGAGGGCAACGCAATGTGTTCTAAGGACTCGAAACATTAACCATCTGAATTCTTTCTCCCGCTGGAAACTGTTTGAGACCAAAACATTGAAATCCAAGAAAGATGTGGGTATAGTTCCCAGGACTAAAATGATGGAGTTTAATTCAGATAAATGTGAGGTGCTGCATGTTGGGAAGGACTTATACACATAGTGGAAAGGCTCTGGGGAGTGTTGCTGAACAAAGAGACCCTGGGGTGCAGATTCATGGTTCCTGGAAAGTGGACTCCCTAGTAGACAGGATAGTGAAGAAGGCTTTACTGAGCAGCGCGTCGAGTGTAGGATAGCACAGCAGGCCAGGCAGCATCAGAGGAGCAGAAAAGTTGACGTTTCGGGTTGGGACCCTTCTTCAGAAATTTTTCGGGGGGAGGGTGGTTGTCGTGGGGTGTGGGAAGGGAGCTCCAAAATGAATAGAGAGAGGAGGGGTGGGGCTGCGGAACGTAGGTGAGATGGGGATAGGTGAGTGTGGGTAGGGAATGGTGGGGAATTGGACAGTGAGGTGGGAGCAGCGGACAGGTGAGAGGGAAGACAGACAGGTCAAGGTGGCGGGGATGAGAGGGTGGGCTGGTCATGGGATGAGGCCGGCGGGGCGTTCTTCTTCCACTGCTGGAGCCCTCCCAGTAGTTATGGGACGGGTGGCCGTGAAATTATTGTCGAAAGCCATGAAAAACCCGTCCTGTTCACATACGACCCTGCTCCAGATTACATGTGAGTCCAGACCCCCAGCAGAGGGGTTGACTTTTAAATTCTCTCTGGGCCAATAGTGATGGGCGATGAATTCTAGCCTGGCTGGTGATGCCCACATCCTGTGAAAAAAATTTTAAAATGTCACAACCAACTGTATAGAATCATGGAATTCCTACAGGGTAGCAGCAGGCCATTTGGCCCGTCGAGTCACACCAAATCTCCAAAGAGCATCCTGCCCAGACCCATTCCCATACTCTAACCCTGTATTTCGCATGGCCAATCCACCCTAACCTGCACATCCCTGGGCACTATGGGGAAATTGAGCACGGCCAATCCACCCTAACCCGCACATCCCTGGGCACTATGGGGCAATTTAGCACGGCCAATCCACCCTAACCTGCACATCCCTGGGCACTACAGGACAATTTAGCACGGCCAATCCACCCTAACCTGCACATCCCTGGGCACTATGGGACAATTTAGCACGGCCAATCCACCCTAACCTGCACATCCCTGGGCACTACAGGACAATTTAGCATGGCCAATCCACCCTAACCCGCACATCCCTGGGCACTATGGGACAATTTAGCACGGCCAATCCACCCTAACCTGCACATCCCTGGGCACTATGGGACAATTTAGCACGGCCAATCCACCCTAACCCACACATCCCTGGGCACTATGGGACAATTTAGCACGGTCAATCCACCCGAACCTGCACATCCCTGGGCACGATGGGACAATTTAGCACGGCCAATCCACCCTAATCTGCACATCCCTGGACACTATGGGACAATTTAGCACGGCCAATCCACCCTAACCTGCACATCCCTGGGCACTATGGGACAATTTATCACGGCCAATCCACCCTAACCTGCACATCCCTGGGCACTACAGGACAATTTAGCACGGCCAACCCACCCTAACCTGCACATCCCTGGGCACTATGGGACAATTTAGCACGGCCAGTCCACCCCTAACCTACACATCTTTCGACTGTGGGAGGAAACCAGAGGAAACCCACTGAGACACAGACAGTCGCCAGAAGCTGGAATCGAACCCAGGGCCCTGAGGCTGTGGGGAAGCAGTGCTCACCACCTCCCTCGCTCTGTTCGCCGGCCCCCTCCCTGCATCCAGGTCATTTCCTCTTTTTGTTTCTAAGGCTGTCTCTCCATCTCTCAACCAGACATCAATGAGTGTTTGATCCAGGGCGTGTGCCAAAATGCTGAGTGTCTGAACACACAGGGGAGTTTCCGATGTGCGTGCAAACCTGGCTTTGTGATGGGTCCATCGCGGACGCACTGTATCGGTAAGAGATCCAGGTCTCAGGGCTAGAGAATGCACATTAGCAGCAGGTGAGGGACTGAAGTTCAGGGAGTTGGGAGTTCCAGGTTTGGTGACCGCAGCCAAGCCGAGGGTAGGAGATAAGCGTTGGTCACATCACAGAGACAAGGCAAGAGAAAGCAAACAGTGACGGTTGTGGGCTATATCAGCGAGTGTAACAGTGAGGGGTGTGGGGTATATCAGAGAGTGTTACAGTGAGGGGTGTGGGGTATATCAGAGAGTGTTACAGTGAGGGATGTGGGGTATATCAGAGAGTGTTACAGTGAGGGGTGTGGGGTATATCTGAGACTGTTCCAGTGAGGGGTGTGGGGTATATCAGAGAGTGTTACAGTGAGGGGTGTGGGGTATATCAGCGAGTGTTACAGTGAAGGGTGTTGGGTATATCAGAGAGTGTTACAGTGAGGCGTGTGGGGTATATCAGAGAGTGTTGCACTGTAGGGTGCGGGATATTTTAGAGTGTGTTACACTGTAGGGTGTGGGTATGTTAGTGTCAGTGGGGGTGGGAGAGTGTAGAGTGTGTTACACTGAAGGGTGTCGGTATGTTAGCGTTTGTGGGGGTGTGGGAGAGATTAGAGTGTGTCACACTGTAGGGTGTGGGTATGTTAGTGTCAGTGGGTGTGGGATATATTAGAGTGTGTTACACTGTAGGGTGTGGGTATGTTAGTGTCAGTGTGGGTGTGGGATATATTAGAGTGTGTTACACTGTAGGGTGTGGGTATGTTAGTGTCAGTGTGGGTGTGGGATATATTAGAGTGTGTTACACTGTAGGGTGTGGGTATGTTAGTGTCAGTGAGGGTGTGGGATATACTGGAGTGTGTTACACTGTAGGGTGTGGGTATGTTAGTGTCAGTGCGGGTGTGGGATATATTAGAGTGTGTTACACTGTAGGGTGTGGGTATGTTAGTGTCAGTGTGGGTGTGGGATATATTAGAGTGTGTTACACTGTAGGGTGTGGGTATGTTAGTGTCAGTGTGGGTGTGGGATATATTAGAGTGTGTTACACTGTAGGGTGTGAGTATGTTAGTGTCAGTGTGGGTGTGGGATATATTAGAGTGTGTTACACTGTAGGGTGTGGGTATGTTAGTGTCAGTGCGGGTGTAGGATATATTAGAGTGTGTTACACTGTAGGGTGTGGGTATGTTAGTGTCAGTGCGGGTGTGGGATATATTAGAGTGTGTTACACTGTAGGGTGTGGGTATGTTAGTGTCAGTGTGGGTGTGGGATATATTAGAGTGTGTTACACTGTAGGGTGTGGGTATGTTAGTGTCAGTGTGGGTGTGGGATATATTAGAGTGTGTTACACTGTAGGGTGTGGGTATGTTAGTGTCAGTGTGGGTGTGGGATATATTAGAGTGTGTTACACTGCAGGGTGTGGGTATGTTAGTGTCAGTGTGGGTGTGGGATATATTAGAGTGTGTTACTCTGTAGGGTGTGGGTATGTTAGTGTCAGTGTGGGTGTGGGATATATTAGAGTGTGTTACACTGTAGGGTGTGGGTATGTTAGTGTCAGTGTGGGGGTGTGGGATATATTAGAGTGTGTTACACTGTAGGGTGTGGGTATGTTAGTGTCAGGGTGGGTGTGGGATATATTAGAGTGTGTTACACTGTAGGGTGTGGGTATGTTAGTGTCAGTGTGGGTGTAGGATATATTAGAGTGTGTTACACTGTAGGGTGTGGGTATGTTAGTGTCAGTGCGGGTGTGGGATATATTAGAGTGTGTTACACTGTAGGGTGTGGGTATGTTAGTGTCAGTGTGGGTGTGGGATATATTAGAGTGTCTTACACTGTAGGGTGTGGGTATGTTAGTGTCAGTGTGGGTGTGGGATATATTAGAGTGTGTTACACTGTAGGGTGTGGGTATGTTAGTGTCAGTGTGGGTGTGGGATATATTAGAGTGTGTTACACTGTAGGGTGTGGGTATGTTAGAGTCAGTGTGGGTGTGGGATATATTAGAGTGTGTTACACTGTAGGGTGTGGGTATGTTAGTGTCAGTGCGGGTGTGGGATATATTAGAGTGTGTAACACTGCATCGTGTGGGTATGTTAGTGTCAGTGTGGGTGTGGGATATATTAGAGTGTGTTACACTGTAGCGTGTGGGTATGTTAGTGTCAGTGTGGGTGTGGGATATATTAGAGTGTGTTACACTGTAGGGTGTGGGTATGTTAGTGTCAGTGTGGGTGTGGGATATATTAGAGTGTGTTACACTGTAGGGTGTGGGTATGTTAGTGTCAGTGTGGGTGTGGGATATATTAGAGTGTGTTACACTGTAGGGTGTGAGTATGTTAGTGTCAGTGCGGGTGTGGGATATATTAGAGTGTGTTACACTGTAGGGTGTGGGTATGTTAGTGTCAGTGTGGGTGTGGGATATATTAGAGTGTGTTACACTGTAGGGTGTGGGTATGTTAGTGTCAGTGTGGGTGTGCGATATATTAGAGTGTGTTAGACTGTAGGGTGTGGGTATGTTAGTGTCAGTGTGGGTGTGGGATATATTAGACCGAGTTACACTGTAGGCTGTGGGTATGTTAGTATCAGTGTGGGTGTGGGATATATTAGAGTGTGTTACACTGTAGGGTGTGGGTATGTTAGTGTCAGTGTGGGTGTGGGATATATTAGAGTGTGATATACTGTAGGGTGTGGGTATGTTAGTGTCAGTGTGGGTGTGGGATATAATCGAGTGTGTTACACTGTAGGGTGTGGGTATGTTAGTGTCAGTGTGAGTGTGGGATATATTAGAGTGTGTTACACTGTAGGGTGTGGGTATGTTAGTGTCAGTGTGGGTGTGGGATATATTAGAGTGTGTTACACTGTAGGGTGTGGGTATGTTAGTGTCAGTGTGGGTGTGGGATATATTAGAGTGTGTTACACTGTAGGGTGTGGGTATGTTAGTGTCAGTGTGGGTGTGGGATATATTAGAGTGTGTTACACTGTAGGGTGTGGGTATGTTAGTGTCAGTGCGGGTGTGGGATATATTAGAGTGTGTTACACTGTAGGGTGTGGGTATGTTAGTGTCAGTGCGGGTGTGGGATATATTAGAGTGTGTTACACTGTAGGGTGTGGGTATGTTAGTGTCAGTGTGGGTGTGGGATATATTAGAGTGTGTTACACTGTAGGGTGTGGGTATGTTAGTGTCAGTGTGGGTGTGGGATATATTAGAGTGTGTTACACTGTAGCGTGTGGGTATGTTAGTGTCAGTGCAGGTGTGGGATATATTAGAGTGTGTTACACTGTAGGGTGTGGGTATGTTAGTGTCAGTGTGGGTGTGGGATATATTAGAGTGTGTTACACTGTAGGGTGTGGGTATGTTCGTGTCAGTGTGGGTGTAGGATATATTAGAGTGTGTTACACTGTAGGGTGTGGGTATGTTAGTGTCAGTGTGGGTGTCGGATATATTAGAGTGTGTTACACTGTAGCGTGTGGGTATGTCAGTGTCAGTGTTGGTGTGGGATATATTAGAGTGTGTTACACTGTAGGGTGTGGGTATGTTAGTGTCAGTGTGGGTGTGGGATATATTAGAGTGTGTTACACTGTAGGGTGTGGGTATGTTAGTGTCAGTGCGGGTGTGGGATATATTAGAGTGTGTTACACTGTGGCGTGTGGGTATGTTAGTGTCAGTGTGGGTGTGGGATATATTAGAGTGTGTTACACTGTAGGGTGTGGGTATGTTAGTGTCAGTGTGGGTGTGGGATATATTAGAGTGTGTTACACTGTAGGGTGTGGGTATGTTCGTGTCAGTGTGGGTGTGGGATATTTTAGAGTGTGTTACACTGCAGGGTGTGGGTATGTTAGTGTCAGTGTGGGTGTGGGATATATTAGAGTGTGTTACACTGTAGGGTGTGGGTATGTTAGTGTCAGTGTGGGTGTGGGATATATTAGAGTGTGTTACACTGTAGGGTGTGGGTATGTTAGTGTCAGTGCGGGTGTGGGATATATCAGAGTGTGTTACACTGTAGGGTGTGAGTATGTTAGTGTCAGTGTGGGTGTGGGATATATTAGAGTGTGTTACACTGTAGGGTGTGGGTATGTTAGTGTTAGTGTCAGTGTGGGTGTGGGATATATTAGAGTGTGTTACACTGTAGGGTGTGGGTATGTTAGTGTCAGTGTGGGTGTGGGATATATTAGAGTGTGTTACACGGTAGGGTGTGGGTATGTTAGTGTCAGTGCGGGTGTGGGATATATCAGAGTGTGTTACACTGTAGGGTGTGAGTATGTTAGTGTCAGTGTGGGTGTGGGATATATTAGAGTGTGTTACACTGTAGGGTGTGGGTATGTTAGTGTCAGTGGGGGTGTGGGATATATTAGAGTGTGTTACACTGTAGGGTGTGGGTATGTTAGTGTCAGTGTGGGTGTGGGATATATTAGAGTGTGTTACACTGTAGGGTGTGGGTATGTTATTGTCAGTGTGGGTGTGGGATATATTAGAGTGTGTTACACTGCAGGGTGTGGGTATGTTAGTGTCAGTGTGGGTGTGGGATATATTAGAGTGTGTTACACTGTAGGGTGTGGGTATGTTAGTGTCAGTGTGGGTGTGGGATATATTAGAGTGTGTTACACTGTAGGGTGTGGGTATGTTAGTGTCAGTGCGGGTGTGGGATATATTAGAGTGTGTTACACTGTAGGGTGTGAGTATGTTAGTGTCAGTGTGGGTGTGCGATATATTAGAGTGTGTTACACTGTAGGGTGTGGGTATGTTAGTGTCAGTGTGGGTGTGGGATATATTAGAGTGTGTTACACTGTAGGGTGTGGGTATGTTAGTGTCAGTGCGGGTGTGGGATATATTAGAGTGTGTTACACTGTAGGGTGTGGGTATGTTAGTGTCAGTGTGGGTGTGGGATATATTAGAGTGTGTTACACTGTAGGGTGTGGGTATGTTAGTGTCAGTGCGGGTGTGGGATATATTAGAGTGTGTTACACTGTAGGGTGTGGGTATGTTAGTGTCAGTGTGGATGTGGGATATATTAGAGTGTGTTACACTGTAGGGTGTGGGTATGTTAGTGTCAGTGCGGGTGTGGGATATATTAGAGTGTGTTACACTGTAGGGTGTGGGTATGTTAGTGTCAGTGTGGGTGTGGGATATATTAGAGTGTGTTACACTGTAGGGTGTGGGTATGTTATTGTCAGTGTGGGTGTGGGATATATTAGAGTGTGTTACACTGTAGGGTGTGGGTATGTTAGTGTCAGTGTGGGTGTGGGATATATTAGAGTGTGTTACACTGTAGGGTGTGGGTATGTTAGTGTCAGTGTGGGTGTGGGATATATTAGAGTGTGTTATACTGTAGGGTGTGGGTATGTTAGTGTCAGTGTGGGTGTGGGATATATTAGAGTGTGTTACACTGTAGGGAGTGGGTATGTTAGTGTCAGTGTGGGTGTGGGATATATTAGAGTCTGTTATACTGTAGGGTGTGGGTATGTTAGTGTCAACGGGTGTGGGATATATTAGAGTGTGTTACACTTTAGGGTGTGGGTATGTTAGTGTCAGTGTGGGTGTAGGATATATTAGAGTGTGTTACACTGTAGGGTGTGGGTATGTTAGTGTCAGTGGGTGTGGGATATATTAGAGTGTGTTACACTGTAGGGTGTGGGTATGTTAGTGTCAGTGTGGGTGTGGGATTTATTAGTGTGTGTTACACTGTAGGGTGTGGGTATGTGGGTGTCAGTGCGGGTGTGCGATATATTAGAGTGTGTTACACTGTAGGGTGTGGGTATGTTAGTGTCAGTGTGGGCGTGGGATATATTAGAGTGTGTTACACTGTAGGGTGTGGGTATGTTAGTGTCAGTGTGGGTGTAGGATATATTAGAGTGTGTTACACTGTAGGGTGTGGGTATGTTAGTGTCAGTGTGGGTGTGGGATATATTAGAGTGTGTTACACTGTAGGGTGTGGGTATGTTAGTGTCAGTGTGGGTGTGGGATATATTAGAGTGTGTTACACTGTAGGGTGTGGGTATGTTAGTGTCAGTGTGGGTGTGGGATATATTAGTGTGTGTTACACTGTAGGGTGTGGGTATGTGGGTGTCAGTGCGGGTGTGCGATATATTAGAGTGTGTTACACTGTAGGGTGTGGGTATGTTAGTGTCAGTGTGGGTGTGGGATATATTAGAGTGTGTTACACTGTAGGGTGTGGGTATGTTCGTGTCAGTGTGGGTGTGGGATATTTTAGAGTGTGTTAAACTGTAGGGTGTGGGTATGTTAGTGTCAGTGTGGGTGTGGGATATATTAGAGTGTGTTACACTGTAGGGTGTGGGTATTTTAGTGTCAGTGTGGGTGTGCGATATTTTAGAGTGTGTTACACTGTTGGGTGTGGGTATGTTAGTGTCAGTGTGGGGGTGTGGGATATATTAGAGTGTGTTACACTGTAGGGTGTGGGTATGTTAGTGTCAGTGTGGATGTGGGATATATTAGAGTGTGTTGCACTGTAGGTTGTGGGTATGTTAGTGTCAGTGTGGGTGTGGGATATATTAGAGTGTGTTACACTGTAGGGTGTGGGTATGTTAGTGTCAGTGCGGTTGTGGGATATATTAGAGTGTGTTACACTGGAGGGTGTGAGTATGTTAGTGTCATTGTGGGTGTGGGATATATTAGAGTGTGTTACACTGTCGGGTGTGGGTATGTTAGTGTCAGTGCGGGTGTGGGATATATTACAGTGTGTTGCACTGTAGGGTGTGGGTATGTTAGTGTCAGTGTGGGTGTGGGATATATTAGAGTGTGTTACACTGTAGGGTGTGGGTATGTTAGTGTCAGTGTGGGTGTGGGATATATTAGAGTGTGTTACACTGTAGGGTGTGGGTATGTTAATGTCAGTGCGGGTGTGGGATATATTAGAGTGTGTTACACTGTAGGGTGTGGGTATGTTAGTGTCAGTGTGGGTGTGGGATATATTAGAGTGTGTTACACTGTAGGGTGTGGGTATGTTAGTGTCAGTGTGTGTGTTCGATATATTAGAGTGTTGTACACTGTAGGGTGTGGGTATGTTAGTGTCAGTGTGGGATATATTGGAGTGTGTTACATTGTAGGGTGTGGGTATGTTAGTGTCAGTGTGGGTGTAGGATATGTTAGAGTGTTTTACACTGTAGGGTGTGGGTATGTTAGTGTCAGTGTGGGTGTGGGATATATAAGAGTGTGTTACACTCTAGCTTGTGGGTATATTAGTGTCAGTGCGGGTGTGGGATATATTAGAGTGTGTTACTCTGTCGGGTGTGGGTATGTTAGTGTCAGTGTGGGTGTAGGATATATTAGAGTGTGTTACACTGTAGGGTGTGGGTATGTTAGTGTCAGTGTGGGTGTGCGATATATTAGAGTGTGTTACACTGTAGGGTCTGGGTATGTTAGTGTCAGTGTGAGTGTGGGATATATTAGAGTGTGTTACACTGTAGGGTGTGGGTATGTTAGTGTCAGTGTGGGTGTGGGATATATTAGAGTGTGTTACACTGTAGGGTGTGGGTATGTTAGTGTCAGTGTGGGTGTGGGATATATTAGAGTGTGTTACACTGTAGGGTGTGGGTATGTTAGTGTCAGTGTGGGTGTGGGATATATTAGAGTGTGTTACACTGTAGGGTGTGGGTATGTTAGTGTCAGTGCGGGTGTGGGATATATTAGAGTGTGTTACACTGTAGGGTGTGGGTATGTTAGTGTCAGTGCGGGTGTGGGATATATTAGAGTGTGTTACACTGTAGGGTGTGGGTATGTTAGTGTCAGTGTGGGTGTGGGATATATTAGAGTGTGTTACACTGTAGGGTGTGGGTATGTTAGTGTCAGTGCGGGTGTGGGATATATTAGAGTGTGTTACACTGTAGGGTGTGGGTATGTTAGTGTCAGTGCAGGTGTGGGATATATTAGAGTGTGTTACACTGTAGGGTGTGGGTATGTTAGTGTCAGTGTGGGTGTGGGATATATTAGAGTGTGTTACACTGTAGGGTGTGGGTATGTTCGTGTCAGTGTGGGTGTAGGATATATTAGAGTGTGTTACACTGTAGGGTGTGGGTATGTTAGTGTCAGTGTGGGTGTCGGATATATTAGAGTGTGTTACACTGTAGCGTGTGGGTATGTCAGTGTCAGTGTTGGTGTGGGATATATTAGAGTGTGTTACACTGTAGGGTGTGGGTATGTTAGTGTCAGTGTGGGTGTGGGATATATTAGAGTGTGTTACACTGTAGGGTGTGGGTATGTTAGTGTCAGTGCGGGTGTGGGATATATTAGAGTGTGTTACACTGTGGCGTGTGGGTATGTTAGTGTCAGTGTGGGTGTGGGATATATTAGAGTGTGTTACACTGTAGGGTGTGGGTATGTTAGTGTCAGTGTGGGTGTGGGATATATTAGAGTGTGTTACACTGTAGGATGTGGGTATGTTCGTGTCAGTGTGGGTGTGGGATATTTTAGAGTGTGTTAAACTGTAGGGTGTGGGTATGTTAGTGTCAGTGTGGGTGTGGGATATATTAGAGTGTGTTACACTGTAGGGTGTGGGTATGTTAGTGTCAGTGTGGGTGTGGGATATATTAGAGTGTGTTACACTGCAGGGTGTGGGTATGTTAGTGTCAGTGTGGGTGTGGGATATATTAGAGTGTGTTACACTGTAGGGTGTGGGTATGTTAGTGTCAGTGTGGGTGTGGGATATATTAGAGTGTGTTACACTGTAGGGTGTGGGTATGTTAGTGTCAGTGCGGGTGTGGGATATATCAGAGTGTGTTACACTGTAGGGTGTGAGTATGTTAGTGTCAGTGCGGGTGTGGGATATATTAGAGTGTGTTACACTGTAGGGTGTGGGTATGTTAGTGTCAGTGTGGGTGTGGGATATATTAGAGTGTGTTACACTGTAGGGTGTGGGTATGTTAGTGTCAGTGTGGGTGTGGGATATATTAGAGTGTGTTACACTGTAGGGTGTGGGTATGTTAGTGTCAGTGCGGGTGTGGGATATACTGGAGTGTGTTACACTGTAGGGTGTGAGTATGTTAGTGTCAGTGTGGGTGTGGGATATATTAGAGTGTGTTACACTGTAGGGTGTGGGTATGTTAGTGTCAGTGTGGGTGTGGGATATATTAGAGTGTGTTACACTGTAGGGTGTGGGTATGTTATTGTCAGTGTGGGTGTGGGATATATTAGAGTGTGTTACACTGTAGGGTGTGGGTATGTTAGTGTCAGTGTGGGTGTGGGATATATTAGAGTGTGTTACACTGTAGGGTGTGGGTATGTTAGTGTCAGTGTGGGTGTGGGATATATTAGAGTGTGTTATACTGTAGGGTGTGGGTATGTTAGTGTCAGTGTGGGTGTGGGATATATTAGAGTGTGTTACACTGTAGGGTGTGGGTATGTTAGTGTCAGTGTGGGTGTGGGATATATTAGAGTCTGTTATACTGTAGGGTGTGGGTATGTTAGTGTCAACGGGTGTGGGATATATTAGAGTGTGTTACACTTTAGGGTGTGGGTATGTTAGTGTCAGTGTGGGTGTAGGATATATTAGAGTGTGTTACACTGTAGGGTGTGGGTATGTTAGTGTCAGTGTGGGTGTGGGATATATTAGTGTGTGTTACACTGTAGGGTGTGGGTATGTGGGTGTCAGTGCGGGTGTGCGATATATTAGAGTGTGTTACACTGTAGGGTGTGGGTATGTTAGTGTCAGTGTGGGTGTGGGATATATTAGAGTGTGTTACACTGGAGGGTGTGGGTATGTTAGTGTCAGTGCGGGTGTGGGATATATTAGAGTGTGTTACACTGTAGGGTGTGGGTATGTTAGTGTCAGTGTGGGTGTGGGATATATTAGAGTGTGTTACACTGTAGGGTGTGGGTATGTTAGTGTCAGTGTGGGTGTGGGATATATTAGAGTGTGTTACACTGTAGGGTGTGGGTATGTTAGTGTCAGTGTGGGTGTGGGATATATTAGTGTGTGTTACACTGTAGGGTGTGGGTATGTGGGTGTCAGTGCGGGTGTGCGATATATTAGAGTGTGTTACACTGTAGGGTGTGGGTATGTTAGTGTCAGTGTGGGTGTGGGATATATTAGAGTGTGTTACACTGTAGGGTGTGGGTATGTTAGTGTCAGTGCGGGTGTGCGATATATTAGAGTGTGTTACACTTAGGGTGTGGGTATGTTAGTGTCAGTGCGGGTGTGCGATATATTAGAGTGTGTTACACTGTAGGGTGTGGGTATGTTAGTGTCAGTGTGGGTGTGGGATATATTAGAGTGTGTTAAACTGTAGCGTGTGGGTATGTTAGTGTCAGTGTGGGATATATTGGAGTGTGTTACACTGTAGGGTGTGGGTATGTTAGTGTCAGTGTGGGTGTGGGATATATGAGAGTGTGTTACACTGTTGGGTGTGGGTATGTTAGTGTCAGTGTGGGTGTGGGATATATTAGAGTGTGTTACACTGTAGGGTGTGGGTATGTTAGTGTCAATGGGTGTGGGATATATTAGAGTGTGTTACACTGTAGGGTGTGAGTATGTCAGTGTCAGTGTGGGTGTGGGATATATTAGAGTGTGTTACACTGTAGGGTGTGGGTATGTTAGTGTCAGTGCGGGTGTGCGATATATTAGAGTGTGTTACACTGTAGGGTGTGGGTATGTTAGTGTCAGTGCGGGTGTGCGATATATTAGAGTGTGTTACACTGTAGGGTGTGGGTATGTTAGTGTCAGTGCGGGTGTGGGATATATTAGAGTGTGTTAAACTGTAGCGTGTGGGTATGTTAGTGTCAGTGTGGGTGTGGGATATATTAGAGTGTGTTACACTGTAGGTTGTGTGTATGTTAGTGTCAGTGTGGGTGTGGGATATATTAGAGTGTGTTACACTCTAGCTTGTGGGTATGTTAGTGTCAGTGGGGTGTGGGATATATTAGAGTGTGTTACACTGTAGGGTGTGGGTATGTTAGTGTCAGTGTGGGTGTGGGATATATTAGAGTGTGTTACACTGTAGGGTGTGGGTATGTTAGTGTCAGTGTGGGTGTGGGATATATTAGAGTGTCTTACACTGTAGGGTGTGGGTATGTTAGTGTCAGTGCGGGTGTGGGATATATCAGAGTGTGTTACACTGTAGGGTATGAGTATGTTAGTGTCAGTGTGGGTGTGGGATATATTAGAGTGTGTTACACTGTAGGGTGTGGGTATGTTAGTGTCAGTGTGGGTGTGGGATATATTAGAGTGTGTTACACTGTAGGGTGTGGGTATGTTAGTGTCAGTGCGGGTGTGCGATATATTAGAGTGTGTTACACTGTAGGGTGTGGGTATGTTAGTGTCAGTGCGGGTGTGCGATATATTAGAGTGTGTTACACTGTAGGGTGTGGGTATGTTAGTGTCAGTGTGGGTGTGGGATATATTAGAGTGTGTTACACTGTAGGGTGTGGGTATGTTAGTGTCAGTGTGGGTGTGGGATATATTAGAGTGTGTTACACTGTAGGGTGTGGGTATGTTAGTGTCAGTGCGGGTGTGGGATATACTGGAGTGTGTTACACTGTAGGGTGTGAGTATGTTAGTGTCAGTGTGGGTGTGGGATATATTAGAGTGTGTTACACTGTAGGGTGTGGGTATGTTAGTGTCAGTGTGGGTGTGGGATATATTAGAGTGTGTTACACTGTAGGGTGTGGGTATGTTATTGTCAGTGTGGGTGTGGGATATATTAGAGTGTGTTACACTGTAGGGTGTGGGTATGTTAGTGTCAGTGTGGGTGTGGGATATATTAGAGTGTGTTACACTGTAGGGTGTGGGTATGTTAGTGTCAGTGTGGGTGTGGGATATATTAGAGTGTGTTATACTGTAGGGTGTGGGTATGTTAGTGTCAGTGTGGGTGTGGGATATATTAGAGTGTGTTACACTGTAGGGTGTGGGTATGTTAGTGTCAGTGTGGGTGTGGGATATATTAGAGTGTGTTACACTGTAGGGTGTGGGTATGTTATTGTCAGTGTGGGTGTGGGATATATTAGAGTGTGTTACACTGTAGGGTGTGGGTATGTTAGTGTCAGTGTGGGTGTGGGATATATTAGAGTGTGTTACACTGTAGGGTGTGGGTATGTTAGTGTCAGTGTGGGTGTGGGATATATTAGAGTGTGTTATACTGTAGGGTGTGGGTATGTTAGTGTCAGTGTGGGTGTGGGATATATTAGAGTGTGTTACACTGTAGGGTGTGGGTATGTTAGTGTCAGTGTGGGTGTGGGATATATTAGAGTCTGTTATACTGTAGGGTGTGGGTATGTTAGTGTCAACGGGTGTGGGATATATTAGAGTGTGTTACACTTTAGGGTGTGGGTATGTTAGTGTCAGTGTGGGTGTAGGATATATTAGAGTGTGTTACACTGTAGGGTGTGGGTATGTTAGTGTCAGTGTGGGTGTCTGATATATTAGTGTGTGTTACACTGTAGGGTGTGGGTATGTGGGTGTCAGTGCGGGTGTGCGATATATTAGAGTGTGTTACACTGTAGGGTGTGGGTATGTTAGTGTCAGTGTGGGTGTGGGATATATTAGAGTGTGTTACACTGTAGGGTGTGGGTATGTTAGTGTCAGTGTGGGTGTGGGATATATTAGAGTGTGTAACTCTGTAGGGTGTGGGTATGTTAGTGTCAGTGTGGGTGTGGGATATATTAGAGTGTGTTACACTGTAGGGTGTGGGTATGTTAGTGTCAGTGTGGGTGTGGGATATATTAGAGTGTGTTACACTGTAGGGTGTGGGTATGTTAGTGTCAGTGTGGGTGTGGGATATATTAGTGTGTGTTACACTGTAGGGTGTGGGTATGTGGGTGTCAGTGCGGGTGTGCGATATATTAGAGTGTGTTACACTGTAGGGTGTGGGTATGTTAGTGTCAGTGTGGGTGTGGGATATATTAGAGTGTGTTACACTGTAGGGTGTGGGTATGTTAGTGTCAGTGCGGGTGTGCGATATATTAGAGTGTGTTACACTGTAGGGTGTGGGTATGTTAGTGTCAGTGCGGGTGTGCGATATATTAGAGTGTGTTACACTGTAGGGTGTGGGTATGTTCGTGTCAGTGTGGGTGTGGGATATATTAGAGTGTGTTAAACTGTAGCGTGTGGGTATGTTAGTGTCAGTGTGGGATATATTGGAGTGTGTTACACTGTAGGGTGTGGGTATGTTAGTGTCACTGTGGGTGTGGGATATATTAGAGTGTGTTACACTGTTGGGTGTGGGTATGTTAGTGTCAGTGTGGGTGTGGGATATATTAGAGTGTGTTACACTGTAGGGTGTGGGTATGTTAGTGTCAATGGGTGTGGGATATATTAGAGTGTGTTACACTGTAGGGTGTGAGTATGTCAGTGTCAGTGTGGGTGTGGGATATATTAGAGTGTGTTACACTGTAGGGTGTGGGTATGTTAGTGTCAGTGCGGGTGTGCGATATATTAGAGTGTGTTACACTGTAGGGTGTGGGTATGTTAGTGTCAGTGCGGGTGTGCGATATATTAGAGTGTGTTACACTGTAGGGTGTGGGTATGTTAGTGTCAGTGCGGGTGTGGGATATATTAGAGTATGTTACACTGTAGGTTGTGTGTATGTTAGTGTCAGTGTGGGTGTGGGATATATTAGAGTGTGTTACACTCTAGCTTGTGGGTATGTTAGTGTCAGTGGGGTGTGGGATATATTAGAGTGTGTTACACTGTAGGGTGTGGGTATGTTAGTGTCAGTGTGGGTGTGGGATATATTAGAGTGTGTTACACTGTAGGGTGTGGGTATGTTAGTGTCAGTGTGGGTGTGGGATATATTGGAGTGTGTTACACTGGAGGGTGTGGGTATGTTAGTGCCAGTGTGGGTGTGGGATATATTAGAGTGTGTTACACTGTAGGGTGTGTGTATGTTCGTGTCACTGTGGGTGTGGGATATATTAGAGTGTGTTTCACTCTAGGAAGTGGGTATGTTAGTGTCAGTGGGGTGTGGGATTTAATAGAGTGTGTTACACTGTAGGGTGTGGGTATGTTAGTGTCAGTGCGGGTGTAGGATATATTAGAGTGTGTTACACTCTAGGGAGTGGGTATGTTAGTGTCAGTGGGGTGTGGGATTTAATAGAGTGTGTTACACTGTAGTGTGTGGGTATGTTAGTGTCAGTGTGGGTGTGGGATATATTAGAGTGTGTTACACTGAAGTGTGTGGGTATGTTAGTGTCACTGCGGGTGTGGGATATATTACAGTGTGTTACACTGTAGGGGGTGGGTATGTTAGTGTCAGTGTGGGTGTGGGATATATTAGAGTGTGTTACACTGTAGGGTGTGTGTATGTTCGTGTCAGTGTGGGTGTGGGATATATTAGAGTGTGTTACACTTTAGGGTGTGGGTATGTTAGTGTCAGTGTGGGTGTGGGATATATCAGAGTGTGTTACTCTGTAGGGTGTGGGTATGTTAGTGTCAGTGTGGGTGTGGGATATATTAGAGTGTGTTACACTGTCGGGTGTGGGTATGTTAGTGTCAGTGCGGGTGTGGGATATATTAGAGTGTGTTACACTGTAGGGTGTGGGTATGTTAGTGCCAGTGTGGGTGTGGGATATATTAGAGTGTGTTACACTGTAGGGTGTGTGTATGTTCGTGTCACTGTGGGTGTGGGATATATTAGAGTGTGTTACACTCTAGGGAGTGGGTATGTTAGTGTCAGTGGGGTGTGGGATTTAATAGAGTGTGTTACACTGTAGGGTGTGGGTATGTTAGTGTCAGTGTGGGTGTAGGATATATTAGAGTGTGTTACACTGAAGGGTGTGGGTATGTTAGTGTCACTGCGGTTGTGGGATATATTACAGTGTGTTACACTGTAGGGTGTGGGTATGTTAGTGTCAGTGTGGGTGTGGGATATATTAGAGTGTGTTACACTGTAGGGTGTGTGTATATTCGTGTCAGTGTGGGTGTGGGATATATTAGAGTGTGTTACACTGTAGGGTGTGGGTATGTTAGTGTCAGTGTGGGTGTGGGATATATCAGAGTGTGTTACTCTGTAGGGTGTGGGTATGTTAGTGTCAGTGCGGGTGTCGGATATATTAGAGTGTGTTACTCTGTAGGGTGTGGGTATGTTAGTGTCAGTGCGGGTGTGGGATATATTTGAGTGTGTTACACTGTAGGGTGTGGGTATGTTAGTGTCAGTGTGGGTGTGGGATATATTAGAGTGTGTTACACTGTAGCGTGTGCGTATGTTAGTGGCAGTGTGGATGTGGGATATATTAGAGTGTGTTACACTGTAGGGTGTGGGTATATTAGTGTCAGTGTTGGTGTGGGATATATTAGAGTGTGTTACACTGTAGGGTGTGGGTATGTTAGTGTCAGTGTGGGTGTGGGATATATTAGAGTGTGTTACACTGTCGGGTGTGGGTATGTTAGTGTCAGTGGGTGTGGGATATATTAGAGTGTGTTACACTGTAGGGTGTGGGTATGTTAGTGTCAGTGCGGGTGTGGGATATATTAGAGTGTGTTACACTGTAGCGTGTGGGTATGTTAGTGTCAGTGCGGGTGTGGGATATATTAGACTGTGTTACACTGTAGGGTGTGGGTATGTTCGTGTCAGTGTGGGTGGTGGATATATTAGAGTGTGTTACACTGTAGGGTGTGGGTATGTTAGTGTCAGTGTTGGTGTGGGATATATTAGAGTGTGTTACACTGTAAGGTGTGGGTATGTTAGTGTCAGTGTGGGTGTGGGATATATTAGAGTGTGTTACACTGTAGGGTGTGGGTATGTTTGTGTCAGTGTGTGTGTGGGATATATTAGAGTGTGTTACACTGTAGGGTGTGGGTATGTTAGTGTCAGTGTGGGTGTGGGATATATTAGAGTGTGTTACACTGTAGGGTGTGGGTATGTTAGTGTCAGTGTGGGTTTGGGATATATTAGAGTGTGTTACACTGTCGGGTCTGGGTATGTTAGTGTCAGTGTGGATGTGGGATATATTAGAGTGTGTTACACTGTAGGGTGTGCGTATGTTAGTGTCAGTGCGGGTGTGGGATATATTAGAGTGTGTTACACTGTAGGGTGTGGGTATGTTAGTGTCAGTGGGTGTGGGATATATTAGAGTGTGTTACACTGTAGGGTGTGGGTATGTTAGTGTCAGTGTGGGTGTGGGATATATTAGAGTGTGTTACACTGTAGGGTGTGGGTATGTTAGTGTCAGTGTGGGTGTGGGATATATTAGAGTGTGTTACACTGTAGGGTGTGGGTATGTTATTGTCAGTGTGGGTGTGGGATATATTAGAGTGTGTTACACTGTAGGGTGTGGGTATGTTAGTGTCAGTGTGGGTGTGGGATATATTAGAGTGTGTTACACTGTAGGGTGTGGGTATGTTAGTGTCAGTGCGGGTGTGGGATATATTAGAGTGTGTTTCACTGTAGGGTGTGGATACGTTAGTGTCAGTGTGGGTGTGGGATTTATGAGAGTGTGTTACACTGTAGGGTGTGGGTATGTTAGTGTCAGTGCGGGTGTGGGATATATTAGAGTGTGTTACACTGTAGGGTGTGGGTATGTTAGTGTCAGTGTGGGTGTGGGATATATTAGAGTGTGTTACACTGTAGGGTGTGGGTATGTTAGTGTCAGTGCGGGTGTGGGATATATTAGAGTGTGTTACACTGTAGGGTGTGGGTATGTTAGTGTCAGTGTGGGATATATTAGAGTGTGTTACACTGTAGGGTGTGGGTATGTTAGTGTCAGTGCGGTGGTGTGGGTTATATTAGAGTGTGTTACACTGTAGGGTGTGGGTATGTTTGTGTCAGTGTGGGTGTGGGATATATTAGAGTGTGTTACACTGTAGGGTGTGGGTATGTTAGTGTCAGTGTGGGTGTGGGATATATTAGAGTGTGTTACACTGTAGGGTGTGGGTATGTTAGTGTCAGTGCGGGTGTGGGATATATTAGAGTGTGTTACACTGTAGGGTGTGGGTATGTTAGTGTCAGTGTGGGTGTGGGATATATTAGAGTGTGTTACACTGTAGGGTGTGGGTATGTTAGTGTCAGTGTGGGTGTAGGATATATTAGAGTCTGTTACACTGTAGGGTGTGGGTATGTTAGTGTCAGTGTGGGATATATTAGAGTGTGTTACACTGTAGGTTGTGGGTATGTTAGTGTCAGTGTGGGTGTGGGATATATTAGAGTGTGTTACACTGTAGGGTGTGGGTATGTTAGTGTCAGTGTGGGTGTGGGATATATTAGAGTGTGTTACACTGTAGGGTGTGGGTATGTTAGTGTCAGTGCGGTGGTGTGGGTTATATTAGAGTGTTTTACTCTGTCGGGTGTGAGTATGTTAGTGTCAGTGTGGGATATATTAGAGTGTGTTACATTGCAGTGTGTGGGTATGTTAGTGTCAGTGCGGGTGTGGGATATATTAGAGTGTGTTACACTGTAGGGTGTGGGTATGTTAGTGTCAGTGTGGGTGTGGGATATATTAGAGTGTGTTACACTGTAGGGTGTGGGTATGGTAGTGTCAGTGTGGGTGTGGGATATATTAGAGTGTGTTACACTGTAGGGTGATTGTATGTTAGTGTCAGTGCGAGTGTGGGATATATTAGAGTGTGTTACACTGTAGGGTGTGGGTATGTTAGTGTCAGTGCGGGTGTGGGATATATTAGAGTGTGTTACACTGTAGGGTGTGGGTATGTTAGTGTCAGTGTGGGTGTGGGATATATTAGAGTGTGTTACACTGTAGGGTGTGGGTATGTTAGTGTCAGTGCGGGTGTGGGATATATTAGAGTGTGTTACACTGTAGGGTGTGGGTATGTTAGTGTCAGTGCGGGTGTGGGATATATTAGAGTGTGTTGCACTGTAGGGTGTGGGTATGTTAGTGTCAGTGCGGGTGTGGGATATATTAGAGTGTGTTACACTGTAGGGTGTGGGTATGTTATTGTCAGTGCGGGTGTGGGATATATTAGAGTGTGTTACACTGTAGGGTGTGGGTATGTTAGTGTCAGTGCGGGTGTGGGATATATTAGAGTGTGTTACACTGTAGGGTGTGGGTATGTTAGTGTCAGTGTGGGTATGGGATATATTAGAGTGTGTTACACTGTAGGGTGTGGGTATGTTAGTGTCAGTGCGGGTGTGGGATATATTAGAGTGTGTTACACTGTAGGGTGTGGGTATGTTAGTGTCAGTGTGGGTGTGGGATATATTAGAGAGTGTTACACTGTAGGGTGTGGGTATGTTAGTGTCAGTGTGGGTGTGGGATATATTAGAGTGTGTTACACTGTAGGTGTGGGTATGTTAGTGTCAGTGTGGGTGTGGGATATATTAGAGTGTGTTACACTGTAGGGTGTGGGTATGTTAGTGTCAGTGGGGGTTTGGGATATATTAGAGTGTGTTACACTGTAGGGTGTGGGTATGTTAGTGTCAGTGTGGGTGTGGGATATATTAGAGTGTGTTACACTGTAGGGTGTGGGTATGTTAGTGTCAGTGTGGGTGTGGGATATATTAGAGTGTGTTACACTGTAGGGTGTGGGTATGTTAGTGTCAGTGCGGGTGTGGGATATATTAGAGTGTGTTACACTGTAGGGTGTGGATATGTTAGTGTCAGTGTGGGTCTGGGATATATCAGAGTGTGTTACACTGTCGGGTGTGGGTATGTTAGTGTCAGTGTGGGTGTGGGATATATTAGAGTGTGTTACACTGTAGGGTGTGGGTATGTTAGTGTCAGTGTGGGTCTGGGATATATTAGAGTGTGTTACACTGTAGGGTGTGGGTATGTTAGTGTCAGTGCGGGGGTGTGGGGTATATTAGAGTGTGTTACACTGTAGGGTGTGGGTATGTTAGTGTCAGTGTGGGATATATTAGAGTGTGTTACACTGTAGCTTGTGTGTATGTTAGTGTCAGTGTGGGTGTGGGATATATTAGAGTGTGTTACACTGTAGGGTGTGGGTATGTTAGTGTCAGTGTGGGTGTGGGATATATTAGAGTGTGTTACACTGTAGGGTGTGGGTATGGTAGTGTCAGTGTGGGTGTGGGATATATTAGAGTGTGTTACACTGTAGGGTGTGGGTATGTTAGTGTCAGTGCGAGTGTGGGATATATTAGAGTGTGTTACACTGTAGGGTGTGGGTATGTTAGTGTCAGTGTGGGTGTGGGATATATTAGAGTGTGTTACACTGTAGGGTGTGGGTATGTTAGTGTCAGTGTGGGTGTGGGATATATTAGAGTGTGTTACACTGTAGGGTGTGGGTATGTTAGTGTCAGTGCGGTGGTGTGGGTTATATTAGAGTGTGTTACACTGTAGGGTGTGGGTATGTTAGTGTCAGTGTGGGTGTGGGATATATTAGAGTGTGTTACACTGTAGGGTGTGGGTATGTTAGTGTCAGTGGGGGTGTGGGATATATTAGAGTGTGTTACACTGTAGGGTGTGGGAATGTTAGTGTCAGTGCGGGTGTGGGATATATTAGAGTGTGTTACACTGTAGGGTGTGGGTATGTTAGTGTCAGTGCGGGTGTGGGATATATTAGAGTGTGTTGCACTGTAGGGTGTGGGTATGTTAGTGTCAGTGTGGGTGTGGGATATATTAGAGTGTGTTACACTGTAGGGTGTGGGTATGTTAGTGTCAGTGCGGGTGTGGGATATATTAGAGTGTGTTACACTGTAGGGTGTGGGTATGTTAGTGTCAGTGCGGGGGTGTGGGGTATATTAGAGTGTGTTACACTGTGGCGTGTGGGTATGTTAGTGTCAGTGTGGGTATGGGATATATTAGAGTGTGTTACACTGTAGGGTGTGGGTATGTTAGTGTCAGTGCGGGTGTGGGATATATTAGAGTGTGTTACACTGTAGGGTGTGGGTATGTTAGTGTCAGTGTGGGTGTGGGATATATTAGAGAGTGTTACACTGTAGGGTGTGGGTATGTTAGTGTCAGTGCGGGTGTGGGATATATTAGAGTGTGTTACACTGTAGGTTGTGGGTATGTTCGTGTCAGTGCGGGTGTGGGATATATTAGAGTGTGTTACACTGTAGGGTGTGGGTATGTTAGTGTCAGTGCGGGTGTGGGATATATTAGAGTGTGTTACACTGTAGGGTGTGGGTATGTTAGTGTCACTGTGGGTGTGGGATATATTAGAGTGTGTTACACTGTAGGGTGTGGGTATGTTAGTGTCAGTGTGGGTATGGGATATATTAGAGTGTGTTACACTGTAGGGTGTGGGTATGTTAGTGTCAGTGCGGGTGTGCGATATATTAGAGTGTGTTACACTGTAGGGTGTGGGTATGTTAGTGTCAGTGCGGGTGTGCGATATATTAGAGTGTGTTACACTGTAGGGTGTGGGTATGTTAGTGTCAGTGCGGGTGTGGGATATATTAGAGTGTGTTAAACTGTAGCGTGTGGGTATGTTAGTGTCAGTGTGGGTGTGGGATATATTAGAGTGTGTTACACTGTAGGTTGTGTGTATGTTAGTGTCAGTGTGGGTGTGGGATATATTAGAGTGTGTTACACTCTAGCTTGTGGGTATGTTATTGTCAGTGGGGTGTGGGATATATTAGAGTGTGTTACACTGTAGGGTGTGGGTATGTTAGTGTCAGTGTGGGTGTGGGATATATTAGAGTGTGTTACACTGTAGGGTGTGGGTATGTTAGTGTCAGTGTGGGTGTGGGATATATTGGAGTGTGTTACACTGGAGGGTGTGGGTATGTTAGTGCCAGTGTGGGTGTGGGATATATTAGAGTGTGTTACACTGTAGGGTGTGTGTATGTTCGTGTCACTGTGGGTGTGGGATATATTAGAGTGTGTTTCACTCTAGGAAGTGGGTATGTTAGTGTCAGTGGGGTGTGGGATTTAATAGAGTGTGTTACACTGTAGGGTGTGTGTATGTTAGTGTCAGTGTGGGTATGGGATATATTAGAGTGTGTTACACTGTAGGGTGTGGGTATGTTAGTGTCAGTGTGGGTATGGGATATATTAGAGTGTGTTACACTGTAGGGTGTGGGTATGTTAGTGTCAGTGCGGGTGTAGGATATATTAGAGTGTGTTACACTCTAGGGAGTGGGTATGTTAGTGTCAGTGGGGTGTGGGATTTAATAGAGTGTGTTACACTGTAGTGTGTGGGTATGTTAGTGTCAGTGTGGGTGTGGGATATATTAGAGTGTGTTACACTGAAGTGTGTGGGTATGTTAGTGTCACTGCGGGTGTGGGATATATTACAGTGTGTTACACTGTAGGGGGTGGGTATGTTAGTGTCAGTGTGGGTGTGGGATATATTAGAGTGTGTTACACTGTAGGGTGTGTGTATGTTCGTGTCAGTGTGGGTGTGGGATATATTAGAGTGTGTTACACTTTAGGGTGTGGGTATGTTAGTGTCAGTGTGGGTGTGGGATATATCAGAGTGTGTTACTCTGTAGGGTGTGGGTATGTTAGTGTCAGTGTGGGTGTGGGATATATTAGAGTGTGTTACACTGTCGGGTGTGGGTATGTTAGTGTCAGTGCGGGTGTGGGATATATTAGAGTGTGTTACACTGTAGGGTGTGGGTATGTTAGTGCCAGTGTGGGTGTGGGATATATTAGAGTGTGTTACACTGTAGGGTGTGTGTATGTTCGTGTCACTGTGGGTGTGGGATATATTAGAGTGTGTTACACTCTAGGGAGTGGGTATGTTAGTGTCAGTGGGGTGTGGGATTTAATAGAGTGTGCTACACTGTAGGGTGTGGGTATGTTAGTGTCAGTGCGGGTGTAGGATATATTAGAGTGTGTTACACTGAAGGGTGTGGGTATGTTAGTGTCACTGCGGGTGTGGGATATATTAGAGTGTGTTACTCTGTAGGGTGTGGGTATGTTAGTGTCAGTGTGGGTGTGGGATATATTAGAGTGTGTTACACTGTAGGGTGTGTGTATATTCGTGTCAGTGTGGGTGTGGGATATATTAGAGTGTGTTACACTGTAGGGTGTGGGTATGTTAGTGTCAGTGTGGGTGTGGGATATATCAGAGTGTGTTACTCTGTAGGGTGTGGGTATGTTAGTGTCAGTGCGGGTGTGGGATATATTAGAGTGTGTTACACTGTAGGGTGTGGGTATGTTAGTGTCAGTGCGGGTGTGGGATATATTAGAGTGTGTTACACTGTAGGGTGTGGGTATGTTAGTGTCAGTGTGGGTGTGGGTTATATTAGAGTGTGTTACACTGTAGGGTGTGGGTATGTTAGTGTCAATGCGGGTGTGGGATATATTAGAGTGTGTTACTCTGTAGGGTGTGGGTATGTTAGTGTCAGTGCGGGTGTGGGATATATTTGAGTGTGTTACACTGTAGGGTGTGGGTATGTTAGTGCCAGTGTGGGTGTGGGATATATTAGAGTGTGTTACACTGTAGCGTGTGCGTATGTTAGTGGCAGTGTGGATGTGGGATATATTAGAGTGTGTTACACTGTAGGGTGTGGGTATATTAGTGTCAGTGTTGGTGTGGGATATATTAGAGTGTGTTACACTGTAGGGTGTGGGTATGTTAGTGTCAGTGTGGGTGTGGGATATATTAGAGTGTGTTACACTGTCGGGTGTGGGTATGTTAGTGTCAGTGTGGGTGTGGGATATATTAGAGTGTGTTACACTGTAGGGTGTGGGTATGTTAGTGTCAGTGCGGGTGTGGGATATATTAGAGTGTGTTACACTGTAGCGTGTGGGTATGTTAGTGTCAGTGCGGGTGTGGGATATATTAGACTGTGTTACACTGTAGGGTGTGGGTATGTTCGTGTCAGTGTGGGTGGTGGATATATTAGAGTGTGTTACACTGTAGGGTGTGGGTATGTTAGTGTCAGTGTTGGTGTTTGATATATTAGAGTGTGTTACACTGTAAGGTGTGGGTATGTTAGTGTCAGTGTGGGTGTGGGATATATTAGAGTGTGTTACACTGTAGGGTGTGGGTATGTTTGTGTCAGTGTGTGTGTGGGATATATTAGAGTGTGTTACACTGTAGGGTGTGGGTATGTTAGTGTCAGTGTGGGTGTGGGATATATTAGAGTGTGTTACACTGTAGGGTGTGGGTATGTTAGTGTCAGTGTGGGTGTGGGATATATTAGAGTGTGTTACACTGTCGGGTCTGGGTATGTTAGTGTCAGTGTGGATGTGGGATATATTAGAGTGTGTTACACTGTAGGGTGTGCGTATGTTAGTGTCAGTGCGGGTGTGGGATATATTAGAGTGTGTTACACTGTAGGGTGTGGGTATGTTAGTGTCAGTGTGGGTGTGGGATATATTAGAGTGTGTTACACTGTAGGGTGTGGGTATGTTATTGTCAGTGTGGGTGTGGGATATATTAGAGTGTGTTACACTGTAGGGTGTGGGTATGTTAGTGTCAGTGTGGGTGTGGGATATATTAGAGTGTGTTACACTGTAGTGTGTGGGTATGTTAGCGTCAGTGTGGGTGTGGGATATATTAGAGTGCGTTACACTGCAGGGTGTGGGTATGTTAGTGTCAGTACGGGTGTGGGATATATTAGAGTGTGTTTCACTGTAGGGTGTGGATACGTTAGTGTCAGTGTGGGTGTGGGATTTATGAGAGTGTGTTACACTGTAGGGTGTGGGTATGTTAGTGTCAGTGCGGGTGTGGGATATATTAGAGTGTGTTACACTGTAGGGTGTGGGTATGTTAGTGTCAGTGCGGGTGTGGGATATATTTGAGTGTGTTACACTGTAGGGTGTGGGTATGTTAGTGTCAGTGTGGGATATATTAGAGTGTGTTACACTGTAGGTTGTGGGTATGTTAGTGTCAGTGTGGGTGTGGGATATATTAGAGTGTGTTACACTGTAGGGTGTGGGTATGTTAGTGTCAGTGTGGGTGTGGGATATATTAGAGTGTGTTACACTGTAGGGTGTGGGTATGTTAGTGTCAGTGCGGGTGTGGGGTATATTAGAGTGTGTTACACTGTAGGGTGTGGGTATGTTAGTGTCAGTGTGGGATATATTAGAGTGTGTTACACTGTAGGTTGTGGGTATGTTAGTGTCAGTGTGGGTGTGGGATATATTAGAGTGTGTTACACTGTAGGGTGTGGGTATGTTAGTGTCAGTGTGGGTGTGGGATATATTAGAGTGTGTTACACTGTAGGGTGTGGGTATGTTAGTGTCAGTGCGGTGGTGTGGGTTATATTAGAGTGTTTTACTCTGTCGGGTGTGAGTATGTTAGTGTCAGTGTGGGATATATTAGAGTGTGTTACATTGCAGGGTGTGGGTATGTTAGTGTCAGTGCGGGTGTGGGATATATTAGAGTGTGTTACACTGTAGGGTGTGGGTATGTTAGTGTCAGTGTGTGTGTGGGATATATTAGAGTGTGTTACACTGTAGGGTGTGGGTATGGTAGTGTCAGTGTGGGTGTGGGATATATTAGAGTGTGTTACACTGTAGGGTGTGGGCATGTTAGTGTCAGTGCGAGTGTGGGATATATTAGAGTGTGTTACACTGTAGGGTGTGGGTATGTTAGTGTCAGTGTGGGTGTGGGATATATTAGAGTGTGTTACACTGTAGGGTGTGGGTATGTTAGTGTCAGTGCGGGTGTGGGATATATTAGAGTGTGTTACACTGTAGGGTGTGGGTATGTTAGTGTCAGTGCGGGTGTGGGATATATTAGAGTGTGTTGCACTGTAGGGTGTGGGTATGTTAGTGTCAGTGCGGGTGTGGGATATATTAGAGTGTGTTACACTGTAGGGTGTGGGTATGTTATTGTCAGTGCGGGTGTGGGATATATTAGAGTGTGTTACACTGTAGGGTGTGGGTATGTTAGTGTCAGTGTGGGTGTGGGATATATTAGAGTGTGTTACACTGTAGGGTGTGGGTATGTTAGTGTCAGTGCGGGTGTGGGATATATTAGAGTGTGTTACACTGTAGGGTGTGGGTATGTTAGTGTCAGTGCGGGTGTGGGATATATTAGAGTGTGTTGCACTGTAGGGTGTGGGTATGTTAGTGTCAGTGCGGGTGTGGGATATATTAGAGTGTGTTACACTGTAGGGTGTGGGTATGTTATTGTCAGTGCGGGTGTGGGATATATTAGAGTGTGTTACACTGTAGGGTGTGGGTATGTTAGTGTCAGTGCGGGTGTGGGATATATTAGAGTGTGTTACACTGTAGGGTGTGGGTATGTTAGTGTCAGTGTGGGTATGGGATATATTAGAGTGTGTTACACTGTAGGGTGTGGGTATGTTAGTGTCAGTGCGGGTGTGGGATATATTAGAGTGTGTTACACTGTAGGGTGTGGGTATGTTAGTGTCAGTGTGGGTGTGGGATATATTAGAGAGTGTTACACTGTAGGGTGTGGGTATGTTAGTGTCAGTGTGGGTGTGGGATATATTAGAGTGTGTTACACTGTAGGTGTGGGTATGTTAGTGTCAGTGTGGGTGTGGGATATATTAGAGTGTGTTACACTGTAGGGTGTGGGTATGTTAGTGTCAGTGGGGGTTTGGGATATATTAGAGTGTGTTACACTGTAGGGTGTGGGTATGTTAGTGTCAGTGTGGGTGTGGGATATATTAGAGTGTGTTACACTGTAGGGTGTGGGTATGTTAGTGTCAGTGTGGGTGTGGGATATATTAGAGTGTGTTACACTGTAGGGTGTGGGTATGTTAGTGTCAGTGCGGGTGTGGGATATATTAGAGTGTGTTACACTGTAGGGTGTGGATATGTTAGTGTCAGTGTGGGTCTGGGATATATCAGAGTGTGTTACACTGTCGGGTGTGGGTATGTTAGTGTCAGTGTGGGTGTGGGATATATTAGAGTGTGTTACACTGTAGGGTGTGGGTATGTTAGTGTCAGTGTGGGTCTGGGATATATTAGAGTGTGTTACACTGTAGGGTGTGGGTATGTTAGTGTCAGTGCGGGGGTGTGGGGTATATTAGAGTGTGTTACACTGTAGGGTGTGGGTATGTTAGTGTCAGTGTGGGATATATTAGAGTGTGTTACACTGTAGCTTGTGTGTATGTTAGTGTCAGTGTGGGTGTGGGATATATTAGAGTGTGTTACACTGTAGGGTGTGGGTATGTTAGTGTCAGTGTGGGTGTGGGATATATTAGAGTGTGTTACACTGTAGGGTGTGGGTATGGTAGTGTCAGTGAGGGTGTGGGATATATTAGAGTGTGTTACACTGTAGGGTGTGGGTATGTTAGTGTCAGTGCGAGTGTGGGATATATTAGAGTGTGTTACACTGTAGGGTGTGGGTATGTTAGTGTCAGTGTGGGTGTGGGATATATTAGAGTGTGTTACACTGTAGGGTGTGGGTATGTTAGTGTCAGTGTGGGTGTGGGATATATTAGAGTGTGTTACACTGTAGGGTGTGGGTATGTTAGTGTCAGTGCGGTGGTGTGGGTTATATTAGAGTGTGTTACACTGTAGGGTGTGGGTATGTTAGTGTCAGTGTGGGTGTGGGATATATTAGAGTGTGTTACACTGTAGGGTGTGGGTATGTTAGTGTCAGTGTGGGTGTGGGATATATTAGAGTGTGTTACACTGTAGGGTGTGGGTATGTTATTGTCAGTGTGGGTGTGGGATATATTAGAGTGTGTTACACTGTAGGGTGTGGGTATGTTAGTGTCAGTGTGGGTGTGGGATATATTAGAGTGTGTTACACTGTAGGGTGTGGGTATGTTAGTGTCAGTGTGGGTGTGGGATATATTAGAGTGTGTTACACTGTAGGGTGTGGGTATGTTAGTGCCAGTACGGGTGTGGGATATATTAGAGTGTGTTACACTGTAGGGTGTGGATACGTTAGTGTCAGTGTGGGTGTGGGATTTATGAGAGTGTGTTACACTGTAGGGTGTGGGTATGTTAGTGTCAGTGCGGGTGTGGGATATATTAGAGTGTGTTACACTGTAGGGTGTGGGTATGTTAGTGTCAGTGCGGGTGTGGGATATATTGGAGTGTGTTACACTGTAGGTTGTGGGTATGTTAGTGTCAGTGTGGGTGTGGGATATATTAGAGTGTGTTACACTGTAGGGTGTGGGTATGGTAGTGTCAGTGTGGGTGTGGGATATATTAGAGTGTGTTACACTGTAGGGTGTGGGTATATTAGTGTCAGTGCGAGTGTGGCATATATTAGAGTGTGTTACACTGTAGGGTGTGGGTATGTTAGTGTCAGTGGGGGTGTGGGATATATTAGAGTGTGTTACACTGTAGGGTGTGGGTATGTTAGTGTCAGTGTGGGTGTGGGATATATTAGAGTGTGTTACACTGTAGGGTGTGGGTATGTTAGTGTCAGTGCGGGTGTGGGATATATTAGAGTGTGTTGCACTGTAGGGTGTGGGTATGTTAGTGTCAGTGCGGGTGTGGGATATATTAGAGTGTGTTACACTGTAGGGTGTGGGTATGTTAGTGTCAGTGCGGGGGTGTGGGGTATATTAGAGTGTGTTACACTGTGGCGTGTGGGTATGTTAGTGTCAGTGTGGGTATGGGATATATTAGAGTGTGTTACACTGTAGGGTGTGGGTATGTTAGTGTCAGTGCGGGTGTGGGATATATTAGAGTGTGTTACACTGTAGGGTGTGGGTATGTTAGTGTCAGTGTGGGTGTGGGATATATTAGAGAGTGTTACACTGTAGGGTGTGTGTATGTTAGTGTCAGTGTGGGTGTGGGATATATTAGAGTGTGTTACACTGTAGGTTGTGGGTATGTTCGTGTCAGTGCGGGTGTGGGATATATTAGAGTGTGTTACACTGTAGGTGTGGGTATGTTAGTGTCAGTGTGGGTGTGGGATATATTAGAGTGTGTTACACTGTAGGGTGTGGGTATGTTAGTGTCAGTGTGGGTGTGGTATATATTAGAGTGTGTTACACTGTAGGGTGTGGGTATGTTAGTGTCAGTGTGGGTGTGGGATATATTAGAGTGTGTTACACTGTAGGGTGTGGGTATGTTAGTGTCACTGTGGGTGTGGGATATATTAGAGTGTGTTACACTGTAGGGTGTGGGTATGTTAGTGTCAGTGCGGGTGTGGGATATATTAGAGTGTGTTACACTGTAGGGTGTGGGTATGTTAGTGTCAGTGTGGGTCTGGGATATATCAGAGTGTGTTACACTGTCGGGTGTGGGTATGTTAGTGTCAGTGTGGGTGTAGGATATATTAGAGTGTGTTACACTGTAGGGTGTGGGTATGTTAGTGTCAGTGTGGGTCTGGGATATATTAGAGTGTGTTACACTGTAGGGTGTGGGTATGTTAGTGTCAGTGTGGGTGTGGGATATATTAGAGTGTGTTACACTGTAGGGTGTGGGTATGTTAGTGTCAGTGGGGGTGTGGGATATATTAGAGTGTGTTACACTGTAGGGTGTGGGTATGTTAGTGTCAGTGTGGGTGTGGGATATATTAGAGTGTGTTACACTGTAGGGTGTTAGTATGTTAGTGTCAGTGCGGATGTGGGATATATTAGAGTGTGTTACACTGTAGGGTGTGGGTATGTTAGTGTCAGTGTGGGTGTGGGATATATTAGAGTGTGTTACGCTGTAGGGTGTGGGTATGTTAGTGTCAGTGCGGGTGTGGGATATATTAGAGTGTGTTACGCTGTAGGTTGTGGGTATGTTAGTGTCAGTGTGGGTGTGGGATATATTAGAGTGTGTTACACTATAGGGTGTGGGTATATTAGTGTCAGTGCGGGTGTGGGATATATTAGAGTGTGTTACACTGTAGGGTGTGGGTATGTTAGTGTCAGTGCGGGTGTGGGATATATTGGAGTGTGTTACATTGTTGGGTGTGGGTATGTTAGTGTCAGTGTGGGTGTGGGATATATTAGAGTGTGTTACACTGTAGGGTGTGGGTATGTTAGTGTCAGTGCGGGTGTGGGATATATTAGAGTGTGTTACACTGTAGGGTGTGGGTATGTTAGTGTCAGTGTGGGTGTGGGATATATTTGAGTGTGTTACATTGTAGGGTGGTGTGGGATGTATTTGCAGGCGTTTTGCCACAGGAAGCGATTTTGAGTAAACCTTTCTGTTTCTGTCGTAGTAATGGAGAAGCCTGCAGAGAAGGGGCCCTGTTACCTCCTGGTCAATGCTGAAGAGGGCTGTACTTATCCCCTGCGGGGTGAGCTGACCAAACAGCTCTGTTGCTGCACAGTCGGCAAGGCATGGGGCTCCAACTGTGACCCCTGCCCTAACCCCGGAGCCGGTAAGTGACTTCCCAAGGGTTGGGTGGGTGCCACCAAAGAGCAAATGCCTGTGAGAATTAACCACAGCGCCATTCAGCAAGCAAGACTCTGTTTTACACAGTGCCATTGACCGCACCGCACCATTCCAAGTTGTTGCAAACTTTCAGATACATCGTCAAGTGGTGCCATAGAGGGAACACAGCGACTATTAAGTGTGCAGTCAGATCACACAGACAGCAATGTGATAATGCCCAATCCTTTGGAGGATTGGTTCAGTGTGAATGTTGGCCTTTTGGTTGGCAGAGTGCAAAGGTCACTATTCATCCAGAAGCTCAGTAATGTTCGAATATGGGCATGGGTTCACAGCACCACTGGGGTCACGGTGAGATTTCAACTTAATAAAGCCAATCGTTGCAAAGATCTGTCTGTTTCACTTAGGGTCATAAAGCTGTAGGGCATGGAAACAGCCGGGTGTGGTGAGGTTTTTCCATCCCCACCCTTGTCTGCTTTCCGGAGAGACCACTCTCTCCATGACTCCCTTGTTCGCTCCACACTGCCCTCCAACCCCACCACACCCGGCACCTTCCCCTGCAACCGCAGGAAATGCTACACTTGCCCCCACACCTCCTCCCTCACCCCTATCCCAGGCCCCAAGATGACTTTCCATATTAAGCAGAGGTTCACCTGCACATCTGCCAATGTGGTATATTGTATCCATTGTGCCCAGTGTGGCTTCCTCTACACTGGGGAAACCAAGCGGAGGCTTGGGGACCGCCTTTGCAGAACACCTCCGCTCGGTTCGCAATAAACAACTGCACCTCCCATCGCGAACCATTTTAACTCCCCCTCCCATTCTTTACATGACATGTCCATCATGGGCCTCCTGCACTGCCACAATGATGCCACCCGAAGGTTGCAGGAACAGCAACTCATATTCCGCTTGGGAACCCTGCAGCCCAATGGTATCAATGTGGACTTCACCAGCTTCAAAATCCCCCCTTCCCCCACTGCATCCCAAAACCAGCCCAGTTCGTCCCCTCCCCCCACTGCACCACACAACCAGCCCAGCTCTTCCCCTCCCCCCACTGCATCCCAAAACCAGCCCAGCCTGTCTCTGCCTCCCTAACCTGTTCTTCCTCTCACCCATTCCTTCCTCCCACCCCAAGCCGCACCTCTATTTCCTACCTACTAACCTCATCCTGCCTCCTTGACCTGTCCGTCTTCCCTGGACTGACCTATCCCCTCCCTACCTCCCCACCTATACTCTCCTCTCCACCTATCTTCTTTTCTCTCCATCTTCGGTCCGCCTCCCCCTCTCTCCCTATTTATTTCAGAACCCTCACCCCATTCCTCTCTCTGATGAAGAGTCTAGGTCCGAAACGTCAGCTTTTGTGCTCCTGAGATGCTGCTGGGCCTGCTGTGTTCATCCAGCTTCACACTTTATTATCTTGGATTCTCCAGCATCTGCAGTTCCCATTATCACTGATACAATCCACCACTTCCTCTGGCAGCTCGTTCCATACACGCACCACCCTCTGTGTGAAAAGGTTGCCCCTCAGGCGCCTTTTAAATCTTTTCCCTCTCACCTTAAACCTATGCCCCTCTAGTTTTGGACTCCCCTACCCTGGGGAAAAGACCTTGTCTATTCACCCTATCCATGCCCCTCATGAATTTATAAGCCTCTATAAGATCCCCCCCTCAGCCTCCGACGCTCCAGGGAAAATAGCCCCAGCCTATGCAGCCTCTCCCTGTTGCTCAAACCCTCCAACCCTGGCAACATCCCTGTAAATCTTTTCTGCGTCCTTTCAAGTTTCACAACATCTTTCCTATAGCAGGGAGACCAGAATTGAACGCAGTGTTCCAGAAGTGGTCTCACCAATGTCCTGTACAGCCCATACTTTCGTGAAGGAAATCTGCTCTCCTTACCGAGTCTGATCTACATGTGACTCCAGACCCCACACTGATGCGGTTGGCTCTTGCACAGCCTCTGCAAGCAAGCCACGCCATTCAAGGGGCAGGGAGGGATGGGCAACGAATGCTAGGGCTTTCCAACAATACCCCATCCCATGGAAAGACGAGGTAAAATAAAGGAAAAACAGCAGGGCTGGGCCATTTAGCCCATCAACTCTGCTCCACTTCTATTCAATAAGTAGCCGATTGGAGCTCTACCTCAACGCTGCTCCCTTGCCCTATCCCATGCCCCTAGATTTCCCGGTGATCTCCAATTTGAATATACTCAGCAATTATTATTTGGGACAGAGAATTTCTATGATTGATAACCCTGTGAGGAAATTACTCCTCACCCCAGGTTGAGATTTCACCCTTTCTGTCGCAAGCTATTTGGAAAGCAAAATGCCTGTTTGTCTTTATCACGCAGGGACAACAGAACACTGCCTTAGATATAACACTGGTGAGGCCCCACCCTGGAGTATTGTATGTGGTCCACCCCATAGCCCTGTATCAATCCCCAAACTAATCCCACTGCCCCACTCTCTCCCCACAGCCCTGTATCACTCCCCAAACTAACCCCACTGGCCTGCTGTCACCCCATAGCCCTGTATCACTCCCCAAACTAATCCCACTGCCCCACTCTCTCCCCATAGCCCTGTATCAATCCCCAAACTAATCCCACTGGCCTGCTGTCTCCCCATAGCCGTGTATCAATCCCCAAACTAATCCCACTGCCCCTCTCTCTCCCCATAGCCCTGTATCAATCCCCAAACTAATCCCACTGCCCCTCTCTCTCTCCCCATAGCCCTGTATCAACCCCAGTGAGTAGCCATTCACCTTGGAAAGAGAGAGCCAGACTTGCAATCCTAACAAACTGATCTCACTTTCATTTTAATAAGGACATTGTATCCATGCTTCCTTTTAATCTTTGTTTATGCATTTTAGCTCATCACATTTCATTTAGTAACTTCCAGCTATCTTTGTGTGAAAATCTAGCCTTTGCATTGCTTAAAGCGTAAATCTCTGCTGCTGGTTTGCTTCAAACTGAAATATTCAGAAGCAATGAAGGGGCTAAAGAACTGAGTGTCACTGTGCGGAGTCACTTGGTGTGATCGTGACACAAACTATTTCTACTGCTCACTCCCTCTCGCTCTCTCTTTCTCTTCTCTCTTGCTCACATTTCAAAATGTTCAGTTAAATTTCCCTTGCCCCACTTGCTTCCAAAACATCCCAGCCACTTTCTGCGGGATAGGGCCTGCATTGAGCGGGGTCTGTTTCGTCGCTTGCTGCCTGGCGAATCCTTAACCTTTGTTTTCCTTGTCCGTTGAAGCGGAATTCCAGGAGACGTGCCCAGCTGGAATGGGTTACCATTTCTCCAGCTCCCACCAGAAGATCAGCATCCCACCTGGTAGCAACATCCTGCTCCGAATCGATCCGGACGGCAAGGCTCGGATTGTCCAATTGCCAGTCACTATGCCCCCTCCGGCAACTCCGGAGGCGGATCCCAGGAATAATGTCGAGGGTTCGTAATCGCTTCACGGAATGGGTGCTTTCCTTCTGCGTGACACTGACTGTTCGGTCTCTGGAGCTCAGCCTCCAGTGGCACGGGTTGGCGCTAGTGACTCATGGGGCCAGGGAACCGGGTTCGATTCCTGGCTATGTGGGGTTTGCACATTCTCGCCGTGTCTGCGTGGGTTTCCTCCAGGTGCTCCTGTTTCCTCCCAAGGTCCAAACATGTGCCGATTAGGGTGGATTGGCCATGCTAAATTGTCCCATAGTGCCCAGGGATGTGCAGGTTAGGGTGGATTGGCCGTGATAAATAGTCCCATAGTGCCCAGGGATGTGCAGGTTAGGGTGGATTGGCCGTGCTAAATAGTCCCATAGTGCCCAGGGATGTGTAGGCTAGTTGGGTAGCCATGGGAAATGCAGGGATAGAGTGGGGCTGGGTGGGATACTCTTGGGAGTACTGAATGGCCTGGTTCCACAGTGTCTATGTGTCTCGCCTCACTGTAACAGTAATACGAGACACTCCGATTTCAGTATGGGCAGGTTGCAGTGTTAGCTTTAATTCAGGAATCAGTGAGATCAGGGATCCAAGTTCACCTCTTTGTGCCTCACCTTAAGTTCCAACGTGTGATGAGTTTGGAGTGTTGAGTGGTGTGTTCTTTCAGAGCGGATACACCAAGGGCAGGGGATGGTAACATAAAGATGACAGGCCTCTCATCCTCATTGATTTATCACAAAGGGCTGTAATTTCCAATGGTGTCCTGTTCACGGGCTCCTCTCAGGAAATCTGGGCATACCAGGACAGGAGAGGATGGGAATGCCTGTGCTTTGCATGGGACAACAGAATGAAGCCACGGTGCTCTCACACACTGCAGCAATGGGACAGGCTGATGTATCTGTGATTCCCGGTGTACAGTGATAGCATTATATAAACTGTGCCTGTCTGTTGTCTGTAGTTACCTTTCCTGTCGCTAGACTGAAGGAACTAGCCTTTAGTAGCTGTGCACTGTCTGTAGCCTGTAGTAACTGCTCCCTGTCTCTAGCCTGTAGTAACTGCTCCCTGTCTCTAGCCTGTAGTAACTGCCCCCCGTCTCTAGCCTGTAGTAACTGCTCCCAATCTCTAGCCTGTAGTAACTGCTCCCTGTCTCTAGCCTGTAGTAACTGCTCCCTGTCTCTAGCCTGTAGTAACTGCCCCCTGTCTCTAGCCTGTAGTAACTGCTCCCAGTCTCTAGCCTGTAGTAACTGCCCCCGTCTCTAGCCTGTAGTAACTGCTCCCAGTCTCTCGCCTGTAGTAACTGTGCCCTGTCTGTCGCCTGTAATAACTGTGTTCTTCTGTCACCTGTAGTAACTGTGTCTCTCTTCTTCCTCTCACAGCTTCCACGGTTGCAATGGTAAGTAGAATGTATGTCAGACGTTTGCTGCTACTCGCCTCAGAGTTCAGTTGCTTGCGGTGCGGATGGTAAATCAGTGAGCGATCAGGAATTGGATTCAGAAATTCACAAACGTGACAGGAACGTCCCTTCCAGATATGATGACCAGGTCACCATGGAAACAGAAGCATTAAGTCCCTTTTCATCAGCCTTGCTGTGAACCTGAGGCCTGGGCCTGGTCGATAATTGCCTCACTTTAATCCCGTTTGTCTCTCAGCCTCATATTCTGCCTCCAGCACTGCGGCCCCTCTTTCCCTCACCTTCCCGTTCCATCCATTGCATCCTCTGTCATCCCTTTATCCCCTTTTCCTCTCCTTCTCTCACTTCCCCTTCCTTCCTCCCTTGCATTTCTCCCTCCTCTCCCCTTTCTGTACCCTCCCGCTCTTCGACATTATCCAAGGCTTGAGACACAACAACAATGTGAATTTATGTAATCCCTTTGATAAGCATGACAAACAAAATCTGAAACTGAGACCTATAACGTGAAGTGAAAACATGTGACTAAAGATTTGGAGCAAGAGGTTGGTTTGAAGGGACATCTGAAGGGACGAGAGCAGGGCCAAAGGGTTTAGGAAGGTCCTAGGCCTCAGGCGAGTGAAGGCACAGCTCGCAAAAGTGAGAAATGGAATTGGAGGGATGTCAGTGAGGAAGAGACCAGAACTGGGAGCAGTGCAGAAATTCTTAGAGGCCTGCAGGGGCAGGGGAAGGTTCCAGAGGGAGCAAAGGTTCTAAGGGCAGGAGGAGGTTACAGAGAGAGAGAGAGAGAGAGAGGGAATGGTGTCGGGGCTAGAGGAGATTACAGAAAGAGAGGGGTGCAGCGGCTGGAGGAGGTTACAGAGAGAGAGAGAGGGGTGTAGGGGCAGCAGGAGGTTACAGAGAGAGCGAGGGAGAGGTGTAGGGGCTGGAGGAGATTACAGAGAGAGTGAGGGAGGGGTGTAGGGGCTGGAGGAGGTTACAGAGAGAGCGAGGGAGGGGTGCAGGGGCTGGGGGAGGTAACAGAGAGCGAGGGGGGGTGTTGGGGCTGGGGGAGGTTACAGAGAGAGACAGGTGGGGGTGTGGGGGCTGGAGGAGGTTACAGAGAGAGACAGGTGGGGGTGTAGGGGCTGGAGGAGGTTACAGACAGAGAGAAAGGGAAGGGTGTAGGGGCTGGAGGAGGTTACAGACAGAGCGAGGGAGGGGTGCAGGGGCTGGGGGAGGTAATAGAGAGCGAGGGAGGGGTGTTGGGGCTGGGGGAGGTTACAGAGAGAGACAGCTGGGAGTGTAGGGGCTGGGGGAGGTTACAGAGAGAGACAGGTGGGGGTGTAGGGGCTGCAGGAGGTTACAGAGAGAGACAGGTGGGGGTGTAGGGGCTGGAGGAGGTTACAGAGAGAGAGAAAGGGAAGAGTGTAGGGGCAGCAGGAGGTTACAGAGAGAGCGAGGGATGGGGTGTAGGGGCTGGGGGAGGTTACAGAGAGAGACAGGTGGGAGTGTAGGGGCTGGGGGAGGTTACAGAGAGAGACAGGTGGGGGTCTAGGGGCTGGAGGAGGTTACAGAGAGAGACAGGTGGGGGTGTAGGGGCTGGAGGAGGTTACAGAGAGAGACAGGTGGGGGTGTGGGGGCTGGAGGAGGTTACAGAGATAGGGAGGGGGTTGTAGCCAAGAAGGAAATTGGCAACAAGAATGTGAATCTGAAACTTGAGGTGAAGTGGAGTGGGGAGTAGTTTTGCTCACAGAGTGGGTGGAGGGAGGGAAGAGCGATAGGTGAATGAGGGGTGGTGTGAGTGGGGATTCAGTCAGCAGAACATTGGATGGGCTCAGATCTGATGCCAGAACAGTGAACACGTGATGAACCAGGAACAGAGGTCTTTTGGGAAAGTGAGCAGAGCCCATGGAAACAACAGTTATGAAGGGAATGATTGAATGTGAGAAATGGGTCCAAATTCCATTAATGTGGGGCCGTTCAGCACCACGGACAGCGGGTGCCCGGCACCCTCCTCCCCTCGATTCCTGGTTTGATGTGCGCAGCATCGGAGGTGGAGGGCTCCTTCTGGAGCAAGGAGGGAGGAAAGGTCGGGGGGTGAGTGTCATCCTGAGGCGTTTCGGAGAGCTGGTTGGCAACAAGAGCCGTCAACATGTGACTAGGATCACAGGAGCTGCGAGCGCATGTTGCCTTTCAATAATCCTCACTTTAAATCATCCCAGTTCCAATCCAATCATCCCAAAAAGAAAAGAATTTAGACCCCTTGGATTCAGCATCAATCTAGCCCCAATCCCAGAGGGAACTGGAGTGAATGGGAAAAGGTTTCAGATGTATCAAGGTTGGATTAAAATGTAGATGGGTGGATGAATACGTTTGCAGGTGACGCAAAGGATCAGTGGAGTTGTGGATAGTGTTGAAGGTTGTCAAAGGATACAGTGGGGTATAGATCAGTTACAGAAATGGGCAGAGAAATGGCAGATGGAGTTTAATGGGGGTAAGTGTGAGATGCTGCACTTTGGGGGATCAGATGTTAAGGGAAAGTAAGCACTTAATGTCAGGACCCTGAACAGCGTTGATGTCCAGAAGGATATTGGAGCTCAAGTCCACAGCTCCCTGAAAGTGGCCACTCAAGTAGATAGGGTGGTTAAAAAGGCGTAAGGCATGCTTGGTCGGGATATTGATTACAAAGGTCAGGATGTCATGTTGCACCTTCAAAAGACTTTGTTTAGGCCACACTTAAGGGTATTGTGTTCAATTCTGGTCACCACATGACGGGAAGGATGTGGGATCTTTGGAGAGAGGCTACAGAAGGGGTTACCAGGATGCTGCCTGGATTAGGCTATAAAGGAGAGGCTGGAAAAACTTGGATTGTTTTCTCTGGAGCGGCAGAGGCTGAGGGAAGACTTGATAGAAATCTACAAAATTACGAGATGCATAGATAGGGTTGACTATTAGAATCTTTTTCCCAGGGTTGAAATGTCTAAAACTAGGGCCGCGTGCATTTAAAGTGAGAGGAGGAAAGCTTAAAGGAGATGTGAGGTGAGTGTTTTTTTAAACGGAGAGTAGGAGGAATGTGGAACGCACTGCCAGGGGATGGTTGTGGGGGGGAGGGGCAGATACAATAGGGGCATTTCAGGGACTTTTAGAGAAACATATGCATGTGCAAGAAATGGAGGGATATAGACCAAGGTCAGGCAGAAGGGGTTAGTCTAATTTGGCGTCATGTTTGGCACAACATTGTGAGCCAAAGGGCCCATTCCTGAGCTCTATATCCTATGTTCTGGCTTCTGTTGCATCCTATGGGAGGAAACAATGCGTTCTGAAAAATGGGAGTGAATGGGAGGGGCTTTGCACATTGGGATTGTGTATAATGGGAAGAGATTCCTTTATAAGGATGGAGTGCAGTGGGGGCGAAGGGGAATAGATTTTGGGTCAATTGGGATTTATACAACGGAAGTGAAAGGGAAGAAGGGGGCTGATAGATTAGGAAGGATTGATCCAATGGGAAAGAGCTTGGTTCATTAGATTCTTCCCATGGTATGAATAGGAAGGGGGTTGTCCCATGGGAATTGTGTACAGTTGAGACCAAAGGAAGGAGTTCATGGTCCAGCTGTGAAATCTCGACTCCGGGTTCCAGGGAGATCGGCACAAGGTCTAAATCCTCAGAGAGCCAGCGCAGACATGATGGGCCGGATGGCCCCGTTTGGCCTGTGTCCATGTGTTTGGGAAGGAAGGGTTGAAGATGAAGGCCATAAAATACATCTGATTCAGCAGGTGGCAAGTCACCATCACTAGTGCATGCTGGGTACTGACTTGTGCCAACTTTGTAAAGTTTGGTTTTCTCTCTTTTTAATCAACCAGTTACCCACGTTCAGCCTCCGAGAGGAAGTGTTCTCGGCCAGTTTCATTCCCTTCGCCTCTAGGTTTCCGGGTGAGTATTGATTGCTTCCAGGAGAAGGCAGAGGCAGGGCCCTCGGTGTTAGCCATATGATGGTCCCATGGCCAACAGTAACACTTCACGCTATTGAAACCTGTTTCAGGCACACAGTCCACTCCACACTGAGTGACCTGTGCCAGCCAGTGCCACACTGTACCCCCCGCCACATCAAACACTCCGAGGACAGGGGCAGCACGGGGTTAGATACAGAGTAAAGTTCCCTCTACACTGTCCCCCATCAAACACTCCCAGGGACAGGGAGAGCACGGGGTTAGATACAGAGTAAAGCTCTCTCTACACTATCCCCCATCAAACACTCCGAGGACAGGGACAGCACGGGGTTAGATACAGAGTAAAGCTTCCTCTATACTGTCCCCCATCAAACACTCCCAGGGACAGGGACAGCACGGGGTTAGATACAGAGTAAAGCTGTCTCTACATTGTACCCCATCAAACACTCCCCAGGACGGGGACAGCACGGGGTTAGATACAGAGTAAAGCTCCCTCTACACTGTCCCCCATCAAACACTCCCAGGGACAGGGACAGCACGGGGTTAGATACAGAGTAAAGCTCCCTCTACACTGTCCCCCATCAAACACTCCCCAGGACAGGGACAGCACGGGGTTAGATACAGAGTAAAGCTCCCTCTACACTGTCCCCACCATCAAACACTCTCCAGGACAGGGATAGCACAGGGTCAGATATAGAGTAAAGCTCCCTCTACACTGCCCCCCATCAAACACTCCCCAGGACAGGGACAGCACGGGACTAGATACAGAGTAAAGCTCCCTCTACACTGTCCCCGATCAAACACTCCCCAGGACAGGGACAGCACGGGGTTAGATACAGAGTAAAGCTCTCTCTACACTGTCCCCCATCAAACACTCCCAGGGACAGGGACAGCACGGGGTTAGATACAGAGTAAAGCTCTCTCTACATTGTACCCCATCAAACACTCCCCAGGACAGGGACAGCACGGTGTTAGATACAGAGTAAAGCTCCCTCTACACTGTCCCCCCCATCAAACACTGTGGCTGATAGAACGAAAGAGGAGATGACAAATCGATCTGATCAGAATGAACTGGATTGAAGGTGAAAGACAGAAGTAAGCTGCTTTCTTTGACCCTCCAAGTTCGGTAAGGCAGGTGTGCATGCTAACGCCACACAGTTCAACCTTTTGTCTTGTTTTGCTCTCTGCCTCCCCAGTAGAATTGGAAACACGACCTACAGCCCCTGCGGTTAAGGTACTGCCTTCAGATCAGCCAATGGAGTTCGGACCATCCCAAGTCATTGGTAGGTGGCTCTCTCCTTGCTAACCTTGCTCGGGTCATGTAGGGCACCTACTGCCCCTAGGGCACGTCCCCTTAGCGTCAGGATTGACGCAATAACTCAGACCGGGTTTTCTTCACGATGGAGTCTTGCAAGTCAAAATATTGCCACTGAAGTGGGTGTCACGGTGGCTCAATGGTTACTGCTGCTGCCTCACAGCACCAGGAACCCAGGTTTGATTCAATCTTCGGGCGACCCTCTGTGTGGAGTTTGCACGTTCTCCCCGTGTCTGCTTGCGTTTCCTCCAGGGGCTCTAGTTTCCTCCCACAGTCCAAACGTGTTCAGGTTAGGGTGGATTGGCCATGCTAAATTGTCCCATAGTGCCCAGGGATGTGCAGGTTAGGGTGGATTGGCCGTGCTAAATTGTACCATAGTGCCCAGGGATGTGCAGGTTAGGGTGGATTGGCCGTGCTAAATTGTCCCATAGTGCCCAGGGATGTGCGGTTTAGGGTGGATTGGCCGTGCTAAATTGTCCCATAGTGCCCAGGGATGTGCAGGTTAGGGTGGATTGGCCGTGCTAAATTGTCCCATAGTGCCCAGGGATGTGCGGGTTAGGGTGGATTGGCCGTGCTAAATTGTCCCATAGTGCCCAGGGATGTGCGGGTTAGGGTGGATTGGCCATGCTAAATTGTCCCATAGTGCCCAGGGATGTGCAGGTTAGGGTGGGTTGGCCGTGCTAAATTGTCCCATAGTGCCCAGGGATGTGTAGGTTAGTGTGGGTTGGCCATGCTAAATTGTCCCATAGTGCCCTGGGATGTGCAGGTTAGGGTGGATTGGCCGTGCTAAATTGTCCCATAGTGCCCAGGGATGTGCGGGTTAGGGTGGATTGGCCGTGCTAAATTGTCCCATAGTAACCAAAGACGTCTAGGCTGGTTGGGTTAGCCATGGGAAACACAGGGTTACAGCGATACAGTACAGGTGTGCGTCTCAGTCAGATACTGTTCAGAGGGTTGGCCTGGACTCAATGGGCCGAATGAACTTAGTCCACAATATTGGGATCCCATGATTACAATTACTTCAACTATCGCAATATTTTTCAGTAATAAGGTCCTGGTTAGTGCTACCATTCCCTGAGGAGTAGGTACTAGCAATGTGTGTGGTGTGGTCATCCAAAAGTTCAGCTGCCCCACATAACCCTGACCAAATTCAGTTTCTCACTCAGTCTGTTTATTCCCTAACCCCTGCTCCCTCTTAGGCTCACGAAGCTGCAGTCCAAAAATCCCATATCCTTCCATCAATATTCTCTTCATTTCAGAGTAATTAAAAATATTGAGGGCTTTTTTGGAGGGAGTATGGCAGGAACATATCTTTGAGGTAAATCTTCCACTTGGTATGGTGAAATGGATTGGTGGAGCAGGCTTGACTTGGCAAACAGCTTTCTCCTACTCCAGTTTCCTAAATTCCTAAGTAAAAAATGCAGAAGTATAGCACATTTTCTGTTTGCCTTACCTTCCGTACAATCTTGCCTCTTAATATATTTAAATTGAGAGCCTGAAACCTGAAAAATGCGGCCAATCAGGTTCGTACTATGGTATGATCCTGTTGATGGTAACACAGGACAGAGTGAAGTTTGGCTTCAGAGACCACAAGTTTTTATATTCCTTTTTGCCTCCTGTAGAGAGCAGTCATGGATCATATTTGCGGGAGGCTGCCAATGTACATTTAACAAAAGAACAAAAACAGGCTGCATTATATTAGATAAAACCTAATGAAACAATCACACACATCAGAAAGAAAAATTCATCTCTTTTTATCCCAAAAATATTCCCACAGTTGCTCAGTCCTCAGTGAAGGCCATGCTAAAGCTTTTTTGCTCAGTTGGCATGGCTGTAATTGGTTTCTTCTCATCAAATTGCTGCACTTTTACTCAATGCAATTTTCTTCCGTCCATCTCTCATGCTGAGAACTTTGAGACAAAGTGCTAACATAGCTCACTTATTGCTTAACTCGGGTTCCTTAAACTCATGTCATCAACAGCCTCATATCGTGCTTTCTTCTCTGACACAACTTTTGGATCTTTTTACTCACCGATTTCCCTCATTATTCGTTCTTTGGTTATGGGCATTGCTGGGTGGGCTAGCATTTAGTACCCTGGAGGAGATGGTTGGGAGCTGCCTTCTCAAACTGTTAGAGCTCTGGGCGCTATTGGTAGGAAGGGAGTTCCGAGACTTTGAGCCAATGATAATGAAGGAATGGCGATATGTTTCCGAGTAGGGATGGTGAGTGACTTGGCAGGGAATTTGCAGGGAGTGGTGTTCCTAAGCATCTGCTGCCCTTATCCTTCTGGATGGAAGCTGTCATGTGTTTGGAAGGTATTTGGAAACAGTTAATAACAGCAACTTTGCTGTTGGGGGCCTCTTTATCTCGTATGAACCTGTGTCTGGATCCTTTCTCACTCTCATAGTCATAAAACATAAATCAGATAATATCTTAGCAATTATTTGCTCAGGTATCGAGTCATAGAATCATACAACACTGAAACAGATCCTTAGGTTCGACCATAATTCCAAACTAGACTAGTCCCACCTGCCTGCTCCTGGCCCATATCCCTCCAAATCTTTCCCTGTTCATGTACTTATCCAAATGTCTTTTAAACGCTGTAACTGTACCCACACCCACCACTTCCTCTGGAAGCTCATTCCACACACGAGCCACTCTCTGTATAAAAGATTGCCCCTCGTGACTTTTTAAAATCTTTCTCCTCTCACTTAAAAATGTGCTCCCTAGTCTTGAAATCCCCCATCCTAGGGAAAAGACACCAACTATTAACCCTATCTATACTCATCGTGATTTTATAAACCTCTATAAGGTCACTGCTCAACCTCCTATGCTCCAGGGGAAAAAAGTCCCGGCCTCTCCTTATAACTCAAACCCTCCATTCCTGGCAACATCCTGGTAAATCTCTTCTGCACCCTCTCCAGCTTAATAATACCCTGCCCATAACAGGGGGACCAGAACTGGACACGGCACTCCAGAAGACGCCTCACTGATGTCCTGTACAACCTCCACAAAACGTCCCAACGTCAAAAAAAGTCTGCGCAATAAATGCAAACATGCTAAATGCCTTCTTAGCCACCCTGTCTACATGTGGTGCTAACTTCAAAGAATTATGTACCTGAACCCCCTAGGTCTCTCTGTTCTACAACAATATCTTGCTGGCCATTTAGCTGAAATAATACAGTCCCTACAGTGTGGAAACAGGCCATTCGGCCCATCAAGTCCCCACACCAACCCTCCAAAGAGTATCCCACCTAGACCGAGCCCTAATTTCCGTTGGCTAATCTTCCTCAACTGCACATTCCTGGGCACTATGGCACAGCCAGTCCACCCTAACGTTTGGGCTGTAGGAGGAAACTGGAGCACCCAGAGGAGACCCACGCAGACACAGGGAGAATGTGCAAACTCCACACGGACAGTCGCCCTTGGGCGGGATTGAACCCGGGTCCCTGGCGCCATGAGGCAGCAGCGCTAACCACTGAGCCACCGTGGTGCCCTAGTGACTTCTTGTAAAACATCAGCAATAATGTAAACCCAATAAGTGACTTTTCCAACTCTTAAAACAGATGTTAGATCTTCACTGAACCCCAAAACCAAAATCGATGCTCCTTCACTTCAGAACCCAACTTCTGAAATAATATGTCGTTTATTTTTTGAATGCTTTCTAATTCAGCGAGATTTCAGTAATTTCCATTGTTTTCAAAAGAAAGCATTTATTTTCTGAAATAACTCCACAGAGACTGGTATCCCATCACGAAGTCAAACTTTATTCACATATACACAGTACACTGCCTGTGACCAGCCAGCTTGGACTCAGGCCCTGAAGTGAGGGGATTCTGAATCTCCTGGTTGTATCTGTCAGCCAGGGCTCCCTGATTGGCCCAGATTAACAACCCCAATCCAGGATCTCGTAGTCAATAAGATAACCCTGCTTCCAATCACCACATTCTCCCTCTGTCTTTATATACATATGAATTCATGGATTGTGAATATCATAGGCTAGGCCAGCACTTATTGTCCAAAGGGTAGGTAAGAGACAGCCATATTACTACAGGGTCTGGAATCACGTGTAGGCCAGATCGAGTAAGGGTGGCAGACTTTCTCCCCTATAGGGCCAGTCGTGAACCATTAGTGACTTGCTTCGAGATCCAGATTCCTTAAAATTGCGTTGGAAAATGCTGGTTTGTATTCCAAGGCGATTGTGGGAGGTGGGGACCCAGGGAATCTAGCGGAGAAAGCTAACAGGACAGGAATCACTCAGCTCAGTTACTGGGCTCGTTACAGTCGGTGAGTGCAGTCACTTGTGTAGGTTCAGGGCCTGTTCTCGCATGTCCAGGGCTTGTGCTCCAACTCCTCCCCGTAAACGGAGGGATTATGACCTCACTTGTTTTGCAGAAGTGAAGGGAAGTTCAGTGTTTTTAAGTGTGAATCACAGAGAGCTCTGATTACAGACAGAGTTGGTGACAGTGTGGCCCCTGTTTATATAGTGTGCGTCGTTGCCATCTGGTGGGCAGAGCAAGGAATGCTAAGATTTGGGTCACAGAGCTGTACAGCACAGAAACAGACCCTTCGGTCCAACCCGTCCATGCTGACCCAATATTCTAAATTAATCCAGTCCCATCTGCCAGCATTTAGCCCCCTATCCCTCTAAACCTTCCTATTCATGTCCCCATCCCGGTGCCTTTTAAATGTTGTAACTGTACCAGCCTCCACCACTTCCTCTGGCAGCTCCTTCCACACACGCACCACCCTCTGTGTGAAAACGTTGTCCCTCAGGCTTCTTTTAAATCTTTCCCCTCTCATCTTAAACCTACGCCCCTCTAGTTTTGGACTCCCCTACCCTGGGGAAAAGACCTTGTCTGTTCACCCTATCCATGCACCTCAAGGTTTTCTAAACCTCTATAAGGTCACCCCTCAGCCTGTGCTGCTCCAGGGAAAATAGCCCCAGCCTCTCCCTGTAGCTCAGACCCTGGCAACATCCTTGTAAATCTTTTCTGAACCCTTTCACATTTCATGAGATCTTTCTTACAGCAGGGAGACCAGGATTGACTGCAATGTTCCAAAAGTGGCCCTAACCAACGTCCTGTACAGCTACAACATGACCCTCCCAACTCCTGTACTCAATGCACTGGCCAATAAAGGCCAGCGTCCCAAACACCTTCCTCACCGCCCTGTCTACCTGCGACTCCACTTTCAGGGAGCTATGAACCTGCAACCCTAGGTCTCTTTGTTGGGCAATACTTCTACTGTTAAGTGCGTAAGCTCTGCCCTGATATCCCTTATCAAAAAGCAAGGCCTCACATTTACCTAAATGAAACTGCATCTGCCACTCCTTGGACCATCGGATGAAGGCCCTGTTGCACTCTGAAGTAACCTTCTTCCCTGTCCGCTGCACCTCCAACTTTGGTGTCACCTGCAACAGTGCTAACCATTCCTCCCATATTCACTTCCAAATCACTTGTATAAGTAACAAAAAGCAGTGGGACCCAGCAGCCCTTGGTCGTAGAACTTTCATCGTCTCGTGGGCCTCAATGGGACCACCCGAGAAAGTGGACAGGTTGAGACTCCTTCGTATTCAATGAACAGCCAGGGGTTATCTGAATGGGTGCCTGAAATACCCCCCGCTTTGCCCGTAGTATCTGAGTGACCTCCAACCCGATTTGACGGACTTTGAGTCACGTTGAATGGAATAGAATCCAGGGAATAGGAATTCCAGAATGGCCAGAAACAGATATCAGTGACTGCCTCCCACAACAAAACTGACATGTTGGATTTCTATAGCACCACTGATTAGGTGAAACCTTTCGTCTGGGGGGTAAATCAGAGAAAATTTGACCCCCAAGGACAAATGGGGAGGCGTTGGCCTGCAGGTATTATTGCTAGACTATTAATCAGGAGAGCCACGTAATGTTCTGGGGACCTGGGTTCGAATCCCACCATAGCAGGTCGTTGAGTTCGAAATCAATCAAAGTCTGGAATTAAGAATGTGATGTTGCAACTGTACAAAATGCTAGTGCGGCCTCACTTGGAGTATTGCGTGCAGTTCTGGTCACCCCATTACAGGAAGGATGTGGAAGCATTGAATAAGGTGCAGAGGAGATTTACCAGGATGTTGCCTGGTCGGGAGCAAAGGTCTTATGAGGAAAGGCTGAGGGACTTGGGTCTGTTCTCATTGAGGAGAAGGAGGCTAAAAGGGGATTTAATAGAGACATACAAGATGATCAGTGGATTAGATAGGGTGGACAGTGAGAGTCTTTTTCCGAGGATGAAGACTTCAGCTTGTACGAGGGGGCATAGCTACACATTGAGGGGTGATGGATTTAAGACAGATGTCAGAGGCAGGTTCTTTATTCAGAGAGTGGTAAGGGCGTGGAATGCCCTGCCTGCCAATGTAGTTAACTCAGCCACATTAGGGGCATTTAAACAGTCCTTGGATAAGCATATGGATAATGATGGAAGAGTGTAGGGGGAAGGGCTTAGATTAGTTCACAGGTCGGCACAACATCGAGGGCTGAAGGGCCTGTTCTGTGCTGTATTGTTCTATGTTCTATGTTCTATGTTCTATGATGACCGTGAATTCATTCTCGATTGTTGGAAAAATCCATCTGGTTCACTGATGTCCCTTTGGGAAGGGAACTGCCGTCCTAATCTGGCCTGGGCCTACATGTGACTCCAGACCCACAGCAACATGGCTGACTCCTAACTGCCCTCTGGGCAATTAGGGATGGGGCAATAAATGCTTACCTTGTCCAGTGAATGAACTAAAAAAAAATTGGGAAGTCCAGAACCAGGGTATTACAGGCTAAGGATATAGTGTAGGCCATTTCGGACTGAGATGAGGGGAAATGTCTTCACCCAGAGAGTGGAGGAGCCAGTGAAATTCTCTGCCACAGAAATTGGTTGAGGCCAAAACGTTGCATGTTTTCAAGCAGGTGATAGACCTAGCTGTTAGGGCTGAAGGGTGTGGGGGGTGCGCGGTGTGGAGAAGAAACAGGATCAGAGGCTGAGTTAGATGCTCGTACTGAATGGCGGAGCAGACCGGAAAGGTCGAATGGCCTGCTCCTGCTGCTATTTTCTAGGTCAGGTCATCAAATGTTCAGGCAAAGACTTTAGTTTTGTGGAGCAGAGAGAGAGAGAGGCACAGAGGTTTAGGGAAGGAATTACAGACCTTAGGGACCCATGCATCTGAGAGGAATGCCACAGTAGAGACATAGGCTGCTGTTAGAGTGATGGAAATGGCCTGGGCTGGTAAGGGAACACCAGCACACAAATGATCAATTAAAACCAGAGAGCCTCGTTGCCAATGGATTGCGTTTCTATTTCGTGTGGCCTAATTTCTGTTGCTTTTATCCCCCTCTCGTCTTTCAGAGATGGACACATGTAAAGTGGATCAGGGGATCTGCGGGCATGGAGTGTGCATCTACGAGCCGTCCGGGTACACATGCGCTTGCCACACGGGCTACCAACTTCATACCCACATCAAACACTGCGTGGGTAAGAGGCAGTTGCATAGGGGGCCCTTCACCACCTCAGCCCCTGAGCACTTCTGGGAGCCCGGTTCACCGCCAGCTCCCGCTCGAAGGGCAAATGGCGAGATCAGCCTGTCTTCCGTGACACTGTTCGAGGAGCTAACACTAGCCGGGGGAGAACCCTGGCCCCGACCCCCAAGGCCGGCTTTGAGCTTGTAAACTGCGGGGGTCTCCGAGAGGGTTACAGATGGGGTTTGAGGGACGGGGCATTTGGGCTTCGGTGGGTCAGCATGGGGCTGATTGGGCAGAAGGGACAGCTTCCGCACTGCGTGACTCTGGGCCGTTCTTGTGGCTTCGCCGGGCAAAGGCAGAGACGTTGGGCCCGGGAATATGATAGAAGTGGCGGGGCAAAGAGGTGGGGTAGTTGGAGACAAGAGTTCAGCGAGGCAGTCACCCGGTTTCGTCGCTCCCTGGCGTGGAGGAGAGCAGGCTGGGAGTGGTAAGCTGGATTGAGAGAAGCGCAGGTCAGCCCTGGAAGGTGTCTTCTTGGAGGAGGGAATCGGGCGATTGTCACACCTTCCGCGATGGCGGGCACTCAAGCCTCATTGCCGGGTGTTAAAATTGTCTCAGAGATAGCGGGAGCTGCCGATGCTGGAGAATCTGAGGTAACAAGGTGTGGAGCTGGATGGACACAGCAGGCCCAGCAGCATCAGAGGAGCAGGAAGGGCCTAGGCCCGAAACGTCAGCCTTCCTGCTCCTCCGATGTCGCTTGGCCTGCTGTGTTCATCCAGCTCCACGCCGTGTTATCTCCTGCCGAGGGCGTTCGCTTCAGGCGCCACGTCAATGCAGAGTTGCTGTGCTTTCCCATCCAGACATCAACGAGTGCGAGGAGAATCCCTGCGGGGCCAGGAAGGGCGAGTGCATCAATTATGTGGGGACCTACAGCTGCTTGTGTTACCGCGGCTACCAGCTACAGGAGCTCCCAGAGGGGAGCACTTGTGTCGGTGAGTCGCTCATCGCCAACTTTTTATTGCTCAACAGTGCCCCCCACCCCAACCTCCCTTCCGCCTACAGCCCCCTGCACCATTGCCGCTTGGCACGTGTTTCCCATCAGCCCGCTGACTCCTGTCGTCCCCATCTACACTCATCTTTACTAGCTCCATCCCCACCCCCTTGACCTGTCCGTCCTCCCCGGACTGACCTATCCCCTCCCCAACTCCCCACCTACACTCACCTTTACTGGTTCCATCCCCACCCCCTTGACCTTGCCATCCTCCCCGGACTGACCTAACCCCTCCCTACCTCCCCGCCTACTTTCACCTTTACTGGCTCCATCCTCACCCCCTTGACCTGTCCATCCTCCCTGGACTGACCTATCCCGTCCCTAACTCCCCACATACCCTCACCTTTACTGGCTCCATCCCCACCTCTTTGACCTGTCTATCTCCTCTCCACCTATCTTCTCTTCTATCCATCTTCAATCCGCCTCCCCCTCTCTCTGTATTCATTTCAGAGCTCCCTTTCCCCTCCCCCATTTCTGAAGAACGGTCTAGGCCTGAAACGTCAGCTTTTGTGCTCCTCTGATGCTGCTTGGCCTGCTGTGTTCATCTGGCTCCGCACCTTGTCATCTCAGATTCTCCAGCATCTGCAGTTCCTGCTATCTCTGTCTCTCTCCTCCGTTTCAGACGTTAACGAATGCGCCGACAGCCGCTTGTGTGCCAACGGACAGTGCCTGAACACTGAGGGCTCCTTCTACTGTCGCTGCCAACCTGGCTATCGCCCGATCAGCCACCAGACGGCCTGTGAAGGTAAGGGTTTAGGCCCGAAACGTCAGCCTTCCTGCTCCTCTGATGGCGCTTGGCCTGCTGTGTTCGTCCAGCTCTACACCTTGTTATCTCAGATTCTCCAGCATCTGCAGTTCTCGCTATCTCTTGAGAAGGTAAAGCTGCCTCTCACCCTCACCCACCTCAACAACCGCACCACCGCCCCCCCAACTTCACCCAATTCTCTCCGATGCACTGCAGACGCCAACTGCCTTTCCTCACGCGTGCGCAACACGCAACTGTTAATGGGGAACTGTTACATAGAACATATAGAACATTACAGCACTGTGCAGGCCCTTCGGCCCACGATGTTCTGCCCAACTTTTACCCTCAACCTAAAGTCTATCTAATCTCCACCCCTACCTTATACTATCGTCCATATGCCTATCATTTTCTGAAGGAGAGTCTAGGCCCCGAAACGCCAGCTTTCTAGCTCCTCTGCTGCTGCTGCTTGGCCTGCTGTCTTCACCCTGTTATCTCTGCCTATCTAATACGTCTGTGTAGCCTGAAGGCATCTCTATGGTGGCCGATCCTGGCACAGCGGTAGTGCCACTGGGCAGTGCCCAGCACCAGGTTAATATTCAGTTCATAAATTTTGGAATTAAAAGCTAGCCTCAGGGATGGCGATCGCAAAACGATCATTGATTGTCATAAAAACCTTTCTGGGTTCACTCATCCCGGGATCATTCGTCTGATCTGGCCTACACGTGACTCCAGACCATGGCTGACTGTTAACAGCTCCTCCCTGCGACGACCTGCCGATCTGCCTGGTCAGTTAAGGATGGACATAAAATCCCAGAAACGAATAAATGTTAGCGTAAATGTACAATACACAATGAAGGGATTAGAGAGAATGTTCTTTGAGTCTGGGAGTCATGTTGAGGTTGTACAGGACGTGGGTGAGGCCTCTTCTGGAGCTCTGTGTCCAGTTCTGGTCTCCCTGTTATAGAGAGGATATTGTGAAGCAGGAGAGGGTTCAGAAGAGATTTACCAGGATGTTGCCAGGTAACAAAAGAGTTATAAAGAAAGGGATTGAGAGTTCTGAGGAAGGGTCACTCGACCCGAAACATCAACTCAGATTTCCCTCCACCATCGCTGCCAGCCCTGCAACACTTTTATGTTTTCATTCCTGACTGATTTACAGCATCCGCAGTTCTTTTGGGTTTTTCACGCAGAAATTAAATTGCCTGATTAAGATTCCTTCAATAGTTTTGGGGGGGTTTTTTTGGCTCATGTCTGATGGATTCCCGACTGCCGTCTGTAACTTCTGATCCTTATCCTAGATATTAATGAGTGCAACAATCCGAATACCTGCCCAAGGGGAAAATGCAAGAATAAACCTGGCACGTATGAGTGTGTTCCCTGCCCAGAGGGATTCCGAAGTCAGACTGGAGAGTGCTATGGTAAGTACGGGGCATCTCCAGTCCCCAGTCAGTGAGGAGACAGGGACTCATTGACATAACCGGGGAGAGAATCACTTTGGTGAGGTGAAGGGACTGAGTCACTTTGGTGGGAGCAAGCCATTCAAAACCACAAAAGATGGTTTCAGGATTAAGAGAATCCCGTCTCCACGCTGGCCACTCGGCCGTTCCTGCACCAGAGGAGGTAGGTACAGAGTAAAGCTCCCTCTTCTCTTCTAAACAGAAAATAAATCCTCCTCCACACTTTTAAACAGAAAGCAAAACACCGCTCCCCCTCCCCATTCAAGCACTTCCGAGACAGGGACAGCATGGGGTTAGATACAGAGTGAAGCTCCCTCTACACTGTCTCCCCATCAAACACTCCCGGGACAGGGACAGCACGGGATTAGGTACAGAGTGAAGCTCCCTCTACACTGTCTCCCCATCAAACACTCCCGGGACAGGGACAGCACAGGATTAGGTACAGAGTGAAGCTCCATCTACACTGTCTCCCCATCAAACACTCCCGGGACAGGGACAGCACGGGATTAGGTACAGAGTGAAGCTCCCTCTACACTGCCCCAGGTCAGGTGTCAGGTTAGCAATCCATTCTAGTTTTTGATTTTGTGGTTTGCGTCCAGTGCCATCACTGATGCTCTCGGTACTCTCTCAATCTCAGATGTTGACGAGTGCATGGACCGATCTTTCTGCCTCAACGGAAGGTGCACCAACACTAAGGGATCGTACAGTTGCACTTGTAGCAAAGGATTTAAACCAGCGGCCGACGGGAAGAGCTGCCAAGGTAATCAGAACGTTCAGTGCTGTCCTCACCAATAGGCATCATTCTGGGGCCTGAGGATGTCTCTAATCTGGCCTCGATGTAGGAAAAGCCAGTGGAATAAATAACACACACTGATCTTGTATGGTTTAAAATGGAGCTTGCGTTTCTTCGCTGTTTTATTCCCCTTTGTGAGGGTTATTATCTGTCTCTGCAGTACCAGGCTTCACATTAGACCGTGCTGGGTTTGCCCCTCAACAGATTAAGTCCCAGTGTGGGCCTGCTGTGTTCTTTTCTGAATAATGCTCTCACTCTGGCTCCTAGAAAATTGGAGCGGGAGTAGGCCCTTTGGCCCATCAAGCCAATTCCACCGCTCAGTACAATCCTCTGCTTTAGAGCCAAGGTCCCACTGTGTCTCCATAAGGCGCCCTCGGCCTCATAGAGCATTGCATTACTCCATGAGTACCCCCTTCACCTCCTCCCTGCTCACCGTCCAAGAGCCTAAGCAGCGTTTCCAGGTGAAGCAGCATTTCACTTGGACCTCCTCCAATCTTTGTGTATTGCATCCGCTGTACATTCTCTGTCACCATGTCCTCTCTCCGCTCTCCTCCCCGACTCCCCACCCCGACCCCAGCGGGTACTATCTGTCCTTCCCAGTTTGGCAGTTAGATACACCCATTGTTCTGCCATTCTCACATTCCCATCACTTAATCTGAAATATCCTCACCCTTCCTCCCCCAGCACTCCATCTCCCCTCTCCTCCTCAACTACTGTCCTCCCCCCTCCACACTTCACGTCAACTCTGATGTTGCGTCCTCCAGATGCGAAACGTCAGTTTGCTCTCTCTCTGTCCACGGAGGCCGCCTGACCTGCTGTGATCTCCGGCGTTTGTCGCTTTCAGAGAAGAAATTTTTAGTGTCCAGTTTTGTGGTCCAGTCTCTCTCAATATTGCAAAGCAACCATCCCAGGATTCAGTCCCATGAACGTTTGCTGCACGCCCTCGATGGCGAGTTTGCCTTTCCTTAGATAAGGAGCCCAAAAACTGCACACGATTCTCTGGCATGCAGACTCACTGAAGATCCGTGGTAAGACTTCCTCACTCCCGTATCCAAATCCTCCTGCAGGGAAGGCTAACATGCTGTGTGCTTTCCCAAGAGCATGCTGCATCTGTATTTTTGCTTTCAGCGACTGATGTAAAAAGAACGCACAGGTCCTTGTGTACATCAGCGCTTTCCGATCTATCACCATTCATGTAATGAATTTGGGGCGGCTCGGTGGCTCAGTGGTTAGCACTGCAGCCTCATAGCACCAGGGACCCAGGTTCGATTCCAGCCTCGGGCAACTGTCTGTGTGGAGTTTGCACATTCCCCCCGTGTCTGCCCCAGTTTGCTCCAGTTTCCTCCCGCAGTCCAAAGATGTGCAGGTTAGACGGATTGACTAAGCTAAATTGCCCATAGTGTTCGGGGGTCTGTAGATTAGGGGGATGGGTCTGGGTCGGATGCTCCAAGGGTCAGTGTTGACTTGTTGGGCTGAAGGGCCTGTTTCCACACCGTAGGGATTCTATGAAGATAAATAACTCCACAGAGACCAGTATCCCATCACCCTTTATTTACACATGCCTAGCGTTTGGTGCCAGTCTGCCTTCCACAGGACCAGCTCTCGGAGAGCAAAGAACATCTCACACCGTTCTGAGGAAGGGTCGCAAAATGTTATCTCTGATTACTCCTCTCTGATGCTGCCGGACCCGCTGAGCTTTTCCGAGCAATTTCTTGTTTTTGTTTATCTCCCCCGACTCCTGTCAGCCGGGACTCCCTGATTGGCCCAGATTAGCAGCCCCAGTCAGGGAACTCGTATTCTGACCTCCTAACAATCGCGGCATCGGCGAGCTTGTTCAAGTTGTTGATTGAGATTGTGAGTAGCTGGGAGCCGGGCACAGATCCCTGCGGTACCCCACCAGTCTTCCATTCTGTCAGTCTCTCAAACCATCTCACTGTGGGGCCTACACTTGTCCCTTCCTCAGTAGGCGCCATTCTGGGGCTTTTTTCTTGCGGTAATAGATGCTATCTGTGCTTTGTTCCCACTTTGTTTTCATTCTCCATCTGAGTTCTGATTTCTCTCCCAAATTGTTTTGTGCACCTTGCACTAGACATTAACGAGTGCAGTGATGGGCAGCTCTGCGCCAATGGCCGCTGTTTGAACACGGAGGGGTCCTTCCAGTGTCGCTGCCGCCCTGGCTACCGCCTGACCAAACATCAGACTTCATGTGAAGGTAACTTTCTTCTTCTTTTTACTGAAGTGTACACTGGCTGCAAAAGGGAACTAAATGGATGGGCAGAGTTTGCAGGAGAGGCTGTGGGAGGAGAGGGGTGGCAGGTTACATTGATCATGTGTATATTAATTTGCGTGCCTAATTTGGGCAGCACGGTGGCTCAGCGGTTAGCACTGCTGCCTCCCAGCGCACGGCACCCGGGTTTGATCCCACCCTCAGGTGACTGTCTGTGTGGAGTTTGCACATTCTCCCCGTGTTGGCTTGGGTTTCCTCCTTGCGCTCCAGTTTCCTCCCACAGGCCATGGATGTGCAGGTTAGGGTGGATTGGCCGTGCTAAATTGTGCCATAGTGCCCAGGGATGTGCAGGTTAGGGTGGATTGGCCGTGCTAAGTTGTCCCATAGTGCCCAGGGATGTGCGGGTTAGGGTGGATTGGCCGTGCTAAATTGTCCCGTAGTGCCCAGGGATGTGCAGGTTAGGGTGGATTGGCCGTGCTAAATTGTCCCATAGTGCCCAGGGATGTGCAGGTTAGGGTGGATTGGCCGTGCTAAATTGTCCCATAGTGCCCAGGGATGTGCAGGTTAGGGTGGATTGGCCGTGCTAAATTGTCCCGTAGTGCCCAGGGATGTGCAGGTTAGGGTGGATTGGCCGTGCTAACTTGTCCCATAGTGCCCAGGGAGGTGCGGGATGGGGTGGGTTGGCTGTGCTAACTTGTCCATAGTGCCCAGGGATGTGCAGGTTAGGGTGGATTGGCCGTGCTAAGTTGTCCCATAGTGCCCAGGGATGTGCGGGTTAGGGTGGATTGGCCGTGCTAACGTGTCCCATAGTGTCCAGGAAGGTGCGGGATGGGGTGGGTTGGCTGGGCTAACTTTTCAATATTGCCCAGGGATGTGCAGGTTAGGGTGGATTGGCCGTGCTAAATTGCCCCATAGTGCCCAGGGATGTGCAGGTTAGGGTGGATTGGCCGTGCTAAATTGCCCCCATAGTGTCCAGGGATGTGTAGGTTAGGGTGGATTGGCCATGCTAAATTGCCCCATAGTGCCCAGGGATGTGCAGGTTAGGGTGGGTTGGCCGTGCTAAATTGTCCCGTAGTGTCCAGGGATGTGCAGTTTAGGGTGGGTTGGGCGTGCTAAATTGTCCCATAGTGCCCAGGGATGTGCAGGTTAGGGTGGGTTGGCCGTGCTAAATTGTCCCGTAGTGTCCAGGGATGTGCAGTTTAGGGTGGGTTGGGCGTGCTAAATTGTCCCATAGTGCCCAGGGATGTGCAGGTTAGGGTGGATCGGCCGTGCTAAATTGTCCCATAGTGCCCAGGGATGTGCAGGTTAGGGTGGATTGGCCGTGCTAACTTGTCCCATAGTGTCCAGGGATGTGCGGGTTAGGGTGGATTGGCCATGCTAACGTGTCCCATAGTGCCCAGGAAGGTGCGGGATGGGGTGGGTTGGCTGGGCTAACTTTTCAATATTGCCCACGGATGTGCAGGTTAGGGTGGATTGGCCATGCTAAATTGCCCCATAGTGTCCAGGGATGTGCAGGTTAGGGTGGGTTGGCCGTGCTAAATTGTCCCGTAGTGCCCAGGGATGTGCAGGTTAGGGTGGATTGGCCGTGCTAAATTGCCCCATAGTGCCCAGGGATGTGCAGGTTAGGGTGGGTTGGCCGTGCTAAATTGTCCCGTAGTGTCCAGGGATGTGCAGTTTAGGGTGGGTTGGGCGTGCTAAATTGTCCCATAGTGCCCAGGGATGTGCAGGTTAGGGTGGGTTGGCTGTGCTAAATTGTCCCATAGTGCCCAGGGATGTGCAGGTTAGGGTGGATCGGCCGTGCTAAATTGTCCCATAGTGCCCAGGGATGTGCAGGTTAGGGTGGATTGGCCGTGCTAAATTGCCCCATAGTGCCAAGGGATGTGCAGGTTAGGGTGGATTGGCCGTGCTAAATTGTCCCACAGTGCCCAGGGATGTACGGGTTAGGATGGATTGGCCGTGCTAAATTGTCCCATAGTGTCCAGGGATGCGCAGGTTAGGGTGGATTGGCCGTGCTAAATTGTCCCACAGTGCCCAGGGATGTACGGGTTAGGATGGATTGGCCGTGCTAAATTGTCCCATAGCGCTCAGGGATATGCAGGTTAGGGTGGATTGGCCGTGCTAAATTGTCCCATAGTGCCCAGGGATGTGCGGGATAGGGTGGATTGGCCGTGCTAAACTGTCCCATAGTGCCCAGGGATGTGCAGGTTAGGGTGGATTGGCCGTGCTAACTTGTCCCATAGTGTCCAGGGATGTGCGGGTTAGGGTGGGTTGGCCGTGCTAAATTGTCCCATAGTGCCCAGGGATGTGCGGGTTAGGGTGGGTTGGCCGTGCTAAATTGTCCCATAGTGCCCAGGGATGTGCAGGTTAGGGTGGATTGGCCGTGCTAAATTGTCCCACAGTGTCCAAGGGTGTGCAGTTCAGGGTGGGTTGGGCATACTAAATTGCCCCATAGTGCCCAGGGATGTGCGGGTTAGGGTGGACTGGCCGTGCTAAATTGTCACGTAGTGCCCAGGGATGTGCGGGTTAGGGTGGGTTGGCCGTGCTAAATTGCCCCATAGTGCCCAGGGATGTGCAGGTTAGGGTGGGTTGGCCGTGCTAAATTGTCCCGTAGTGTCCAGGGATGTGCAGTTTAGGGTGGGTTGGGCGTGCTAAATTGTCCCATAGTGCCCAGGGATGTGCAGGTTAGGGTGGATCGGCCGTGCTAAATTGTCCCATAGTGCCCAGGGATGTGCAGGTTAGGGTGGATCGGCCGTGCTAAATTGCCCCATAGTGCCCAGGGATGTGCAGGTTAGGGTGGATTGGCCGTGCTAAATTGCCCCATAGTGCCCAGGGATGTGCAGGTTAGGGTGGATTGGCCGTGCTAAATTGTCCCATAGTGCCCAGGGATGTGCGGGTTAGGGTGGATTGACCGTGCTAAATTGTCCTGTAGTGCCCAGGGATGTGCAGGTTAGGATGGATTGGCCGTGCTAAATTGCCCCATAGTGCCCAGGGATGTGCAGGTTAGGGTGGATTGGCCGTGCTAAATTGTCCCATAGTGCCCAGGGATGTGCAGGTTAGGGTGGATTGGCCGTGCTAAATTGCCCCACAGTGCCCAGGGATGTACGGGTTAGGATGGATTGGCCGTGCTAAATTGTCCTGTAGTGCCCAGGGATGTGCAGGTTAGGGCGTGTTGGCCGTGCTAAATTGTCCCACAGCGTCCAGGGTGGGTTAGGAGTTAAATGTTTGTAACGTGTATCTCTGTGAATAAAAGGTTGTACTTTTCTGTAAAGATTATGCTGTGGTTTTATCCTTCGCTGCCTGGAATCACGGAATAACGCATAAATGATTTGTTCTCTCTCACTGCTTGCTTGTAATTTCTGGTCTCAGCAGTACATAGACGGCAGAGTGTTTAAGACTGAGGCCAGACTCTCGTGTTTTACATTGTGTTGGTCATCTTTGCCGCCCGACACAGATATCAATGAATGCTTGGAGGTAGCGGGTGTCTGCAACAATGGGCAGTGTGTCAACATGCCAGGATCCTACACGTGCCAGTGTCTGTCAGGTTTCCAACTGTTCGATGATACGAGGTGTAAAGGTAACGACTGAGAGATAGAGCAAATCAGCATTCGCATGGAGCACGCATTAGCTCCTGGAACGTCTGCCTCTCCACATCTCCCAATACTTTCACTCAATTTATTATTGTTGCATGTACCTGGGTGCAGTGGAAAGTTTTGTTTTGCATGCAGTGCAGGCACATCGTAACCATACCAAAGTTTGTAAGGGTGACAGAACGGAGCGAGGAATTCGATGTTACAGCTGCAGGGAAGGCGCACAAAGACTGAGATCAACCTTAGATCTACAATTTGAGAGGTCCATTCAAAAGTTTAAGGGGCGGCACAGTGGCTCAGTGGTCAGCGCAGCTGCCTCATGGCTCCAGGGACCCGGGTTCGATTCCACCTTCAGGTGACAGTCTGTGTGGAGTTTGCACGTTCTCCCCCTGTCTGCGTGTGTTTCCTCCAGGTGCTCCAGTTTCCTCCCACAGTCCAAAGATGTGCGGGTTAGGGTGGATTGGCCGTGCTAAATTGTCCCATAGTGCCCAGGGCTGTGTAGGTTAGGGTGGATTGGCTGTGCTAAATTGTCCCATAGTGTCCAGGGATGTGCAGGTTAGGGTGGATTGGCTGTGCTAAATTGCCCCATAGTGCCCAGGGATGTGCGGGTTTGGGTGGATTGGCCGTGCTAAATTGTCCCACAGTGCCCAGGGATGTGCAGGTTAGGGTGGATTGGCCGTGCTAAATTGTCCCATAGTGCCCAGGGATGTGCAGGTTAGGGTGGGTTGGCCGTGCTAAATTGTCCCATAGTGCCCAGGGATGTGCAGGTTAGGGTGGGTTGGCCGTGCTAAATTGTCCCATAGTGCCCAGGGATGTGCAGGTTAGGGTGGGTTGGCCGTGCTAAATTGTCCCATAGTGCCCAGGGATGTGCGGGTTAGGGTGGGTTGGCCGTGCTAAATTGTCCCATAGCGCTCAGGGATATGCAGGTTAGGGTGGATTGGCCGTGCTAAATTGTCCCATAGTGCCCAGGGATGTGCGGGTTAGGGTGGATTGGCCATGCTAAATTGTCCCATAGTGCCCAGGGATGTGCAGGTTAGGGTGGGTTGGCCGTGCTAAATTGTCCCATAGTGCCCAGGGATGTGCGGGTTAGGGTGGATTGGCCGTGCTAAATTGTCCCATAGTGCCCAGGGATGTGCAGGTTAGGGTGGGTTGGCCGTGCTAAATTGTCCCATAGTGCCCAGGGATGTGCGGGTTAGGGTGGATTGGCCGTGCTAAATTGTCCCATAGTGCCCAGGGATGTGCAGGTTAGGGTGGATTGGCCGTGCTAAATTGTCCCATAGTGCCCAGGGATGTGCAGGTTAGGGTGGGTTGGCCGTGCTAAATTGTCCCATAGTGCACAGGGATGTACAGGTTAGGGTGGATTGGCCGTGCTAAATTGTCCTGTAGTGCCCAGGGCTGTGCAGGTTAGGGTGGATTGGCCGTGCTAAATTGTCCCATAGTGCCCAGGGATGTGCGGGTTACGGTGGATTGGCCGTGCTAAATTGTCCCACAGTGCCCAGGGTTGTGCGGGTTAGGGTGGGCTGGCCAGTAGAAATGCAGTGTTACAGGGTTTGGGTCTGGGTGGAATGTTCTTCAGAGGGTCGGTATGGATTCAATGGGCCAAATCGCCTGCTTCCATACCATAGGGAGTCTATGATTCTTACCATATAAAGTACGTTAGGGTGCTAGAACAGAGCGAGGAATACAATGTTACTGCTGCAGAGAAGCTGCACAAAGAGTGAGATCAACATTAAACGTAAAATTTGAGAATTCCACTCAGAAGTCTAGTAACAGCGGGGAAGAAGCTGTTCTTGAATCTGTTGGTCTGCGCATTTAAGCTGTTGTATTTCCTGCCCGATGGAAGAGTTTGGAAGAGATTATAACTGGACTGGGAGGCATCTTTGATGATGTTGGCTATCTTTGTATGCTGTTCTGATTAACTGCCATCGCTGTATCACACTGATATACTCCTCACCTCTCGCTGTAACACACTTACATATGCCACACTCCTCACTGTAACACTCTCCAACATAGCCCGTGCCCCTCACTGTAACACTCTCTGGTATAAATTGGTGGTGTGGTTGACAGTGAGAAAGGTGGTCTCCGATACTGATTGGCTGGCTTAAGTGTGAGGTGATGCATTTCTGAGAAGTGTAACAAGTGAAGGATTTGCTAGGTCCCTGGGAAGTACTGAGGAACAAAGAGATCCTTCTGTCAGATCAAGAAAGATAGACAGGGTGGTGAAGAAGGCATGAAGGATACTTGCCTTCAATGGCCAGGGCATAGAATATAGGAGCAGGGAAATCTTGTTACAACTTTATAGAGCATTGGTTAGGCCACAGGTGGAGTATTGTGTGCAGTTCTGGTCGCCACACTATCAAAAGAATATGACTGCATTGGCGAGGATGCAGAGGAGATTCACCAAGATGTTGCCTGAGATGAACAATGTTAGTTATGAGGAGAGACAGGGTAGGCTGAGTTTCATTTCTGTCCTGATGAAGGGCTCTGACCCAAAACTTTGACACTCCTGGCCCTTGGATACTGTGTGACCTCCTGTGCTTTTCCATTTCTATATCTTTAGACTTTGATTTCCCTGAAGTAGAGGTGACAGGGGGCAGTTCTGATCAAGGTATTCAAAATTATGAGAGGCATAGAATCTTCAACCCTTGACAGATGTATCTAAGACCAGAGGACGAAAGTTTGAAAGATGAGGAGTATTCGGATTCCAGAGGATCTGAGAAAAAGATCTTGTCACCCAGAGGACATTAGAAGTATGGAATGTGCTGCTTGAGAGGGTGGTAGAGGTAGGTACTCTCTCAGAACATTGAAGAAGCATCTGGACAGGATTTAAAATAACAGGGTTTTGTTGGCTGCAAACCAAGCGCAGATCAATGGGATTAGTGCAGTTTAGAGTTTGTGAGGCAGCAAAGACATAGTGGGCCGGGGCCTGTTTCTATGCAATGTCATTCAATGACTATACTTCACAGTCCACACTGTAACACAGTTACATACTCTGCAACCCTCAACATGAAAGTCTGAAGTACTCCACACTTGCCCTCAATATGTAAGTCTCATAAACTCCACACTCCTCAATATAACAGTCTGATAAAGACCCCTCACTGCAACGCTGTCTGATACACCCTTTCTCCCTCACGATAACATGCTTAAATAATCCACAAACCTCACTGTAACAGTCTCACATATAGCCCCTGCCCCTCACTGTAACAGACCCACATATACCCCCTACCCCTCACTGTAACACTCTCCAATGTACCGCAAACCCCTCACTGTAACAGTCTCCCCTATACCCCGCTCCACTCCTATAACAGTCGCACATATACCCTGCACACCTCACTGTAACAGTCTCACATATACCCAACACCTCTCACTGTAGCAGTCTCAACTATACCCCACACACCTCACTGTAACACTCACACATATACCCCACACCCCTCACTGTAACAGTCTCACATATACCCCTGTAACAGTCTCACATATACCCCATACCCTCACTGTAACAGTCTCACATATAGCCCTTAACCCTCACTGTAACAGTCTCACATATACACCACACCCCTGACTGTAACAGTCTCACATAAACCGCACACCCCTCACTGTAACAGTCTCACATACAGCCCCTACTCCTCACTGTAACAGTCTCACTTATACCGCACACGCCTCTCTGGAACAGTCTCACATACAGCCCCGACACCTCACGGTAACAGTCTCACATATACCGCACACCCCTGACTGTAACAGTCTCACATGGACACCCTACCCCTCACCGTAACAGTCTCACATATACCCCACACCCCTCACTGTAACAGTCTCACATATACACACTACCCCTCACTGTATAGTCTCACATATACCCCACGGCCCTCATTGTTACAGTCTCACATACCCCACGGCCCTCACTGTAACAGAGTTACATATACCCCACACCCCACACTGTAACAGTCTCACATATACACCACGCCCCTCACTGTAACAGTCTCACATATACCACACACCCCGCACAGTAACGGTCGCAGATATACCCCCTACCCCTCACTGTAACAGTCTCACATATACCGCACACCCCTCACTGTAACAGGCTAACATATACCCCGCACCCCTCACTGTAACAGTCTAACATATACCCCGCACCCTCACTGTAACAGTCTCACATATACCCCCATACCCCTCACTGTAACAGTCTCACATATACCACACACCCAACTCTGTAACAGTCTCACATATATCCCCTACACCTCACTGTAACAGTCTCACATATACCACACACCCCTCACTGCAACAGTCTCACATATACCCCACGCCCTCACCGTAACAGTCTCACATATACCCGATACCCCTCACTGTAACAGTTTCACATATACCCCCTGCCCATCACTGTAACAGTCTGACATATACACCCTAACCCTCACTGTGGCAGTCTCACATATACCCCACGCCCCTCATTGTAACAATCTCACATAATCCCCCTACCCCTCACTGTACCAGTCTCACATATACCCTGCACCCCTCACTGTAACAGTCTGTCATATACCCCACACGCTTCACTGTAGCACTCTCTGATACACCTCACACCCCTCACTGTAACAATCTCTGATACACCTCACATCCCTCACTGTAACACTCTCTGATATACTCCACACCCCGCACTGTAACACTCTCTGATATACCCCTCATCCCTCTCTGTAACACTCTCTGATATACCCCATATCCTTCCCTATAACACTCTCTGATATACTCCATACCCCTCACTTTAACACTCTCTGGTATACTCCACACCCGTCACTGTAACACTCTCTGATATACTCCACACCCCTCACTGTAAAAATCTCTGATATACCCCACATCCCTCTCTGTAACACTCTCTGATATACCCCATATCCTTCACTGTAACACTCGCTGATATACTCCACACCCCTCACTGTAACACTCTCTCATATACCCCAGACACCTCACTGTAACACTCTCTGATATACCCCATATCCTTCACTATAACACTCTCTGATATACTCCACACCCCTCACTGTAACACTCTCTGATATACCCCACACCCCTCACTTTAACACTCTCTGATATACTCCACACCCGTCACTTTAACACTCTCTGATATACTCCACACCCCTCACTGTAACAATCTCTGATATACCCCACATCCCTCTCTGTAACACTCTCTGATATACCCCATATCCTTCACTGTAACACTCGCTGATATACTCCACACCCCTCACTGTAACACTCTCTCATATACCCCAGACACCTCACTGTAACACTCTCTGATATACCCGACATCCCTCTCTGTAACAGTCTCTGATATACCGCATATCCTTCACTGTAACACTCTCTGATATACCCCACACCACTCACTGTAACACTCTCTGATATTCCCCACACTCCTCACTGTAACACTCTCTGATATTCCCCACACTCCTCACTGTAACACTCTCTGATATTCCCCACACCCCTCACTGTAACACTCTCTGATATACCCCACACCACTCACTGTAACACTCTCTGATATTCCCCACACTCCTCACTGTAACACTCTCTGATATACCCCACATCCTTCACTGTAACACTCTCTGATAAACCCCACACCCGTCACTGTAACACTCTCTAATATACCCCACACCACTCACTGTAACACTCTCTGATACACCCCACACCCCACACTGTAACACTCTCTGATATACCCCACACCCCTCACTGTAACACTCTCTGATATACCCCACACCCCTCACTGTAACACTCTCTGATATATCCCACACCCCTCACTGTAACACTCGCTGATATATCCCATACCCTTCACTGTAACACTCTCTGATATACCCCACACCCCTCATTGTAACACTCTCTGATATACCCCACACCCCTCACTGTAACCCTGTCTGATATACTCCACACCCCTCACTGTAACACTCTCTGATATACGCCACATCCCTCACTGTAACACTTTCTGATATGCCCCACATCCCTCTGTAAAACACCCTGATATACCCCACATCCCTCACTGGAACACTGTCTGATATACCCCACACCCCCTCACTGTAACACTCTCTGATATACCCCACATCCCACACTGTAACACTCTCTGATATACCCCACACCACTCACTGTAACACTCTTTGATGCACACCCTACCCCTAACTGTAACAGGCTCACGGAAATCCCATAACCCTCAATGTAACAGTCTCACATATAACCCGCACCCCTCACTGTAACACTCTCTGATATACTCCACACCCCTGACTGTAACACTCTCTGATATACCCCACATCCCTCACCGTAACACTCTCTGATATACCCCACATCCCTCACTGTAGCACTCTCTCATATACCCCACATCCCTCTCTGTAACACTCTCTGATATACCTGACATCCCTCACTGGAACACTCTCTGATATACCCCACCCCCCTCACTGTAACACTCTCTGATATACCCCACATCCCTCACTGTAACACTCTCTGATATACCCAACATCCTTCACTGTTACACTCTCTGATATACTCCACACCCCTCACTGTAGCACTCTCTGAAATACCCAACATCCCTCACTGTAACACTCTCTGGGATACTACACACACCTCACTGTAACACTCTCTGATATAACCCACATCCCTGACTGTAACACTCTCTGATATACCTCAGATCCCTCACTGTAACACTCTCCGAATTACTCCACACCCCTCACTGTAACAATCTCACATATACCCCCTACCCCTCACTGTAACAGTCTCACATATACCCCCTACCCCTCACTGTAACAGTCTCACATATAACCCGCACCCCTCACTGTAACACTGTCTGATATACTCCACACCCCTCACTGTAACAGACTCACATAAATCCCACACGCCTCACTGTAACAGTCTCACATATACCCCACACCCCTCATTGTAACAGTCTCACATATACCCCCTGCCCCTCACTGTAACAGTCTCACATATACACCACACCCCTAACTGTAACAATCTCACATATATCCCACACCCCTCACTGTAACAGTCTCACATATATCGCACACCACTCACTGTAACAGTCTCACATATACCCCACACCCCTCATTGTAACAGTCTCACATATACCCCCTACCCCTCACTGTAACAGTCTCACATATACCCCCTACATCTCACTGTAACAGTCTCACATATAACCCACACCCCTCACTGTAACCGTCTTACATATACCCCCTACCCCTCACTGTGACAGTCTCACATATACGCCTACGCCTCACTGTAACAGTCTCACACATTCTGCAGAGCACTCACTGTAACAGTCTCACACATATACACTACGCGTCACTCTAACAGTCTCACATATACCCCCTACCCCTCACTGTAACAGTCTCACATATATCCCACACTCCTCACTGTAACTGTTTCACATATACACCACACCCCTAACTGTAACAATCTCACATATATCCCACACCCCTCACTGTAACAGTCACACATATACACCACACCCCTCACGGTAACAGTCTCACATATACCCCACACTCCTCATTGTAACAGTCTCACATATACCCCCTACCCCTCACTGTTACAGTCTCACATATACCCCACACCCTTCACGTAACAATCTCACATATACCCCGCACCCCTCACTGTAACAGTCTCACATATACCGCCTACCCCTCACTGTAACAGTCTCACATATGCCCCCTACCTCTCACTGTAACAGTCTCACATATACCCCCTACCTCTCACTGTAACAGTCTCACATATAACCCGCACCCCTCACTGTAACCGTCTTACATATACCCCCTACGCCTCACTGTAACAGTCTCACATATACCCCGCACCCCTCACTGTAACAATCTCACATATACCGCACACCCCTCACTGCAACAATCTCACATATAACCCGCACCCCTCACTGTAACAGTCTCACATATACCGCACACCCCTCACTGCAACAATCTCACATATAACCCGCACCCCTCTCTGTAACAGACTCACATATACCCCGCGCCCCTCATTGTAACAGTCTCACAAAATCCCCCTACCCCTCACTGGAACAGTCTCACATATAACCCGCACCCATCATTGTAACACACTCTGATATACACCACATCCCTTACTGTAACACTCTCTGATATACCTCAAACCCCTCACTGTAACACTCTCTGATATACCCCACATCCCTCACTGTAACACTCTCTGATATACCTCAAACCCCTCACTGTAACACTCTCTGATATACCCCACATCCGTCTCTGTAACACTCTCTGATATACCCCACATCCGTTTCTGTAACACTCTCTGATATACCCCACATCCCTCACTGTAACACTCTCTGATATACCCCACACCCCTCACTGTAACACTCTCTGATATACCCCACACCCCACACTGTAACAGCCTCTGATATTCCCCACACACCTCACTGTAACAGTCTCACATATACACCACACCCCTCACTGTAACAGTCTCACATATACCCCGCACCCCTCACTGTAACAGTCTCACATATAACCCACACACCTCACTGTAACAATCTCACATATGCCCCCTACCCCACACTGTAACAGTCTCACATATACCCCCTACTCCTCACTGTAACAGTCTCACATATACCGCACACCCCTCAGTGTAACAGTCTCACATATATCCCGCACTCCTCACTGTAACAGTATCACATGTACCCCATACCCCTTCCTGTAACAGTCTCGCATATCCCCCACGCCCCACATTGTAACAGTCTCACATATACCCCACGCCCCTCATTGTAACAATCACACATATACCGCCCACCCCTCACTGTAACAATCTCACATGTACCCCACACCCCTCACTGTAACAGTCTCACATATACCCCGTACCCAACACTGTAACAATCTCACATATACCCCGCACCCCTCAGTGTAACAGTTTCACATATACCCCCTACCCCTCACTGTAACCATCTCACATATGCCCCCTACCTCTCACTGTAACAGTCTCACATATACCCCCCACCCCTCACTGTAACAGTCTCACATATACCCCCACCCCTCACTGTGACAGTCTCACATATACCCCAAACCCCTCACTGTAACAGTCTCACATATACCCCACACCCCTCACTGTAACAGTCTCACATATACCCCACACCCCTCACTGTAACACTCTCTGATATACCCCCTATCCCTCACTGTAACAATCTCACATATACCCCACACCCCTCACTGTAACAATGTCACATATACCCCACATCCCTCACTGTAACAGTCTCATTTATACCCCACACACCTCACTGTAACCGTCTCACATATAACCCTCACCCCTCACTGGAACCGTCTTACATATACCCCCTACCCCTCACTGTAACAGTCTCACACATACCGCAAAGCACTCACTGTAACAGTCTCACATATACCCCATACCCCACACTGTAACAGTCTCACATATACCCCACGCCCCTCTCTGTAACAATGTCACATACACCCCGTACCTCTCACTGTAACAGTCTCACATATACCCCCAACCCCTCACTGTAACAGTCTCACATATACCCCCAACCCCTCACTGTAACAGTCTCACATATACCCCACACCCCTCACTGTAACAATCTCACATACACCCCGCACCCCTCACTGTAACAATCACACATATACCCCACACCCCTCACTGTAACAATGTCACATATACCCCGCACCCCTCAACTGTAACAGTCTCACATATACCCCACACCCCTCACTGTAACAGGCTCACATATGCCCCCTACCCCTCACTGTAACAGTCTCACGTATACCCCCTAAACCCTCACTGTAACAGTCTCACATATACCCCACGCCCCTCATTGTTACAGTCTCACATATACCCCCTACCTCTCACTGTAACAGTCTCACATATACCCCACATCCCTCTCTGTAACACTCTCTGATATACTGCACATCCCTCACTGTAACACTCTCTGATATACCCCACACCCCTCACTGTAACACTCTCTGATACACCCCACACCCCTCACTGTAACACTCTCTGATATACCCCACATCCCTCGCTGTTACACTCTCTGTTATACTCCACACCCCTCACTCTAACACTCTCTGATATACCCAACACCCCTCACTGTAACACACTCTGATATACCCCACACTCCTCACTGTCACACTGTCTGATATACCCCACACTCCCTCACTGTAACACTCTCTGATATACTCCCCACCCCTCACTGTAACACTCTATGATATAGCCACTACCCCTACTGCAACAGTCTCACGGAAACCCCATACACATCACTGTGACAGTCTCACATATACTCCCGACCCGGCACTGTAACAGTCTAATGGAAACCCCATACCACTCACTGTAACAATCTCACATATAACCCGCACGCCTCACTGTAACAGTCTCATTTATACCCCACACACCTCACTGTAACCGTCTCACATATAACCCTCACCCCTCACTGGAACCGTCTTACATATACCCCCTACCCCTCACTTTGACAGTCTCACATATACGCCTACGCCTCACTGTAACAGTCTCACATATACCCCATAACCCACACTGTAACAGTCTCACATATACCTCCCACACCTCACTGTAGCATTCTCACATATACCCACTACCTCTCACTGTAACAGTCTCACATATGCCCCACACTCCTCACTGTAACAATCTCACATATAACCCGCACCCCTCACTGTAACAATGTCACATATAGCCCGCACCCCTTACTGTAACAGTCTCACATATACCCCCTACCCCTCTCTGTAACAGTCTCACTTATACCGCACACCCCTCAGTGTAACAGTCTCACATATACCCCATACCCCTTCCTGTAACAGTCTCACATATCCCACATGCCCCTCATTGTTACAGTCTCACGTATACCCCCTACCTCTCACTGTAACAGTCTCACATATACCCCACACACCTCACTGTAACAATGTCACATATACTCCGCAACTCTCACTGTAACAGTCTCACATATACCCGCTATTCCTCACTGGAACAGTCTCACATATACCCCACACCCCTCACTGTAACAATCTCACATATACCCCGCACCCCTCACTGTAACAATCTCACATATACCGCACACCCCTCAGTGTAACAGTCTCACATATATTCCGTACTTCTCAAAGTAACAGTCTCACATATACCCCACAGCCCTCATTGTTACAGTCTCACATATACCCCCTACCCCTCACTGTAACAGTCTCACATATGCCCCCTACCTCTCACTGTAACAGACTCACATATACCCCACATCCCACACTGTAACAGTCTCATTTATACCCCAGACTCCTCACTGTAACCGTCTCACATATAACCCTCACCCCTCACTGGAACCGTCTTACATATACCCCCTACCCCTCACTGTGACAGTCTCACATATACCTCCCACACCTCACTGTAGCAGTCTCACATATACCCGCTACCCCTCACTGTAACAGTCTCAGATATACCCCACACCCCTCACTGTAACAATCTCACATATACCCCCTACCCCTCACTGTAACAGTCTCACATATGCCCCCTACCTCTCACTGTAACAGTTTGACATATACCCCCTACCCCTCACTGTAACAGTCTCACATATAACCCGCACCCCTCACTGTAACCGCCTTACATATACCCTGCACCCCTCACTGTAACAGTCTCACATATACACCCTACCCCTCACTGTAACAGTCTCACATATACCCCAACGCCCCTCTCTGTAACAGTCTCACATATACCTCCCACACCTCACTGTAGCAGTCTCACATATACCCGCTACCCCTCACTGTAACAGTCCCACATATGCCCCACACCCCTCACTGTAACAATCTCACATATACCCTGCACCCCTCACTGTAACAATGTCACATATAGCCCGCACCCCTTACTGTAACAGTCTCACATATACCGCCCGCCCCTCACTGTAACAATGTCACATACACCCCGCACTCCTCACTGTAACAGTCTCACATATACCCCCTAGCCCTCACTGTAACACTCTCACATATACCGCACACCCCTCAGTGTAACAGTCTCACATATATTCCGTACTTCTCAAAGTAACAGTCTCACATATACCCCACACCCCTCATTGTTACAGTCTCACATATACCCCCTACCCCTCACTGTAACAGTCTCACATATAACCCACACCCCTCACTGTAATAATGTCACATATAGCCCGCACCCCTCACTGTAACAGTCTCACATATACCCCCTACCCCTCACTGTAACAGTCTCACATATACCCCCTACTCCTCACTGTAACAGTCTCACATATACCGCACACCCCTCAGTGTAACAGTCTCACATATATCCCGCACTCCTCACTGTAACAGTCTCACATATACCCCATACCCCTTCCTGTAACAGTCTCACATTTCCCCCATGCCCCTTACTGTAACAGTCTCACATATACCCCACACCCCTCACTGTAACAGTCTCACATATACCGCCGACCCCTCACTGTAACAATCTCACATATACCCCGTACCCCTCACTGTAACAATCTCACATATACCCCACACCCCTCACTGTAACAATCTCACATATACCCCGCACCCCTCACTGTAACAGTCTCACATATACCCCTATCCCTCACTGTAACCGTCTCACATATGCCCCCACCCCTCACTGTAACAGTCTCACATATAACCCGCACCCCTCACTGTAACAGTCTCACATCTCCCCCACGCCCCTCTCTGTAACAGTCTCACATATACCTCCCACACCTCACTGTAGCAGTCTCACATATACCCACCACCTCTCACTGTAACAGTCTCACATATACCCCCTACCCCTCACTGTAACAGTCTCACATATGCCCCACACTCCTCACTGTAACAATCTCACATATAACCCGCACCCCTCACTGTAACAATGTCACATATAGCCCGCACCCCTTACTGTAACAGTCTCAAATATACCTCCTACCCCTCTCTGTAACAGTCTCACTTATACTGCACACCCCTCAGTGTAACAGTCTCACATATATCCCGCACTCCTCACTGTAACAGTCTCACATATACCCCATACCCCTTCCTGTAACAGTCTCACATATCCCACATGCCCCTCATTGTTACAGTCTCACGTATACCCCCTACCTCTCACTGTAACAGTCTCACATATACCCCACACACCTCACTGTAACAGTCTCACATATACCCCACACACCTCACTGTAACAATCTCACATATACCCCACACCACTCACTGTCTCACATATACCCCGCACCCCTCACTGTAACGGTCTCACCTATACCCCCTACCCTCACTGTAACAGTCTCACATATGCCCCCTACCCCTCACTGTAACAGTCTCACATATACCCCCACCTCTCACTTGAACAGTCTCACATATAACCCGCACCCCTCTCTGTAACCGTCTTACATAAACCCCCTACCCCTCACTGTGACAGTCTCACATACACAGCTACACCTCACTGTAACAGTCTCACATATACCCCACACCCCTCACTGTAACAGTCTCACATATACCCCACACCCCTCACTGTAACAGCCTCACATATACCGCCGACCCCTCACTGTAACAATCTCACATATACCCCGTACCCCTCACTGTAACAATCTCACATATACCCCACACCCCTCACTGTAACAATCTCACATATACCCCGCACCCCTCACTGTAACAGTCTCACATGTATCCCACACCCCTCACTGTAACAGCCTCACATATACCCCGCACCCCTCACTGTAACAGTCTCACATATACCCCACACCCCTCACTGTACCCGTCTCACATATGCCCCCACCCCTCACTGTAACAGTCTCACATATAACCCGCACCCCTCACTGTAACAGTCTCACATATACCCCACACCCCTCACTGTAACAGTCTCACATGTACCCCACACTCCTCACTGTAACAGTCTCACATATACCCCACACACCTCACTGTAACAATCTCACATATACCCCACACCCCTCACTGTCTCACATATACCCCGCACCCCTCACTGTAACGGTCTCACATATACCCCCTACCCTCACTGTAACAGTCTCACATATGCCCCCTACCCCTCACTGTAACAGTCTCACATATAACCCGCACCCCTCTCTGTAACCGTCTTACATAAACCCCCTACCCCTCACTGTGACAGTCTCGCATACACAGCTACACCTCACTGTAACAGTCTCACATATACCCCACACCCCTCACTGTAACAGCCTCACATATACCCCACACCCCTCACTGTTACAGTCTCACATATACCCCCCTACCCCTCACTGTGACTGTCTCACATATATGCCTACGCCTCACTGTAACAGTCTCACATATACACCCTACCCCTCACTGTAACAGTCTCACATGTACCCCCTACCCCTCACTTGTAAAAGTCTCACATATACCCCACACCCCTCACTGTAACAAACTCACATTCACCCCACACCCCTCACTGTAACAATCTCACATATACCCCACACCCCTCACTGTAACAATGTCACATATAGCCCGCACCCCTCACTGTAACATTCTCGCATATACCCCCTACTCCTCACTGTAACAGTCTCACATATACCGCACACCCCTCAGTGTAACAGTCTCACATATACCCCGTACTTCTCACTGTTACATTCTCACATATTCCCCACGCCCCTCATTGTTACCATCTCACATATACCCCCTACCCCTCACTGTAACAGTCTCACATATACCCCACACCGCTCACTGTAACATACTCACATATACCCCACACCACTCACTGTAACAATCTCACATATACACCGCACCCCTCACTGTGACAATCTCACATATACACCGCACCCCTCACTGTAACAATCTCACATATAACCCACACCCCTCACTGTAACAATGTCACATATAGCCTGCACCCCCCAGTGTAACAGTCTCACATATACCCCCTACACCTCACTGTGACAGTCTCACATATACCTCCTACCCCTCACTGTAACAGTCTCACGTATACCCCGTACTCCTCACTGTAAAAGTCTCACATATATCGCACACCCCTCAGTGTAACAGTCTAACATATAACCCGCACTCCTCACTGTAACAGTCTCACATATACCCCCTACCCCTCACTGTAACCGTCTCACATATGCCCCCTACCTCTCACTGTAACAGTCTCACACGTACCCCCACCCCTCACTGTAACAGTCTCACATGTACCCCACACCCCTCACTGTAACAGTCTCACATATACCCCACACCCCTCACTGTAACAGCCTCACATATACCCCACACCCCTCACTGTAACAGTCTCACATATACCCCCTACCCCTCACTGTGACTGTCTCACATATATGCCTACGCCTCACTGTAACAGTCTCACATATACACCCTACCCCTCACTGTGACAGTCTCACATGTACCCCCTACCCCTCACTTGTAAAAGTCTCACATATACCCCACACCCCTCACTGTAACAAACTCACATTCACCCCGCACCCCTCACTGTAACAATCTCACATATACCCCACACCCCTCACTGTAACAATGTCACATATAGCCCGCACCCCTCACTGTAACATTCTCACATATACCCCCTACTCCTCACTGTAACAGTCTCACATATACCGCACACCCCTCAGTGTAACAGTCTCACATAGACCCCGTACTTCTCACTGTTACATTCTCACATATTCCCCACGCCCCTCATTGTTACCATCTCACATATACCCCCTACCCCTCACTGTAACAGTCTCACATATACCCCACACCGCTCACTGTAACATACTCACATATACCCCACACCCCTCACTGTAACAATCTCACATATAACCCACACCCCTCACTGTAACAATGTCACATATAGCCTGCACCCCTCAGTGTAACAGTCTCACATATACCCCCTACACCTCACTGTGACAGTCTCACATATGCCTCCTACCCCTCACTGTAACAGTCTCACGTATACCCCCTACTCCTCACTGTAAAAGTCTCACATATATCGCACACCCCTCAGTGTAACAGTCTAACATATAACCCGCACTCCTCACTGTAACAGTCTCAGATATACCCCATACCCCTTCCTGTAACAGTCTCACATATCCCCCACGCCCCTCATTGTTACAGTCTCACATATACCCCCTACCCCTCACTGTAACCGTCTCACATATGCCCCCTACCCCTCACTGTAACAGTCTCACACGTACCCCCACCCCTCACTGTAACAGTCTCACATTTCACCCGCACCCCTCATTGTAACAGTCTCACATATACCCCACACCCCTCACTGTAACAGTCTCACATATACCCCCTACCCCTCACTGTAACAATCTCACATATACCCCACACCCCTCACTGTACACAATCTCACATATACCCCCCACCCCTCACTGTAACAGTCTCACATATACCTCACACCCCTCACTGTAACAATCTCACATATGCCCCCTACCTGTCACTGTAACAGTCTCACATATACCCCCTACCCCTCACTGTAACAGTCTCACATATAACCCACACCCCTCACTGTAACCGTCTTACATATACCCCGCACCCCTCACTGTGACAGTCTCACATATACGCCTACGCCTCACTGTAACAGTCTCACATATACCCCACATCCCTCACTCTAACAGTCTCACATATACCCCACACCCCTCACTGTAACAGTCTCACATATACCCCACACCCCTCACTGTAACACTCTCTGATGTACCCCCTACCCCTCACTGTAACAATCTCACATATACCCCACACCCCTCACTGTAACAGTCTCACATATATCGCCTACCTCTCACTGTAACAGTCTCACATATACCCCTACCCCTCACTGTAACAGTCTCACATATGCCCCACACTCCTCACTGTAACAATCTCACATATAACCCGCACCCCTCACTGTAACAATGTCACATATAGCCCGCACCCCTTACTGTAACAGTCTCAAATATACCTCCTACCCCTCTCTGTAACAGTCTCACTTATACCGCACACCCCTCAGTGTAACAGTCTCACATATACCCCATACCCCTTCCTGTAACAGTCTCACATATACCACATGCCCCTCATTGTTACAGTCTCACGTATACCCCCTACCTCTCACTGTAACAGTCTCACATATACCCCACACACCTCACTGTAACAATCTCACATATACCCCACACCCCTCACTGTCTCACATATACCCCGCACCCCTCACTGTAACGGTCTCACATATACCCCCTACCCTCACTGTAACAGTCTCACATATGCCCCCTACCCCTCACTGTAACAGTCTCACATATACCCCCACCTCTCACTTGAACAGTCTCACATATAACCCACACCCCTCTCTGTAACCGTCTTACATAAACCCCCTACCCCTCACTGTGACAGTCTCACATACACAGCTACACCTCACTGTAACAGTCTCACATATACCCCACACCCCTCACTGTAACAGTCTCACATATACCCCACACCCCTCACTGTAACAGCCTCACATATACCGCCGACCCCTCACTGTAACAATCTCACATATACCCCGTACCCCTCACTGTAACAATCTCACATATACCCCGCACCCCTCACTGTAACAGTCTCACATATACCCCTATCCCACACTGTAACCGTCTCACATATGCCCCCACCCCTCACTGTAACAGTCTCACATATAACCCCCACCCCTCACTGTAACAGCCTCACATATACCGCCGACCCCTCACTGTAACAATCTCACATATACCCCGTACCCCTCACTGTAACAATCTCACATATACCCCACACCCCTCACTGTAACAATCTCACATATACCCCGCACCCCTCACTGTAACAGTCTCACATATACCCCTATCCCACACTGTAACCGTCTCACATCTGCCCCCACCCCTCACTGTAACAGTCTCACATATAACCCCCACCCCTCACTGTAACAGTCTCACATATACCCCACACCCCTCACTGTAACAGTCTCACATGTACCCCACACTCCTCACTGTAACAGTCTCACATATACCCCACACACCTCACTGTAACAATCTCACATATACCCCACACCCCTCACTGTCTCACATATACCACGCACCCCTCACTGTAACGGTCTCACATATACCCCCTACCCTCACTGTAACAGTCTCACATATGCCCCCTCCCCCTCACTGTAACAGTCTCACATATACCCCCACCTCTCACTTGAACAGTCTCACATATAACCCGCATCCCTCTCTGTAACCGTCTTACATAAACCCCCTACCCCTCACTGTAACAGTCTCACATACACAGCTACACCTCACTGTAACAGTCTCACATGTACCCCACACCCCTCACTGTAACAGTCTCACATATACCCCACACCCCTCACTGTAACAGCCTCACATATACCCCACACCCCTCACTGTAACAGTCTCACATATACCCCCCTACCCCTCACTGTGACTGTCTCACATATATGCCTACGCCTCACTGTAACAGTCTCACATATACACTCTACCCCTCACTGTAACAGTCTCACATGTACCCCCTACCCCTCACTTGTAAAAGTCTCACATATACCCCACACCCCTCACTGTAACAAACTCACATTCACCCCGCACCCCTCACTGTAACAATCTCACATATACCCCACACCGCTCACTGTAACATACTCACATATACCCCACACCCCTCACTGTAACAATCTCACATATAACCCACACCCCTCACTGTGACAATCTCACATATACACCGCACCCCTCACTGTAACAATCTCACATATAACCCACACCCCTCACTGTAACAATGTCACATATAGCCTGCATCCCCCCAGTGTAACAGTCTCACATATACCCCCTACACCTCACTGTGACAGTCTCACATATACCTCCTACCCCTCACTGTAACAGTCTCACGTATACCCCCTACTCCTCACTGTAAAAGTCTCACATATATCGCACACCCCTCAGTGTAACAGTCTAACATATAACCCGCACTCCTCACTGTAACAGTCTCAGATATACCCCATACCCCTTCCTGTAACAGTCTCACATATCCCCCACGCCCCTCATTGTTACAGTCTCACATATACCCCACACCCCTCACTGCAACAATCTCACATATACCCCGCACCCCTCACTGTAACAGTCTCACATATACCCCGCACCCCTCACTGTAACAGTCTCACATGTACCCCACACCCCTCACTGTAACAATCTCACATATACCCCCTACCCCTCACTGTAACAGTCTCACCTGTACCCCCTACTCCTCATTGTAAAAGTCTCACATATATCGCACACCCCTCAGTGTAACAGTCTCACATATATCCCGCACTCCTTCCTGTAACAGTCTCACATATCCCCCACGCCCCTCATTGTTACAGTCTCACATATACCCCACACCCCTCACTGCAACAATCTCACATATACCCCGCACCCCTCACTGTAACAGTCTCACATATACCCCGCACCCCTCACTGTAACAGTCTCACATGTACCCCACACCCCTCACTGTAACAATCTCACATATACCCCGCACCCTTCACTGTAACAGTCTCACATATCCCCCCTACCCCTCACTGTAACAGTCTCACATATACCCCCTACCCCTCACTGTAACTGTCTCACATATAACCCGCACCCCTCACTTTAACCGTCTTACATTACCCCCTACCCCTCACTGTGACAGTCTCACATAGACACCTACACCTCACTGTAACAGTCTCACATATACCCCGTACCACTCACTGTAACAGTCGCACATATACCCCCTTTCCCTCACTGTAACAGTCTCACATATACAGCACACACCTCAGTGTAACAGTCTCACATCTACCCCCTACCCCTCACTGTAACAGTCTCACATATGCCCCCACCCGTCACTGTAACAGTCTCACATATACGCCACACCCCTCACTGTAACAATCTCACATATACCCCGCACCCCTCACTGTAACAGTCTCACTTATCCCCCATGCCCCTTATTGTAGCAGTCTCACGTAATCCCCTACCCCTCGCTGTAACAGTCTCACATAATCCCCCTACCCCTCACTGTAACAGTCTCACATATACCGCACACCCCTCACTGTAATGGTCTCACATATACCGCTCACCCCCCACCGTAACAGTCTCTGATATACCCCACATCCCTCACATTTACACTCACTGATATACCCCACACCCCTCACATTTACACTCTCTGATATACCCCACACCCCTCACTGTAACACTCTCTGATATATGCCACACCCCTCACTGTAACACTCTCTGATATACGCCACACCCCTCACTGTAACACTTTCTGATATACCCCACACCCCTCACTGTAACACTCTCTGATATACTCCACAACCCTCACTGTAACACTCTCTGATATACTCCACACCCCTCACTGCAACACTCTCTGATATAACCCACACCCGTCACTGTAACACTCTCTGATATACCCCACACCCCTCACTGTAACACTCTCTGATATACCCCACACCCCTCACTGTAACACTCTCTGATATACCCCACACCCGTCACTGTAACAGTCTCTGATATACCCCACACCCCTGACTGTAACACTCTCTGATATGCCTCACATCCCTCGCAGTCACACTCTCTGATCACATCTCCAGATGTTGCTCTGATATATTGCAAACATTATCACTTGTAGTTTGTCCTTTTCAGAAGTGAACACATGGTTATTGTGTTCGCCCTATCTGCCTACATTACACTGCACCTGCTAGACTTCTATCGACCAATGTATATTTGTATCCAAACGCCTTGTCTTCTTCACAACCTGCTTTCCAACCCTCTCTTGTGTCTCCTGTGTGTTTAGTTCTGTTCTCCCTGAGTTCCTAACCTCGGTGTTCTCACTGCGCTCTTGGCAATGACGTTTCTCCTGAATTTACTGTTCCTTTGACGTACACAGATATCGATGAGTGTGCTTTGAACCGCTCGCTCTGCATGCCGAATGGTGCCTGTGAGAACACAGAGGGCTCCTTCTCCTGTGTTTGTGACACTGGCTTCATCCTTTCGCTGGACACATACACTTGCGAAGGTAGGTTTGGACAATGTTGGCAACTGAGCGTGTCACGGGAGAAAGGCCGTTAGTGAGTGTGAGGTAAGGTGGGTGACCATTTAGTTTTGAATTCGGCTTTTTGAATGTTGAATTAGTGGCATATGAGCGTTCCCCGTGTCCTAAGGGGTTGAGTGTTTCAATCATAGAACCCCTGCAGTGTGGAAGTAGTCCATTCAGCCCGCACACTGACCTTCTGAAAAGACGAACTCACCCTGACACTTACCCCACCCTAACCCTGCAACCTTCCATTTCCCATGGCTAACACACATTGCCTGCATGTCCCTGGGCACTATGGGACAATTTGGCACAGCCAACCCACCCTAACCGGCATATCCCTGGACACTATGGGACAATTTAGCACAGCCAACCCACCCTAACCTGCACATCCCTGGACACTATGGGACAATTTAATGCGGCCAATCCACCCTAACCTGCACATCCCTGAGCACTATGGGACAATTTAGCACGGCCAATCCACCCTAACCTGCACATCCCTGGGCACTATGGGACAATTTTGCACGGCCAATCCACCCTAACCTGCACATCCCTGGGCACTATGGGACAATTTAGCACGGCCAATCCACCCTAACCCGCACATCCCTGGGCACTATGGGGCAATTTAGCACGGCCAATCCACCCTAACCCGCACATCCCTGGGCACTATGGGACAATTTAGCACGGCTAACCCACCCTAACCCGCACATCCCTGGGCACTATGGGACAATTTAGCATGGCCAATCCACCCTAACCTGCACATCCCTGGGCACTATGGGACAATTTAGCACGGCCAATCCACCCTAACCTGCACATCCCTGGGCACTATGGGACAATTTTGCACGGCCAATCCACCCTAACCTGCACATCCCTGGGCACTCTGGGACAATTTAGCACGGCCAATCCACCCTAACCTGCACATCCCTGGGCACTATGGGACAATTTAATGCGGCCACTCCACCCTAACCTGCACATCCCTGGGCAATATGGGACAATTTAACACGGCCAATCCACCCTAACCTGCACATCCCTGGGCACTATGGGACAATTTAACACGGCAAATCCACCCTAACCTGCACATCCCTGAACACTGTGGGACAATTTAGCACGGCCAATCCACCCTAACCCGCACATCCCTGGGCACTATGGGGTAATTTAGCACGGCCAATCCACCCTAACCTGCTCATCACTGGGCACTATGGGGTAATTTATCACGGCCAATTCACCCTAACCCGCACATCTTTGGATTTGTAAGTCTTGTCAGTACAAAAAAAATTGAAAAAAAAACACAATAAAGCACAGGAACAGGCCCTTTGGCCCTCCAAGCCTGATTCAACACATTTCACCCTTCCATACTAAAACTGTCATCATTTACAGGAGCTGTATCCCTTTCTTTTCATTAGAAGTCTTGACTTGTAAGTATTTTTGTAGCCATGGTGATGTCTTTTTAAAACCGTTTGAGGGAGATAGTTTTGAAAACTAATGGGAATTTGTTTACACTGGGAAAGCTTACGAGCATGCTAAGTAAAATTTTGCAGTGCATTATGGTTTCAGGTAGAAGATTCTGGATTTTTTTGGGGGGTTTAGAGTAAACATGCTCAGGGAAACATTAGTTTCAGTTTGGGCCAGTTGTGCAGGGTAATTGGTTGTAAAGGAGTTGCTCCTGAGAAAAAATAATTCAGAATTGTTCAAAATAGGTTGGTTACCAGTGTATTTTAGGCGTGTGTTTTACATCTGGAGCATCCTGTGTCTGCCCACAGAGCCCGAGAGACCCGAAGACAAGAAGGAGTGCTACCTCAGTCTCGATGATACGATCTTCTGCGACAGTGTCCTCGCGACCAACATCACGAAGGAGGAGTGCTGCTGTTCTCTAGGGGCAGGATGGGGCAACCACTGTGAGATCTACCCTTGCCCTGTGCACAGCACAGGTAAGAAGTGCACACTGTGCTCTCACGTACTCTCGAAGGAAATGGAGATAGATAAAAGTAAGGCCCTTCCAGCCTTTGCATATGGGGATGCTTGTCAGAGAGGGAAAGGGCTGCAGGAATTTCTTGACATTCCATCCCAGCTTTGACATGCGCACTAAGGAAAGCTCCTTCCTCTACAACTCCATTAATAAGTGCGTAAGAAAGAATCGAATTTCTTCAGAGTTTTCATGTGGTTCAGGGCGTCCAGCTTTTTGAAGTGCAGCCGCGGTAAGGCAGGAAACTTGGTGGCCAACTTTTTGCACAGCAAGATCCCACATTCTCTTCTGAGCTAATGACCTCTTTGTCGTTTATTCGTTCACGGGATGAGGGCATCACTGGCTAGACCCAGCATCAATTGTCCAGGGGGCAGTTAAGAGTCAACCGCATTGCTGTGAGTCTGGAGTCACGTGTAGACAAGGATGGCAGTTTCCTTCCCTAAAGGGCATGAGTGAACCAGATGGGATTTCCACCCCCCCCCCCCCCCAAACAATTGACAATTGGTTATTGATTCACGGTCATTATTAGATTCTTAACTCGAGAAAATTATCAAATTCAAATTCCAACATCTGCCGTGGCAGGGTTTGAACCCTGAGACTTGCTGATAACACCACCAGGCCATCGCCTCCTGCTAAGTTTGTGAATCATTGGTCGTAACAAGAATGTTGACTCAGGAGGGCTACCCTGTTTTTCTTCAAATAGAGACTCATCTTTGTACTCATCTGAGGCGCAAACAGCATTAATATGTCCTCTGAAAGACAGCAACACCAACAGTACAGCACTCCCTCAGCATCAGCACACTGTTTGTTAGCCTGCGTTTTGTGCTCCAGTATCTAGGAGTGAGGCTTGATCTTAAGAACCTGCGTCTCAGGCAAAGGAGAGGGGGTGCCCTGCACCCATTGCCACACACTGCCATATACTGCTCCGCCACAAAAGGGCAGACTCCCAGACGTCTCCCTCAAGCCTGTTGCATCGGCACCAAAAAAAATGGTCTTTCAGCATCTTGTCTGAAGCACAGGAACAGAAGGAGCTCCGACAGTCTGAATCATGGAGTCACATAGCACAGAAGCAGACCCTTCGGCCCATCCAGCCCATGTTGACCATAATCCCCAAACTAAACTAGTCCGACCTGCCAGCTCCCAGCGCACATCCCTCCAAACCTTTCCCTGTTCATGGCCTTATCCAAATGTCTTTTATCATTGTAACTGTACCCACACCCTCCACTTCCTCTGGAAGCTCATCCTGCACACAAACCACTTTCTGTGTAAAAGAAAAATGCCCCTCATATCTCTTTTTAAGTCTTTCTCCTCTCACCTTAAAACTATTCCCCCTGGTTTTGAACTCCCCCGTCCTAGGGAAAAGACACCAGTCATTCACCCAGTCCATGCCCCTCATGATTTTATAAACCGAAGGTCACCCCTCAACCTCCTACGCTCCAGGGTAAAAAAGCCCCAATCCATCCAGCCTCTCCTTATAACTCAAACAGTAACATGCTGGTAAATCTCTTCTGAACCCCCTCCAGCTTAATGATATCCTTCCTGTAGCTTGGCGACCAGACCTGGACACAGTGCTCCAAAGGGACTTCACCAACGTCCTGTACGACTTCAACATGACTCGCAACTCTTATACTCAAAGGTCTGAGCAATGAAGGCAAGCGTGCTAAACACCTTCGTAACCATCCTATCGATATGCAATGTGAGTTTCAAAGAATTATGTGCCTGAACCCCTCGGTCCCTCTGTTCCAGAACACTACCCAAGGCTCTACCAGTAATTGCATAAATGCTACATTGTACCAAAATGCAATACCTTGCATTTATCTACTTTGAATTCCAACTCCCGTTTTTCAGCCCATTGGCCCGTTCGATCAAAATCTTTTTGTAATTCTAGAAAACCTTCAGGGTCCACTATGTCACCAATTTTGGCGTCATCCATAAACTTACTAACCATGCCTTCTATATTCTTATCCAAACATTTATCTCAACTTTACATATACTCAGTGTCCCTTAATAAACTAATCGAACAAAAATCTATCCATCTTGACATTTTCAATTGGTCCCCACCAACTTTTGTAGGGGGATAGGGAGGTCCTCATGATGCAGTGATCATGTCCCTATCTCTCAGCTAGAAGGTCCACATTCAAGCCCTGCTTTCCCCATGGGCGTGTTACAGCATGTCTGAGCATAATGTTTATAATTGATGGCCTTTTGCAGACAAGATTTGTAAATTTTCAACCACCTTTTGTGTGAAATGCTTTCTGAGCTCATCCTTATATGGCTGTATTTCCAGCTTCAAAGTACATTATTTCAAGTCCATGATGGTGGTCTCAGCCCCATGTACATCCTACAGTTTTAGTTGCATTTATCTCTAGCTTGTGACAATGCTGTAGCTTTGAGAGTTTCTTTTATCCAGGTTTCTATTAAGAGAAAGATTGAACGAGAGGTACCAAGCTGGATGGTTAAGACCATTATAGGGTTTTTTTTTAAATCGTCTGAATGAGTATGGCCCAGCTCTCTCAGATCAGGATTTCTGAGCAACATCAGAAGCTACTGGAGTCTCAACAGAGTTGAAAACTTCAGTGAATGACTCCTGGCTGCTACTCTTTCTGAATTTACTCTTGATGTTCTTTTCCTCCTGGATTGGAGAACTGCATGTGAGCAGCTATGTCTGAATTTTCTTATTTTTGCCAATAGGTGTGTTTGTGGGATGTTACTTTATTGGAACAGTTAATTAGTGATAGTGACTGTATCTATCATTCTGTTCGGTTTCCAATTGAGTTGTTATTCTAAATTCTTCTTTCTCTGGTTGTATTTTAACTACGGTGTTTAAATAAATTGTGTTTTGCTTAACATCGAGTAGTTGGGCCAGTAGCAATATATCTGGAACAGGCACTTTTCATCATTCATATAAATGTGAACGTAGGAGGTATGGTTAGTAAGTTTGCAGATGACACCAAAATTGGAGGTGTAGTGAACAGCGAAGAAGTTTATCTCAGAGTACAACGGGATTTTGATCAGATGGGCCGATGAGCTGAGGAGTGACAGATGGAGATTACTTTAGATAAATGTAAGGTGCTGCATTTTGGAAAGGCAAATCAGGGCAGGACTTATACACTTAATGGTGAGGTCCTGGGGTGTGTTGCCGAACAAAGAGACCTTTGGGTGCAAGTTCATAGTCCCTTGAAAGTGGAGTTGCAGGTAGACAGGGCGGTGAGGAAGATGTTTGGTACGCTTGCCTTTATTGGTCAGTGCATTGAGGGTAGGGGTTGGGAGGGTCATGTTGTGGCTGTGCAGGACATTGGGAGGCCACTTTTGGAATACTGCGTACAATTCTGGTCTCCCTGCTGTAGGAAGGATGTTGTGAACCTTGAAAGGTTTCAGAAAAGACTTATAAGGATGTTGGAGGGTTTGAGCTACAGGGAGAGGCTGAATAGCCTGGGGCTATTTTCCCTGGAGCATTGGAGGCTGAGGGGTGACCTTATAGAAGTTTATAAAATATGAGGAACATGGATAGGATAAACAGCAAAAATCTTTTCCCCTGGTTGGGGGGAGTCCAAAACTAGAGGGCGAAGATCTTTGCATCCTCGCTGTCCACTGGAGTCGTACCTGAGGACTGGAGAGAGGCAAATGTAATTCGTCTCTTCAAGAAAGGAAATAGGGAAATCCCCGGCAATTACAGACCAGTAAGTCTCACGTCTGTCGTCTGCAAGGTGTTAGAAAGGATTCTGAGGGATAGGATTTATGACCATCTAAAAGAGCATGGCTTGATTAAATGCAGTCAACACGGCTTTGTGAGGGGAAGGTCATGCCTCACCAACCTTATCGAGTTCTTTGAGGATGTGACTAGAAAAGTTGATGAGGGTCGACCTGTGGATGTGGTGTATATGGACTTCAGCAAGGCATTTGATAAGGTTCCCCATGGTAGGCTCATTCAGAAGGTCAGGAGGAATGGGATACAGGGGAACTTAGCTGTCTGGATACAGAATTGGCTGGCCAACAGAATGACAGCGAGTGGTAGTAGAAGGAAAATATTCTGCCTGGAAGTCAGTGGTGAGTTGGGTTCCACAGGGCTCTGTCCTTGGGCCTCTACTGTTTGTAATTTTTAGTAATGACTTGGATGAGGGGATTGAAGGATGGGTCAGCAAGTTTGCAGACGACACAAAGGTCAGAGGTGTCGTTGACAGTATAGAGGGCTGTTGTAGGCTGCAGCGGGACATTGACAGGATGCAGAGATGGGCTGAGAGGTGGCAGATGGAGTTCAACCTGGATAAATGCGAGCTGATGCATTTTGGAAGGTCAAATTTGAAAGCTGAGTACAGGATTAAGGATAGGATTCTTGGCAGTGTGAAGGAACAGAGGGATCTTGGTGTGCAGATACATAGATCCCTTAAAATGGCCACCCAAGTGGACAGGGTTGTCAAGAAAGCATATGGTGTTTTGGCTTTCATTAACAGGGGGATTGAGTTTAAGAGTCATGAGATCTTGTTGCAGCTCTATAAAACTTTGGTTAGACTGCACTTAGAATACTGCGTCCAGTTCTGGTCGCCCTATTATAGGAAAGATGTGGATGCTTTGAAGAGGGTTCAGAGGAGGTTTACCAGGATGCTGCCCGGACTGGAGGGCTTATCTTATGAAGAGAGGTTGACTGAGCTCGGACTTTTTTCATTGGAGAAAAGGAGGAGGAGAGGGGACCTGATTGAGTATACAAGATAATGAGAGGCATAGATAGAGTTGATAGCCAGAGACTATTTCCCAGGGCAGAAAAGGCTAACACGAGGGGTCATAGTTTTAAGCTGGTTGGAGGAAAGTATAGAGGGGATGTCAGAGGTGGGTTCTTTACACAGAGAGTTGTGAGAACATGGAATGCGTTGCCAGCAGCAGTTGTGGAAGCAAGGTCATTGGGGTCATTTAAGAGACTGCTGGACAAGCATATGGTCACAGAAATTTGAGGGTGCATACATGAGGATCAATGGCCGGCACAACATTGTGGGCTGAAGGGCCTGTTCTGTGCTGTACTGTTCTATGTTCTATGTTCTAAGCGAGATTTAGAAGGGATCTGAGGAGCAACATTTTCATAAAGAGAGTCGTGCGTGTGTGGAACGAACTACCAGAGGAAGTGGTAGAGGCTGGTACATTTAGAACATTTAAAAGGCATCAGGGTGGTACATGAATAGGAAGGGTTTAGAGGGATAGGGGCCAAATGCTGGCAAATGGGACTAGATTAATTTAGGATATCGGGTCAGCACGGACAGGCTGGGCTGAAGGGTCTGTTTCCATATAGTTCTGTGACTTCACATTTGCCTTTAAAAGTAAGAAAAAGTTAGGGTCTAGACTACCTTGCTAAAATAGGGTGGGGGGGAGGGAGTCTGGTCTGGTCCATGACAGGCCTATTTATCAATCCCACTTCCCTACGATTTTCAACATCCTTTTCAAAGGCTCATCTATTTCCCGTGCAGAAGGACTTTTGCTCGTGACCTCTTTTTCCGGATTGGGCAGCTCAACTTCTGTGAGACTACCCCCCCCCCCACCCCCACCAGGTTCAGCGAGAGTATAGTCTGTGAGCTCTTCAGTAATCTGTCTCACTTATTACTGACTCTCTGTCCTTCCAGCTGAATTTCAGTCTCTCTGTCCAGACGGCGAGGGATTCCTGGTCACCGACGACAATCTGTTCGGCGTTGGGATTCCATCGTACAGAGGTGAGTACAATCAGTATTTAGACTGCCCCCCACTTCATTTCCCTAGAGCCCTGCCCTAGAGTCCTTGAGCCTCTTCCGCCATTCACTTCCATTGCACATACCTGAACTCCATCGTTCACACCCTGGGTCTGTCAGCTTCAGTCTCTCATACTGTGTCAATCAATTACTTGCGAAGGCTGTAGAGTCACAGTATCTCTGACCCAGGGGGCTCAAGCCTCACCTTGCGTGGCTGGGTATCATAACAGGCTAGAAGAGTTCCAACTGGGAAAAGACATGACAAACGATTTTGTGAACTCACCCAGGACTGTTCTCACCTGCATCTTACCTCGTGCCGAGTCCCATTCACCGCTGTGCTCACCTAAACATTGGCTCCAGGCTCAGCAAAGCCTCGATTTTAAAATTCTCCTCCTTGTTTCCAAATCCCTCTGTGATCTTGCCTCCCCCTCCCTGCCTCAGTGACCTCCTTCCTCCATGCAACTATCCCACGTCTCTGATTCCCCCGTCCAATTTCCTAGCCTCTTGAACACCTCCCCAATTTCATAGAATCCCTACAGCGTGGAAGTAGGCCATTCAGCCCATCAACCCTCCGAAGAGTATCCCACAAACCACTCCCCCCCCCCCCCCCCCTCAATTTCCCATGGCTAATCCACCTGGCCTATACATCCCTATGTGCTGAGGGGCAGTTTAGCATGTACGCTCTAACCTGCATATCTTTGGACTGTAGGAGGAAACAGGTTTGGAGATAGGGCTTTCTATCCCTTCAGCTAAAGCAGGTTGAATACATTCACATACACTTGAATATACAAATACACAAAGCATTTAGCATTGAGCGTACTTTATCAGTTTGATAAGATCAGGACCGGTCTGAACTGAAGAAGATCTCCACATGGCATATTACTTGAATTGATCTCAGTGTTTCTGGCCCTGTCCTCTCTCAGTTCCCACACTGTGCCCCACCTTGCTTCAATGTTGGGCTCATTCTGATGTGGGCAGATGCAAAGGATTTTGCGTCCAGGTCCAGTCCTCTCCAGGCATCCACATTCACGAATAACCATGAGGCCACATTTGGAGGCCTGTGTGCAGGTCTGGCTGCCCTAGTATAGAAAAGCTATTGTTAAACTGGAGAGAGTGCAGAAAAGATTTACTATGGACAATCTGGGCCGGAAGGTTTGAGTTATAAGGAGAGACTGGGACTCCCCCCCCCCCCCCCCCCCCCCGCCCCCCGGAGCATAGGAGACCAAAGGGTGGCCTCATGGAGGTCTATAAATGGTGACAGGCACAGATTTTCACACAGAGGGTGGTGCGTGTATGGAATGAGCTGCCAGAGGAAGTGGTGGAGGCTGGTACAGTTACAGCATTTAAGAGAAAAGGAAGGGTTTAGAGGGATATGGGCCAAATGCTGGCAAATGGGACTAGATTAATTTAGGATATCGGGTCAGCATTGGGAGTTGGACCGAAGGCTCTGTTTCTGTGCTGTGCATCTCTATGACTCAGATAGCCAACTGCTTTTCCCCAGGGTAGGGGAGTCTAAACGTAGGGGGCATGGGCTTAAGGTGAGAGGGGAGAGATACAAGAGGGTCCACGTTTTCACACAGAGTGTGGTGAGTGTCTGAAACGGCCTGCCAGAGGTTGGAGAAGAAGTGAGTACAATTTCTCATACAATGAGAAATATTTGGACAGGTACATGGATGGGATAAGTGGATTTGGCACAAACATGGGTAAATGGGAATAGTTTAGTGAAAACTGGGCAGCAAGGACAAATTGGGCTGAAGGGCCTGTTTCCATGCTGTAAACCTCTATCACTCCACCAAGGAGCGGCCATTCAGCCCCTTTGAGTCTACTCTGCCATTCAATGAGATCATGGTGATCTGATCATCTCCAACTCCACCTCCCTGCCTTCTCCCCATAACCCAATTCTCAGCCTCGAAAATTCTTAATCATCCGAGGCTCGAGAGCCCTCTGTGGTAATGAATTCCACAGCTTCACCAACCCTCTGAGAGAAGAAATTCCTCCTTATTACCATCTGAAATGGATATCCCCTTATTCTGAGGCTATGCCCTATGAACCTAGACTCTCCCACGTACAGTCTTTCTTACATGTGCCCTGTTGAGCCCCCTAAAAAATCTTGTACATTTCAACAACGCTTTGCAATCTGCTAAACTCCGATGAGTACAGGCCCAACTTACTCAACCTCTCCTCTTAAGACAGTCCCTTTGCATCCAGGCTAAGCCCAGTTGCCCTTCTCTGGACTGCCCTCAATTATCAATATGCCTTTCCTTGGATAAGGGATGAAAATTGCCCACTGCCATTTCCTGTAGGGATCGGTATGTAGGGAGGCTGGACTTTCAACTCCCTCCCTTGGCTGAGATCACTACAGTAAGGGAAGCTTTGTGGCCGTCCCCTGCAGTCCTGACCCTTCGGCCAACCATCCTGGGTGTATGTTTGCCCTCCCTAACTGTTCCGGAGACGAGCAGCGCAGAAGAGACCCTTCAGCCCGTCGGGTCTGGGCTGACCTCTCTCTATGCACCAATCCCGTCTCCCAGCACCAGAACGTTATGACATCTCGAGTACTCCATCAGGAATGGTGCTGGACAGGTTCAGGAGAGAGTTTAATCGTGTTCCAATTCCTTCCGATTCCAGACATCGATGAGTGTACCCTGTTCGGCCAGGAAATCTGCAAGGAAGGATTCTGCATGAACACCCAGCCTGGCTTTGAGTGTTACTGCAAACAAGGCTTCTACTATGATGGGTCCCTGTATCAGTGTTTGGGTGAGGAAGAGTTTTAAAATCCCACAGTAGTTACTTCATTGCCAAAAGGAATCTGTTTCTAAATTCCATCATGGTATGTGGGCGGATGGATTGCCCCAGTCCTAATTGCCCTTTAAAGGTCACAGTGGGTCTGTAGGCCTGGCCAGGTAAGGGACAGTAGAATTCCTTTGTTAACCCAGACGAGTCTTCTCTCCATTGCCCCCAGTAATCAGTGACAGTCGCACCATTGCCATCAGATGCTTAAATATATCTGAGTTCCAGCATTTGCCGTGGTTAGATTGGAAACCAGTTCCCTGAAACGACAAACCAAAAGAACTGCGGGGTAAATCAGGCGCAAAAACAAAGTTGCTGGGATCAGAGGAGCAGGAAAGCTGACGTTTTGGGCCTAGAAAGTGCCTAGGCCCAAAACATCAGCCTTCCTGCTCCTATGCTGCTGCTTGGCCTGCTGTGTTCATCCAGCTCTACGCCTTGTTATCTCGGATTCTCCAGCATCTGCAGTTCCTATTATCTCAGTTGCTGGGGAAGCTCAGCAAGTCTGGCAGCATCTGTGAAGGGAAAAACAGAGTTAACATTTCGGGTCCGGTGACGTGTCCTCAGAACATCAAGTGGGTCACCTGATTAAATCTTTCGTCCATCATTGTGTAAACAAGTGGTAGAAAGGAGATCTTACACAGGTTAGACAGCTGGGGCAGCAGCCCTGAGTAGACAAATTAGTGAGCTCTTTTGGAGGAAGGGTCTGTTTATATTTGACTGATTTATTAAGAATGAGATATTTAAACCTCTGAGCACTTTTCTGTCTGAACGCGAGAGAGCCAGGCATTTGGTCCTAATGAATGTATATCTTAACACAAATGTCTCAGAAACATCACAAATATGCATTTGAATGACTTGCAAGATTCTTTTTTCTTTTTCGTTATTCATTCATGGGATGAGGGCATCGCTGACCAGGGCAGCATTTATTGCCCATCCCTAATTGCCTAGAGGGCAGTTCAGAGTCAATTGCTGTGGGTCTGGAGTTACAAGTAGGCTAGAACACGTAAGGTTGGCACAAAAACAAAGTTGCTGGAAAAGCTCAGCAAGTCCAGCAGCATCTGTGAAGAGAAAAACAGAGTTAATGTTTTGGGTCCATTGAGGATGCCAGTTTCCTTCCCTAAAGGACATTAGTGAACCAGATGGGTTTTTCCTGACAATTCGCAAAGGATTCATGGTCATCATTAGATTCTTAATTCCAAATATTTATTGAATTCAAATTCCACTGTTGTGGGATTTGAACCTGAGTCCCCAGGATGTTAGAGATAATGGGAACTGCAGATGCTGGAGAATCCAAGATAAAAAAGGGTGAAGCTGGATGAACACAGCAGGCAAAGGAGCATCTCAGGAGCACAAAGCTGACGTTTTGGGCCTAGACCCTTTATCAGCGAGGGCTTCCGCTACATTGGGGAAACCAAGTGGAGGCTTGGGGACCACTTTGCAGAACACCTCCACTCGGTTCGCAATAAACAGCCGCACCTCCCATCGCGAACCATTTTAACTCCCCCTCCCATTCTTTAGATGACATATCCATCATGGGCCTCCTGCAGTGCCACAATGATGCCACCCGAAGGTTGCAGGAACAGCAACTCATATTCCGCTTGGGAACCCTGCGGCCCAAAGGTATCAATGTGGATTTCACCAGCTTCAAAATCTCCCCCTTCCCCCATTGCATCCCAAAACCAGCCCAGCTTGTCCCCTACCCCCACTGCATCCCAAAACCAGCCCAGCCTGTCTCTGCCTCCCTAACCTGTTCTTCCTCTCACCTATCCCCTCCTCTCACCTCAAGCCACACCTCCATTTCCTACCTACCAACCTCATCCCACCCCCTTGACCTGTCTGTCCTCCCTGGACTGACCTATCCCCTTCCCATCTGTACTCTCCTCTCCACCTATCTTCTCCTCTATCCATCTTTGGTCTGCCTCCCCCCCTCCCTATTTATTCCAGAGCCCTCTCCCCATCCCCCTCTCTGATGAAGGGTCAAGGCCCGAAACGTCAGCTTTTGTGCTCCTGAGATGCTGCTTGGCCTGCTGTGTTCATCCAGCCTCACACTTTGTTATCCCCAGGATGTTACCTGGGTCTCTGGATTAACAGTCCAGCGATAATACCACTAGCCCGTCGCCACCGCCCCCAGAACTGGCCCAATATGTTGACAATTACCGTGGGCCACGGTCAACAGCCAGTCACATGGGTTTCCATTTCTGGCCTGGTTCTGGTCAAGGAAGCTAGGCATTGAGCAGCCCACTCAGGAAGCCAGCCGCGCCTGGGCCGTCGGGTTGGGATTGTTCCTGCCTGTGTTGAAAGGCTTTTTGTGTGCCCCCACCCCCTCCCAGATGTGGACGAGTGCCAGGACGTTCAGAGCTGCCCCAACGGAAGGTGCGTCAACACCGAGGGGTCTTTCACCTGCCACTGCCCGCCGCCCATGACCTACGACAAGATGAAGAGACGTTGTGTGCAGCCTGTGGTCCTTATTGGTAGGTCCTGACTGCGGGGGGTGGTGGCGTCACCCGAACCTGAGTTCCTTTTGTCTTCCTGGAGCTTTCATTACGCAACACACAACTTCCGTTCTGACCACTGCTCGTTCAGAGGGCATCGTGTTGTTTTGTGGGACGTGGGCATCGCTAGCTGGCCCAGCATGTATTGCCCATCCCTAAACCCCCTGGAGAAGGTGGCATTGACCTGCCTTTTTGAACTGCTGCAGTCTGTGCACTGCAGGTGGACCCACAACGGTGCATCGCCTTTTCAGTCATTGCTGGGTGATCTGTCTGGTTTCCTTTCCTCTTCTAGGCAACGTAGCAATTGTCACAAGCAAGGGTCCTCCACAGGCTATTTCAGAGGGCAGTTAAAAGTCAGCCAAATTGCTGTGGCTCTGAAGTCACGTACAGGCCAGACCAGGCAGCTTCCTTCCCAAAAAGGACATTAACCATAGAATTCCTACACTGTGGGGGCAGACCATTTGGCCCATCGAGTCCACACCAACCATCCAAAGAGCATCCCACCCAGACCCACTCCCCGCGTGTGGCATTTCCCCTGGCCAGTCTACCTGAACCTGCACATCCCTAGACACTATGGAGCAATCTAGCACGGCCAATCCACCCTAACCTGCACATCCCTGGACACTATGGGACAATTTAGCACGGCCAATCCACCCTAACCCGCACATCCCTGGGCACTATGGGACAATTTAGCACGGCCAATCCACCCTAACCCACACATTCCTGGGCACTATGGGACAATTTAGCACGGCCAATCCACCCTAACCCGCACATCCCCGGGCACTATGGGACAATTTAGCACGGCCAATCCACCCTAACCTGCACATCCCTGGGCACTATGGGACAATTTAGCACGGCCAATCCACCCTAACCCACACATTCCTGGGCACTATGGGACAATTTAGCACGGCCAATCCACCCTAACTCGCACATCCCTGGGCACTATGGGACAATTTAGCACGGCCAATCCACCCTAACCTGCACATCCCTGTGCACTATGGGACAATTTAGCACGGCCAATCCACCCTCACCTGCACATCTTTGGACTGTGGGAGGAAACCGGAGCTCCCGGAGGAAACCCTCACAGACACGGAGAGAACGCGCAAACTCCACACAGACAGTCGCCTGAGGATCAAACCTGGGTCCCTGGCACTGTGAGGCAGCAGCGCTAACCACTAAGCCATCATACTGCAGATAGGTTTCTTTTCTCCCCTGACAATTCACATGCTTAGCTTCAGAGCCTTAATTCCAGATTTCTCTTGAATTCAAATTCCACCACCTGCCACGTTGGGATTTGAAGCCAGATTCCCCAAGAATGTGACCCGGGTGTATCGATTAATATTCCAGAAATTGTCCCACTGAGACATTGTTTTCCTTCTCACGGGCTGTAAAACTCCTGAGTACAGCTGAACTGGAGTAGTTTGAGAGCTAACTCCAGTTAATCCAACCCCGCACTCATCCAATGTATAAATTACATTGTGCTCTTTCGATGAGGAAAACAAGAAAGTAAAACGTACAGTTGGATGATTTTTGACTGTCAAGTCATTAATTCCTCTGCAACTGGGTCTTGCTTCCCATTTTCTCAGGCACCAATTTTTAACTTAAAGCCCGTCACACACATATTTGCGTTGGCATTCATGAAGGGGTTTTTCAATTGCTCTAGGGGTGAGCTGGGAGCGGGGTCGTTGCTGTGTGTGGGTTCCCCAACCCTACCCAAGGCGGAAAAGACGGGTGTCAGGGGGGTGTTTGAACAGAAAAAGCGTTGACGTACCCCTCCTCTCTTTGTTATTTTCCTCACTGTCTCATGCCCCACACAGAGCGGGCGGATACGGACCGTGGCCTCTGCTGGAAGCACGCCAGTAAAGATTACACTTGCAGCCAAGCTCTCTTTGTGTACCAGACCACTTTCTCGGAGTGTTGCTGCCAGCATGGGAAGGCCTGGGGCCTGGAGTGCCGCATGTGCCCCATGAGAATGTCAGGTGAGAAAGGCCGGGGGTGGGGTGCGGGGGTGGGGGCACGCTGTGCTTGCCACTGGTGGCCACAGACTCTCACCAACTCCTTGCTCAAGGCTCAGTCTCAGGGACGGTGGCACAGGGGCCCGTGTCTCTGATGCCTCCTGCACACATAGTGACAGTCAAAACAGTATCTGCAAACCGCACCCCCACCCCCAATCCCACGCAGACGCGGACGGGGCGGGGTTCTTCCTCCGCCATATCCCTCACGCGGACAGGGACGGGGCGGGGCTATTCCTCCGCCATATCCCTCACGCGGACAGGGACGGGGCAGGGCTATTGCTCCGCCATATCCCTCACGCGGACGGGGACGGGGCGGGGCTATTGCTCCGCCATATCCCTCACGGGGACGGGGCGGGGCTATTCCTCTTACAATATCCCTCACACAGACAGGGATATGGCTGGACTATTCCTCTGCAATAACCCTCACTGAGGCAGTGATGGGGCTGGGGTTTTCTGCCAGCGTGTACTCTGCATACAGTGACAGTTTGCGGGTTTCTGTTAGTGATTCGCACACAGACACATGTACACACGGTTGGTAGGATGGGGGTCACTGTGTGTGAGACCCTTCACACCACCCTATCAGCTGGATAAAGCAGGGGTTGGGTTTTCCAACATAAGCCCATAAAGCAATGGATCAGTATTCTGTGTCTATTGCTCCCTTCTCCTCCCACCCTTAACGCCCTAGCTGGGGGTTGGGAGTTCGCAATTTCCCACACTATACACAAAGTTCTGAGTACATCCCTGGCTCAGTGCTGGATGCTGGAGAATCTGAGATAACAAGGTGTGGAGCTGGATGGACACAGCAGGCCAAGCAGCATCAAAGGAGCAGGAAGGCTGACGTTTCAGAAGAATTTTCTGATGAAGGGTCTAGACCCAAAAGGTCAGCCTTCCTGCTCCTCTGATGCTGCTTGGCCTGCTGTGTCCATCCAGCTCCACACCTTGTTGTTTCTAGGTCAGTTTTGAGTTGCTTCATTGCTCAGTATGCCTGGGGACACCGCAGGAAGTAAATACCCTGTGTTCTGACAAGAGGTCATCTCGCTGAAACGTTTCTCCCTCCATGCAACTGTGGATTCTTTCCAGTGTTTTCCATTTTCAGGATTCCAGCTTCCGCAGTATTATGCTTTTGTAGTGGGGCTTGCAGGATGTTGGAGCACATGCTCACTGGCGCACTAAGTGATAACTGACCACGAGTAGCTCCTTGTGGGAGCACATTCCCACATTCTCCCCACTGTTTCAGGTGAAACATCGTCTCTACATAGATCATAGAATCCTTCCTGCGTGGAAGCAGGCCCTTCAGCCCAACAAGTCCAGGCGTTGGGGCTGTCCCCGCTGCTCAGTCAGGCCCTAACCTAGTGAGTCACCTCCTGCTGACTTTCTGAAGTCACCGTCGATCCATGCAATGGCAGTGGCGGGGGGGGGGAAGGTTTTCAGGGATTATCTGAGGGAAGGGGGCTCACTTCATTAATGCCAGCTTTGTCCTTTTGCAGCCAGCTTCTCCCACCTGTGCAACATCACACGATGGGTTCCGAATGTGCGGCCAGGCCGAGGGGTGGATCAGAGGCAGAACGAACAGATGGACGTTTCGCAGAGCAGCAACGGTGAGTCTCTGCCCCTCTGCAACCTCGCTAGGCCAACGTGCATTGATGTAGCGCCTTTGATGCAGCAAAACCTCTCAGACTGCATCGCCAGACTTGCACAAACAAAATTTGAATCCGAGCCTAGGTGTAGGGATGAAGACTGCTGACCAGAGGCTTAGTCGAGGAGGTAGGTTTTAAGAAGGATCTTAAAAAGATGAAGAGAGACAGAGAGGTTCCCCGGGGGTATTCTAAAGCACCAGTACTTGGGCTGTTGAAAGTCTGGCCACCAATGGTGCAGTGATGGGTTGGGGAAGCTCAGGAGGTCAGAATTAGGCGAGTGCGGAGATCTCAGGAAGTTAATTTCAAATTAAGTCTATTACAAATCTGGTTGACCATGTATCTCGACCCTTCAGTCATTCGTTCTGTCCCATAATTTAAATGGTCCAATTTAGGCATCGAGCAAATCAGTACCAGCTCTTTCCCTCCTCAGTGAGGCCCCAGTACTGTCAGTGGTTTTCAGTATTGACTAAATATCTCACTGACTGCATGTGGGACTGAGCTGAGCCAACCAAGCTGATGGGGTGACCAGTCCTGGGCTGGATGGCAGGGGAGCAGATCGCTTGAGGCTGCAGGAAGTTGTTCGCGGACTTCGATTTGCGTCCAGAACATGGCCAAAGCTACCCAGAGCCTTAAATACAGCCCTCGGCCGTGCAAGCATTCATGGTGCCTCAATCCTCTGGTAAGTTTCCATCTGAGAGCAGCTCTGTTTGGACCGAACTTCACATGGAGGATCTGGGCTCAGAGACTTGAGCTTGAGTCTTGAGACTTACCTCGGGGAAATTCCCTTGATGCCTTTCCCATCAGCACAAAGATGTTTCCTGCCGTACTCCGAAAGGTCTGGTATCCAAGGTCCAGCTGTAGCAGCGGCTGCCAAAACTGGAGGTTAATGCTTCAACGCACCAATCAATATGCGAGAACCCTCAGTGACTGAATGGCCGCACTGCTGAGGGACAATGCTGGTTTCCTGAATGGGCTGCTGCTATATGCCTGGCCTTTGTATGCCGTTGGGACATCAGCTGGAGTTCGACCTCCAGAGTTAGCAAAGGCCCATAATGGGATGCCCTCTTGGCAGGAATCCTCATCCTTAGCGTCGGCGACCTGGGATGGAGAGTGATGCATGCAGATGCCTTCCTTCCCAAGGAAATCTTCTATTGTAACGTTCAGAAACACCATCCCCCAGCCCACGATTCCCAGTGATTATCTGTGGTGCTTTAGATTAGATTAGATTCCCTACAGTGTGGAAACAGGCCCTTCGGCCCACAAGTCCACACCGCCCATTGAAGCATCCCACCCAGACCAATCCCCCTATAACCCACACACCCCTGAACATTACGGGCAATTGTAGCATGGCCAATCCACCTAGCCTGCACATCTTTGGACTGTGGGAGGAAGCCGGAGCACCCGGAGGAAACACACGCAGACACAGGGAGAACGTGCAAACTCCACACAGACAGTTACCCGAGGCTGGAATCAAACCCGGGTCCCTGGCGCTGTGAGGCTGCAGTGCTAACCACTGAGCCACCCCATGCTAAAGGGTGTTCAGACATAGCCAGTGGCTTCTCTGACCGATTTCCCCTCTGTGCAGATAACAGCTCTGATGATGACTCCGATGAATGCTCCTGCCGACATGGAAGGTGTGTCCGGGGACGAAACAGGTGTGAATGTTATAAAGGCTTCCAGCTGGACAGCAGTGGGAAATGCAGAGGTGTGTATAAGAGATACATAACAACACTTGTAAAAATGAAGTTTGCCTGTTTTATCTAAATTTACACTAGACATACTGACTGAAAAAAATGTTATGAAGTAAAATTATTAAAGTATCTACTGTTTTTCAGGTATTAAGAATGCATAGTACACCATTCCATCAGACTAACCCAGGGCAGGGATAGCAGTGTGAGATACATTTAGCAGGAGTTTTATTTTGCACAAATTAAGAGGAGTAGGTCACTTGGCCCGTTGACCCTACTGTGTCACTCAATAAGATCATGGCTGTTTCGATTACACATTTCTGCCTAACTCCCTTTTGTTTATCAGTAATCTACCTCTGCCTTAAAAATATTTATACATTCTGCTTGCATCACCTTTTCAAGGACAAGAGTTCCAAAGGCTCACGATCTTCAGAAAAAAAATTCTCATCTGTCCCTACTTTAAAGTGGGCAACGTGCGGTTTCTAAACAGCAACCCTTAGTTCTCGCACAAGGTCCACAGCCATCATGTCAAAACCCTTCAGCATCTTATACGTTTCAATCAAATCACCTCCTGCTCCAAACTTGAGGATTCAAGCCCAGCCTACTTTTTCCCTTGCAAGACAACCTACCTATAATCCGAAAATCTGAGATAACAAAGTGTGGAGCTGGATGAACACAGCAGGCCAGCAGCTTTTGTGCTCCTAAGTTGCTGCTCGGCCTGCTGTGTTCATCCACCTCCACACTTTGTTATCTGGAATAGGTAGGTTGTCTTACAAAGTGTGGAGGTGGATGAACACAGCAGGCCGAGCAGCAACTTAGGAGCACAAAAGCTGCTGGCCTGCTGTGTTCATCCGTCTCCACACTTTGTTTTCTAAGATTCTCCAGCATCTGCAGTTCCCATTACCTCCCCCTACCTATTGCAGATACTAGTCTAGTAAACCACTGAACTGCTTCCAAAATATTTGCATTCTTTCTTAAATAAGGAGACCAAAACTATGCTATAATACTCCCGATGTGGCCCCAGTAAAACTGAAGTATAACCTTCCTACTTTTGTACTCAATTCTCCTCTCAACAGCCAGTAATTACTATTAGCTTTCCAATTGTTTGGCATACCTGCAATCTTTGGTGATTCAAGCACTAGAATAATAACTGGAATAGGCAGTGAGCAAAGATTGAACAGACTAGATTTACAACCATTCAAGCTTAGGAGAGCAAAAATTGATGTGGAAAGAGACGGTAGGAGAAAGTAGAATCAGAGGGTCACCTGTTTAGGACAGAGATAAGAATCTTTGGAACACTCTCTTCCTCAAAAGCCAGCAGAGGCAGAATCTGAATTTTTTTTAAAAAATGCAGACGTATACAGACACTTGGTAATCAAGGGGATGAAAGGTTAGCTGGTATAGGAATGTGCGATTGAGATTAAAGTCAGATTAGCCTTGATGCTATGGAATGGCAGAACCGACTTGAAGAGCTGAATGGCCTCCTCTTGTTCCTAATGCTTATGCTTGCGTGTCACAATGTTTCACAATTGCCAACTCCAGAACAGGGTGCCCCAAAGAAAGATTAGATTAACACAGCCTGGACCCCATTTCACATGGAATCCTTAAAGGCAGTAGAGGGGTCTTTGGCTAGGATTCGATCCTGATTTTGAGCTCAAAGCCCAGGGTCACACAACAACTGCATCCCCCATGGCAGTGGTAATGGCCTAGTGGTATTATTTGCTGGACTATGAATCCAGAGACCCAGGTGATGTTCTGGGGACCCCCGGTTCAAATTCCACCACAGCAGATGGTGGAATGTGATTTCAGCAGAAAAGTCCGAAAGTAAGAATCTAATTATGACCGTGAATCCATTGCCAATTCTTGGGAAAAATCTACCTGGTTCACTAATGGTCTTACTTGGTCTGGCCTGCGTGTGACTCTAAATCCACAGCAATGTGGCTGATTCTTAACTGCCCTCTGGGCAATTAGGGACGGACAATAAATGCTGGCCTAGCTATCGGCAGCTTCATGCCTTGAATGAAATTTTTTTTAAAAACCCACACATACACACACCCTCTGCCGCAGTCGTTCAAATTCTGGTCAGAATATAAAAGGTTTCCTCTCCACCCAGTGTTGTTAATATTTTACGGGATTTAAAGCCATTGTTTTACTTTCCCCATCACTAGATCATGTGTGGCAACCATTCAGTTGTATGCAAGAGCACTTCCACACTATTGGAGTACTCAATAACTAAAGGATGGTTTTCCACTCCATCTGATCCTGCACCATCAGGAAGTACAGTTTTAAAAGACTATGGACTGGAGGGGAATTTATTCACCCACTGTTTATACAGCACAGTTTGCACAGTGTAGTTCCCCAGTCATTCCGTCACTGACTTTAATTGCTCTTTGGCTCCCAGATATCAATGAATGCCGTGAGATACATCGCAAACGGTTCCCATGCAAGAACGCACGTTGCATAAATACCAATGGATCGTACCGGTGTACCTGCTACCAGGGTTTTGTGCCCACGAGGCGCCACAACATCTGCGTACGCCGGAAGATGAGTTAGGCCACAGTGCGGGCAATGCATCAACGAAAGAAACATTACCCTCGTCGTCCATATTTTGGCCTGCCAATCCTCAAAAGGAAATACTTATCAAACATTAACATTGAAAATACCTGTTTAATTTTTTGGAACCACCTATTTAATATTCTGAAAAAAAAAGGGTAAGACACCTGATTTAACTGTTATCCCATCTCATACCTACAAGTTGGTGGAGTTTAATTGTCCAGTTTGTCTTTTGTATTGATTTGTGTTTTCTAAAAAAAAAGTGGGAAGATTTGACACACTCAATATGGCGGCTACTTTGAAAACACGGACACTATTGTCTATGGGATAAACCAAAGAACTGCTGGACCCTCATTGTGGCGACATGTATCTTTATCTTGAGGAGATTTAAACATGCAGGCAATCGTCAACAAGAAAGAGAATTTGTGGCTGGCAACTTCGGTATGGTGGCAGCAGGTGTAATTACATCAGCTGCCATATTGAGTGTACCAACAGCTGTTGGAACATAGAGCTGGAGTGGGATCTGCCTGGAAGCCACCACTTCAGACTGAACTGTGATGTAGATAATTAATAAATGAACTTAACAGCCAACTAGTTGATATGCAGCTCGAAGGTACTTCCTGAACAAATTTTAACACACAAAGTAGAAATTAATCTAGGTTTATTAGATTTGAGGGGTCTGGACGAATAGAAGGGAAAAACAGTTTGCACTGGAGGTAGGATCAAGAACATGAGGGCACATATTTGAGGTGATTGGCTGAAAGAATATTGATGACAACAAATCTTTACGTGCAGTTAGGATCTGAAATACACTGCTTGAGTGGTGGAGGTTCAATTGAAGTCTCCAGGATAGAACTGAATAATTATTTGAAAAGGAAGGATATGCAGGGCTGTGGGAAGTGGCACTAGGTGAACTGAATTCTTTAGAAAGCCAGCAAACATGACATTGTGTGCTGAAACAATTGAGAGAATTGACAAAATAGCCAGTCATTTTTTAATCAAAGCCAAGTTTCTTACTTCACGTGGCATACAATCTGCCAAGTATATTGGCATACACACAAAATTATCCCCAAAACTTACCAGCAACTTGGAATTCCATCTGCCCAGGGTTCATCTGTTCCCTACAGTGTCTGTCCTGTCTTGTAAGTCCATGGTCTAAAGCACAGTCAAGAGGAATAGAGTTGGATATGGCAGAGAATATGGAATTATAACATCACACAAGGAGCTGCTGAAGGTGCATATGCATGCTCCATTAAGCCTACTCAAATTCTCTGGACAGTTTCAGGCACTATTTGACAAAGATACAGCACCGCAGCAAAAAGCTATTTATACAGTGAAACAAGCAACAGCTTCAATGGGATCCATCGATAAAGAAGGTAACTGAAAAAGTGCAAAGGAGAAAGGCGGGAGGCAAGAAAAGTTATTCACTCATCTGTCTTTTGTAATCTCCTGCCCGATAAAAGGTAATAAAGGAAACCCAGTAATAGCACTCCCTTCTAAGTTTATTTTAAAATAACTTTTATCCCACCTTCTGCATTGGAAAGGATGGATTTGAAATTCCTACCATCCCTTTAGACTGGTCTTTATTTAGAAAGCGGAAAAAAAGCTTCTCTCACCTAGTCTTTGTAACTTTTGGATCTGCAGATGCTATCACCCAGCACCCCAGGAGTCTGAGCTTTCAGGACCAAAACAAATTACTATCAATAGACAGAGTACAACTCCAGGGTGCTTACCTAAATAACCAGTGGCAAAAGTGTCAGAGTATGAACCATGTTACTCAAAGTCCAAATAAGTCCAAGCCATCCCCATTCTCCTTTCCTATACAGATGTGGATGGACCCAATTCCTTCCCAATTACTCCCACTGTACACAATCCCAGTGGACTAAATCCCTTCTGTTTTAGGAGCAAAATACTGCAGGATGCTGGAATTTGTACCAAAAACAAAAAAAGTTGCTAGAAATCTCAACAGATCAAGCAGCATCTATGAAGAGACAGCTGGCTAATGTTTTAAGTCGAGTTGACACTTCATCAAAATTAACAGTGCAAAGAGAGTCAGCTAGTAGTTTCTGTGCTCCCAGGATATAGCCTATGACCTCTGAATCCAGCATACTGTGACCATCCTTATCTAAGCACAACATCCCCACCAGAGAATTACAGCAGTTTTTGATGGAAAATTAATCTGCACCACACCCTCTCCGTGGTGCTGAATGTTACTGCACCAAGAGGATATGATTTCCTTTCTCCAATCTCCCATCAGGAAGGTGCCGACAGCTTCAGGGATGCAGTGCCTCATCCTAGTCAATTCTTCACACATGATTGGCTATGCATCTTTGCAGGCTATTCAACAGTGAGGGCACCACAGCCACATCTAATCTGCAGGCTGATCCCTGCACTTATTCAGGAGGCACTGACTGAGACAGGGAACAAGTAATACTCGGCAATTCTCCCATCCCTGGACTGGAGCATTGGAATAGCGTAGAGATCAATCTTGAGATACTGTGCACTTCAAGAAAAGTAACTGAAACGAAATAAGAATTAAGAGCAGCCTATGTGTCAAATATTTATTTTAATAGATGTCTTATTTTTTAAAGCTTCAATAGATTTGAAATAAACATTTTATTCCACACGATCTCCATGGTTTAGTGCTTAGGACTCCAATTCAGAGTCAGTCCGGTTTTTAAAAAGTGCTGTACAATTGCAAGCAGTATCCACAGTTGAGCTCTGCCATGTAACTCAAATTCATAAAGCACCATTTGGATACAGGCTCTGACTAGTATCTTTAAGTACTCTGCAGTTCATGCCATGCGCAGATTTGAATCTTAGTGCACAGTAGGTCACCAAAAGAAAAAGTGAAGAGAAAGTGCTAAGATATTCTCTTGGTTTCACCACTCATGAATTTTACGAGCAATCCGAAAAGGGGGCACAGGGTGGGGGGGTGGGGCAAGCTTCTGTTTAACTGGCTTCCCCAAAGCCAGCTGTTTTGCCAAACTTTGCTCCCTCTCGAAGCACAAGTGGGAATCTGATTTGTTCATGGTCTTTTAAACTTTGGCAATCATTTTGCCATACTCCGTAATGAAGTTGCACTGAGTTTTCTTGGTGCCAGTCTTCCATGTAAACCCTGGAGAGAAAGCTGCTTATCAAAAAATACTTTTTGTTTTATGTAAATCAATATATAACTTTTTTGCTAGAATAAGCTCTTCCTCGACGGTAGAGGTTTCTTGTCAAAAGGTCATGCCTTGTGGATAGAATATTTCCCTTTCTGAAGCTGGCTGACGTACAATTTGGTTTTGCTGCCGTCTAACCTGCGGAGCCAAACCTCTCCCGTGCTGACAGCCGTAATTGTTGCACTAATGGGAGAAAAGAATTACATTTGTAATAATATTATCAAACATGATGATCAGGTCAGTTTAACAGGCTTTAAAATCTGTAGTTACTTAGGATTAAATGCAATACTCAAAACATAGCCCAACACCACTAGGGCAGAAGGTCCATTGATCAATCCAATCCAAAACCTAAACTGTCCTATCAGGTTTAGTTTATGTCAATCGTGAAGGCCTCTGTTTTAAGTGCCAACACATGGTGGGTTACAGCTCTACAAAAAAAAATTCGAACCTCCAGAACCACAATGCACACAATGAGTGTCGACAGGTAATGCCACTGCGGACAACATCTCAGTCCACCCTTATCCTGTCCCTCATTCACATGAATCTTCCAGAGGTTGGTGGGTTGTATTCAACTGCAGTACTTCAACTGTTACGCTATGAAACCTGAGACTTTCAGACCCAGGAATTAGAAACACAGGGCATCTGGTTCACTTCAAGCACCATCAACCTGTGTTGTAAACAAAGCATTCAGAGCTGTATTCAATGGGCAGTGTTGATACAAAGATTTGATCCTGTGAGCTGAAAGAGGTTTTATATTGATATATAACAAATTCATCGAGCACCATTACTAAAAATAACATATTTGATTGCCAAAGACCTCTTGGTCTCCCTCAGTGAAGCAGCTGGGAACTGCATTGCCAATGTGGAGACAAACCTTCAGTCGTCAGTTCATCTCCATTTGATGACAGCTTAACCATTACAATTGCCCTCAGTGGGCCCTGGGTTAGTGATGGATGAAATCAGGGGTACGGACATGATCTCTCTCAGCTACCCCTCAACGGGGATAGGTTTGCTGACAGCGTGCAGCTTCACACATGTAGAATTAAGCATCCTTATACAGGGTATTTCTGCAATTATGCGTGTTTCATTAATGCGAATTAGCTGTACCACAACTGATAAATAGTGGATGCTGTTTGGATAACGTGAACTTTCTACTGTACTGTACAGCGATTTCCCTATAATGCAATTTTCCATAGTGTAAGGTTACATAAGAATGCAACTATTAAATTATAGAGAACTACCTGTATTCAATGTGAGGGATGAGAAGAAAGTGAGAAAAACAAACAGATGTATAGAATGCAGGAGTGCTTACTGTGAGGGTGCTTCATCCTTTATCTCCAGTATGATGCCTTGCCCCTTGCTGTACCAGTCTCCCTCATAGAATAATCTTCCATCTTCACACTTAGCCAAGAACAAATGTTTCTCTTGTTTAGGTAGAGCTGTGGAGAGAACAGGCTTTAAATTCTTCTCATCTCCACCTCTCTTTGTCTGTATTTCTTCCAATTCTTTCCTTCTTTTAATTTTCGCTATGGGTTAACTTTGGTTACCAAGCAAAATGAGTGAGCGCCAAAATCAATGCATTTGTAACCATTACAGCCTGTCATTCATTCCCATTTGTTAACAGGATAGCATTTCTGAATCGGATCAGAAATTCCTTGGCACACTTTCTGGATGTTTTTAAGATATGAAAGATTCCTATTATAACTGACAGATTTCCAAAAAATCTACACTGAAAAACAGCTTGTACTTACTGTGACACATACAGAAAGCAGTATCGATATGGAAAGAGGACTCCTCTGTTTATTGAACGTTAGGTCGAGACTGGATCTCATTCAACTTTGATCCCCAATGTAGAGTAAGTTTGTGCTAACATGAGGGTTGCCCATGGCAATGGCAGCATTGCAAAATGGACACTGGACTATCAGCGTAGTGGAAAATTAGGAAGATAACCTGACCTTTATTCCACATGACACTGCCAGTCTTAAAGAGATACTTGACAAGAAAAAGGATATCAGGTCAGACAGGGCAGGCCAGCCAAGTTTCACAACTGTGTTTTTAATTAAAGGGAGAGAGTAATTGTGGAATAAGTTCTAGGGAAGGACACGAGGACAGTGAAGATGGTTTAAACAGCATCAAGAAAGCAACAAAATTGTTTCTGGACTGCGTTATTACAACTTGCAAGAAGGAACGTGACTACCTCATCTAAAGAACGTTACAAGAGTGTCACATCCAATTCTGAACTCTACATAAATAGACAAAGCCAAGGGTAACTGGACTGAAAGGGTCCTGGGACAAACTAAGAACGTAGGGCTGGGCCTTGCAATGAGGAATTAAGTAGGGCAGGGTCAATCCACTCAAAGGTACAGACATGAGAGACTTCTGCCCTACTGTTCGTGAATGCTTAGGTAGGACTACCTTGAGACTCGGAAAAAAAAACAGTGGAAGAGAGGGAAGAGGCAGGCTGAAGAGCAAGTACAGTGAGTACATGAAATGGGAGACAGAAAGCATGTGCAAGGTGGAGATTGAGAAAAAAGCCCAGCATTTCTACTCACCTGTGTCATTTATCACTTGAGATGAGGCCTTTGCCTTTTTACCGTGGGCTGCTTCAGTGTTTGCACCTGGAGAGCAAAATAGTTGAGTGAGATTTATGTATAGTCACCTTTCCTCCAAACAACTTGCAGAAGCTTGGACATCCCCAATTTCAAAGTCTTTGATATTGAGTTCTGTGGAGGACTAACTGCACAGACTTGCCAAGGCCCAATGAAATTGCTTCACTTACCATCTGATTTTCTCTTTTGCTGTGCGACAACTGCTTTTGCCTAAAAGAAGAGGAGATTCATTATGTACCTGCCACATCATTCTACTCAATGCACAACCTCAACTGCTTCTACCATCAACATAAAGACACGGGCCTACCCACAATCAAAAATGCCCTCCAACTAGAGAAATGCAGTTGGCAATGCATAAGTAAAGTGACTCCATGAGAGTATCTTGCTGGGTTGTCTGGCTGGGCACAAGAGAAAATGGAAGGATACAATAGTGACACAGAGTTTCTGGAATTCATCAGGGCAGTAAAAGTTCCTAACAAACCTAAGAAGTCTCAAAATTAGGGCTATAACTTCTGCTACATTGCAATTTCAGCTCACTTGGTCACGTGCTTCATAACTGTGAACCTCACACCCACCTGAAGAGGGCACAGGTGTTCACATTAAGCTTTTTTGCTGGTTCTGCACAACATCCTATGGCAGGATGGCAAACTCAGCACCTCTGCACGTGGAAAAAGCATCACTGAGATAACTTATCAGGAACTGCAATAGGACTGGAGTGGAATCCAAAATGTCCCAGTTCCTCTCAACACCATCCAAGAATATACACATTTCATGTTCCTTCAGCAGTTGCTGGAAATCTATTCGAATTATCACAGGCAGGGCAGAATCAAATTTATAACAGGCGTTACAGCAAGGGAGACTCCTCATCAGTGGAACAGTCTTGTAAAACCCACCTCACCCAGTGATTCTGTATATTCTCCCGCACTGCTGAACTACACCACACGCCCTCCAAACCAAGACAGACCCTGGTCCTGCCCACTTAACGCATAAATCGCACAGAACTCTTCAAGACCTGGGCTGGAACAGAGAATGTGAAGATTTAGGAGCGCAGAGGGTGAGGAACTAGAGAGGGATGGGAAAGTGAGGACATCAAAACTTGGTAATCACAGAACGGATGGGGAGTGGAGAACGAGCATGGGTAAGTTGCCAGGGAGAGTGCAGCAAAACAGGAACATGAAGAGAATAAGTACAGATTAAAAAGCTGCTGAGGATAACTAGGAAATTGTGAAATAATAGAAGTCCAGCCAATTGAAAACATAACAGAAAAGGAAACATGCATGACGAAATGGGAACTACTGCACAGAAAGGGAATTGAGCGGACAGGGAGCCAAGGTATTGCAGACAGTTGACAAAAAAGTATAGTGATCCACAGCGCAGTTTACCTTTTTAATTGCAGCCCAGTCCTCCAAGATATCAATGTCACGCAACATGTAGACAATGTACGGCCGTGCAACAATGTTAAGAAATTAAGACCAGATAGTATTAACCATTTAATGCTTAAGCTACTTACAATTCCCATTCCATCCCTTATCACGTTCAGAAAAAGGGGAATAGTTGGCAAGTTAAAGGGATGTAATGGTCCCTCAAGAACACCAGCTGCAGGGTCATTTTTACAGTAGCCTTGCCTCTCAGAAACACCTTAAAACTGCTCTTATGCAAGAAACAGATGTACAGTGACAGTTGTTATGCCATCCTACTATCGGTATTCTGATGAATAATCTAGTTATAGAAGGGGGATCAAGCAGTTTGGAGGGAGATCAATAGTCTTCACCTTGATACTAGACCAACAGAAGTAAGGAACAAACCACAGTGAAAAGAATGGAAGGCATCGGCTGGAATAAACATTAAAGTACTCAACAATTCTAGCAGCATAAGTAGGTGATTGTTTGTTAGCTTCAACCTGAATCTGCTGGGAAACGTTTGCCTTCTAAAGTATCAGGCATTAGTTAACTGTCAAAAAAACTAAAAATTTTTGACTACACTGCCACTAGCGAGCTGCAATATCACATTCACTTAAGAAAGCAGCAAAGTTCAAATCTTCAGATGAAATGTGGTAAAACCAAAACTGCAGTGCTCCCTCAGTATTGTCCTGTAGTGAGATCTGAATCTTCCCCCTTCTGATACAGCAATGCAAATGCTACCACGGCTAACATCTGAAGCATGTAAACATACTGGCCTGTCAGTTTTTAGTACCACAATGGACAGGAACAGCTTTGTTAGATCTATAGAAAGCAGGAAGCCAAAGAACATAGACCTCTTAGAGAATGAAGATAGAGAATTAACAATGGAGAACCAGGAAGTGGCAGAGGAATTGAATAACACTTCACATCAGTATTTACAGAAGACACTAGTAGCATTCCAAAATTACTAACTAATCAAAGGAAATAAATAAAATAACTATCACTCATGTGTGAAGGAAGCCAGTACTTCCAGAAACTTATAAACCCATAACCACTTCCAACTAGAAGGACAAGAGCAGCAGAATACAGGGTCACCACCCGCTGCAAGTTCTCTTCCAAGTTACTCACCATGCTGACCTAGAAACATAGTCATCCTTCAGTGTCACTGGGTCAAAATCCTGAAATTCCTTCTGTGATGGCAATGTGGTCTACTTCGAGCACATGGACTGCAGCAGGTCAAGGAAGCAGTTCACCACTATCTTCTCAAGAACTTCTAGGGATAGGCAATAAATGCTGGTTCAGTCAGCGATGTCCACGTAAACCAAATAAAAAAGGAGCTAAAGACTGCCAAGTTCCCTGGACCTGATGGGTTGTATCTCGGACACAGCAAGAAAAGCTACAGAGATAGTGAATACACTTGTGTTAATTTTCCAGGAATCCTTAGATTCTAGAAAAGTTCCAGAGGATTGGAAAACTGTAACAATTTTATTTAACAAGGGGAAACAAAAATAAACAGGTAACCACAAGCCAGTTAGCTTAACATCTGATACTGAGAAACCATTAAAGAGTCTGTTATAAAAGATGAAATAGCTGAAGATTTAGAAATGCATAATATAATCAGACAGAATCAGCACAGCTTTATGAAGGGGAAATCATGCCTTACAAATTTACTACAAACCTCTGAGGTGGTAAAGGGGGAAGCAGTGGATGTAAATGGCATTTCATCGACTACTAGCCATTGGCTACTTCCTAAAGCAAGGGCCTATGCTGTGGATGGAAGTATGATAGCATGAATAGAGGACTGGCTAACTAACTGGCAAAGTCAGGATAAGCGGGGTATTTTTTGGATGGCAACCTGTAGCTGGTGGAACACCAAAGATATCAGTGCTAGGGTGACAATTATTTAAAATATATACTAACAACTGGGATGATGAAAGTGAACGTACTAATGAAGAAGTTTACAGATAATCGGAAATAGTTGGGAAGGTAAGTGATTAGGATGATAGAAAGTCAAAAATCACACAAGACCAGGTTATAATCCTACAGGTTTATTTGAAAAGTACATTTTCAGAGCTCTGATCTTTCCTTGGGTGTGGTGTGGAAAAGGAGGTATACCAACACCGAATTTACAAGCAGAAAGGTAACAACCCTAAAAATGGTTTGCTGACTATAGGAGACCCGGGTTTCTTTGATTAAAATGCAAATCTCAGAATTTCTTTCAAGTCATTACCCAGAGATAATTAAATTCTGGGATTTGCATTTAATCAATAGAAACCCAAGTCCCCTTTCTAACTGATTAAAGATTTAACATGAAGCGATCAGCAAACCATTTTTAGGGTTGTTACCTTTCCGCTTATAAAATCTATGTCAGTGTACCTCCTCTTCCACACTATACCTGAGAAAGGAGCAGAGCTCCAAAAACTGGTATTTTCAAATAAACCTGTTTGATGAAACCCTGGTGTTGTGTGATTTTTGACCTTGTACACACCAGTCCAAACACCAGCACCTCCACATGATGATACAAAAGAGTCTGCAGTGGGATACGGACAACGTAAAGAGAGACCGCAAAAACTTGACAGGTGGAATGGGGGAAAATTTGATGTTATGCACTTTGGCAAGAAGAACAGGAGAGCTGGATATTATTCAACTGGAAAAAGATGCAGAAAGCAACAGAACAGACGAATCTGGGAGTCCTGGTTTAGGGATCATAAAAGGCTGGCATCCAAGTTCAGCGGTAATAAGGAAGACAAATGGAAAACTGAAATAATGGCTAAGGGTATGGAGTATAAAAGTATATAAGGCACTAATCAGACCACAGCTGGAATAATGTGAACAGCTCTGGATCCCTTGTCTGGCAAAAGATGTGCTGACATTCAAGGCAGTCCAGAGAAAGTTCACTAGACTGATACCTGATATGGAGGAAATGTGTTCTGAGAAGGGCTTGAATAAGTTATGCCTGTATTCATCGGAACACAGAAGAATGAGAGGCAACCCTTTCGAAATATGCAAGATTCTCAAGGGATTTGACCAGGTAGTTGCAGAAAGGCTGTTACCCCTTGTGGTAGACTCAACAACCAGAAGACATAATCTCAGAATAAGGGCTCAGACATTTAAGTCAGATAAGGAGGAATCTCTCAGAAGGTAGTGAATCTGTGGAATTCTTTACTCTGGAGGGCTGTTAAGTATATTCAAGGCTGAGAAAGACAGATTTTAATCAGTAAGGGCATCAAAGGTTATGGTCTACTTCTGGTCATAGTCTTACAATCTTAATCATGGTTAAATTTCCCATTCCGGGGCACATATGGGTTCCTCTAATACCAAGCTAGCCAGTGATTAATCTATCTTCACTGCCCAAATCCAACAGTAATACTTTACAGAGCTGAGCTTTCCTCTGAAGCATCTGCTCTGCATATCTGAATCAGGCATTAAACCCGTATTCAATCATGCTCAAACGCAATCGCAGCAGTTTTGTGAGAATTCAAAACTCCTACATACTTTGCTGCACCTTGTCTGCGTACCTCACTAAATACTACTTCTTCCTATGTTTATCTAGCTTCCTTTCAAAGACACTGTGGTATTTGCCTCAGCCACAACTTGTAGTATCAAGATTCACAGGGAGGGTAGGTCACAAGAGGGAATAATACCTTTCCCCTGAACCTATAACCATATTCATTACCAGGAAGGCTCTGGCACAGCCATCATACATGACAAAATGACCCTTATGTCGCAGTGTGCTGTAATCAAACAATGGCATTAAAATAGAGCATATTATCGTTGGCATGAAAGGATATCAGACACTGTTGCTGCCTTCTTCTTCTTTTCTGGTTTAAAGGTGTCACATTTTTTCTTGTTCCGTTTCCCACGGACCTCCTCATTCCACCATTCTGATAAAAAAGAAAATTATTAAACTGAATGCAATTATCTGAATTAGTTCAGTGTGTTCAAAAGGTAAGTGCTAAGGCAGCAGCCATTCAACCCATTTCACTCATTTGTCATGAAACCTATAGCCCTACCACCTGGTAAGTGTCCCTTTTAGTTCCTGATTCTAACCTCGACTTAGTATCAGTTTCTAACAGTGCTGCATTAATATGTCAAAAGTCTGCACATTTGCAATTCTACCCTAAAGTTCAAGTTGAACCAGTGGTGACTCAGGAACACCCTTTCTGATAGCATTTTAGTTAATTCCACAAGATTAGCTCTAATTCACCTGTTTCAAGGTTAAGTCACAATGTTTCTCCCACCTTACAGAGAACTCAGTCCCTAGCGTTCAGCCTCAACCTTGTCTGCTTCTCACCTGGACGAGGTACCAGAGGGTGGTCACTGGAAACCGTACACCAACAACTACCAACACATTCAAGATATCAGAAGAAATTTGTGTAGAATAGGAACAGGCTGTGGAACACTGACCAGAGGTTATGTCTATACTCTGCTTGTCCTCTTCCAATCGCTGAATTCGCTCCAACAACTCATTCCGCATATTATCGAACAGCAACAGCTTCTCACTCTGGACCCATGATCAAAACAGAACAGGAAGAAATTAACTTTTAAGAAGCAAATTGCCTGCAAATAATCTGCAAATGTATCTGTTTACAAAAATCTGAATGCACGCCTCAAATGAACAAATCTATTATATAAAGCATGTGCTATGGATGATCCACATCATGTGAACACATGCAGGTGACAGATGATTCAATGAGCCAATCTTGGGCATTGGTAGATGACTGAATCTTTTCTGGGTCTGTCCTTTCTCCATGTACATGTACGTTGTTTCAGTGGCCCTGACCCATTGTGCTTCTCTAGAGCACTTTTCTAATGTTCCTGATGTTTAAGGAATGACAAAAATGAGAAACACAAAGTGGTTATGTACCAGACAGTAGTGAGCACTTGCACAACTGTTTCCCAATAAGGAGAATTGGAGAGTGGAAACGATCAAAGCGATTCTCAGCGATGCCAGAGATTTCTGATGAGTTTGACAAACCACTCACGTGAACACAACAGAACAAGGCAAAATTAAAATAAAATGTAATGAATGAAATGTAATAAAGTAAAATGACAATATCATTGTCTCATTTTCCCCACTGTCCTTACCTCCAGATGTTGTCGGGCTCCCTGCAGTTCACACTCGTATCTGTTTCGGATTACTTCCAAACACAAATCTTTATATACTCCTGTCAGATGCAGAATTGGGACATCAAACTTTCCAATGAGCAATGTATTTAGCTTGCACAATTACATCAGATCAGTCTTTGACATAGCAATCCTCAGGGCACACCATCTAGCCCTGCCCACTCTTCAACAGCAGCATTTCCCCTGATATAAACGTCACCACATGCTGCAAAGCTTCCTGCCCACACTATGTACTCCACTTAAAGGAGATGTGATTTTTGGGCCTTACTTTAGAATAGGCAGAATTCGGGGCACTGTGGAAATCAGTTTGATACTTACGCTATCCTTTAGTATACTTTTATCCCTTGCACCTCTAGTAAACACAATCTTTCCACCATATCTATACATTAGAAATACAAACTTCTTGTTATCACAAATGATGGTCACAATCTGTCTGTCTGTCACTCACTCACACGACTCCATAGATATTAATATGAATATCTGTCAACTAAAATGCCCTCCCTCTCCCACAGGAATAAACACACAACTTCCATCTCTCATATCCAACAGCTTGGAGATGTCAGTGATGCAAACATTACCTGCTACCTCCGTTCTGATTTTCATGTTCTTCTGCAGGACAGCCAGGGGCTCCAAGTATTCAGTTGCTTTCCCTGCGATCACCTCATCCAGTTTGGCTTCAACCTGACTCAATCTCTCTTTGTACAGTCTGCAAAAGAGAAGCTGCCAGTTTTATCCACCATTCTCTATTTATGTTCTTAGAGTAAATCCTCTGCCCAACTTTAACCAACCAAATTTTCAAACTGTCGCAAGTATCTCTCTGCTGATTTTCACCCTGTTTTCCTAAAGATGCTGACTCTTGGTGGGGTGTGAGTTCTACCTTCCAATACCTCAGCCAAATGGCCTTCTTTGCATGGGAACTTAGACAGATAGCACTGGCTGGCTATTCAATGGTGGGCAGCATCAGAGCCCAGTCTGACCTTGTCCACAACCAATATCTAAAAGGATTTTCCACGCTTAAATCATGATCCAGAGACTGCTGCACGTATGTGTTTGCACCCTTGCCTCATAAGAATGGTCCTGCAGGCGATGAACAAGGCAGCATTGTGAAGCCTATGCTTAGTAGGAAGCAACGCCTTCAGGAGAGGAGAATACCAGAAGAGATACATTCAAAAGAAGCTATCAGCATACTGTTCTTTCAGATCCGTGAACTGCTTCTCCAAATCTGACATTTCATCCAGACACTCGGTGCGGCGCCGCTCACAGTCCTCATCATCCATTTCTGGAAAAAGGAACATGCAGGTGGTCAGATCAATCCAAAATACGCTGGATAAAAGTCTCATATTTGTTTAATCTTATCACCTTACTGAAATCACAGAATTCACAGTAGGATGTAGGCCTTACAACCCAATCAAGCTATTTCAGTGCTCATTATCCATGCCAGTCTCTCCTGCCTCACTTCATCACACCATATCAGGCACATCTTTTTATCCCTTTCTCCTTCATATATCCATCTAGCTTCTCAAAGTCTCAACATATTTCATGAAATTAATTAATGTAGTTAGTTATATTTACATAAGTTGTGAGCCAGCAGTTATTTTGTTTTGAACAGATTTGGTCAAGGGAGCAACAGATCTTTAATATCAGCAAAACAGGGACTTGGTTTAATTTCTCATTAACTAAAGCATGGCATTGGAATGTCAGCACAGATTTGTTCATCCCCTGGAGTGGGGCTCAAACACAATGTTCTGTGCATGACAGGGGTGTGAAAGAAAAAAGCTGGCACACAATTCCATCAGTAGGAAAGGTGCTCATTTACATTCCACAAGGGTCTCTGGAGCCTGGTTATAGTGCCCATTTTGATATCCTTTGGTGATAGCTTACAATTCAAATTATCATTTTATCTTTAAACATCCACTACTGATCATCCAATTCCCTTACTCTAAATTGCTTCATTAATGCCTTAAGTTCTCTGGAATTTGAACCTTTCACCAGTGAATGAAATTAAAAGAAAAACATACAGATGAATGCAGAATTTGTGCAACCTCAAACGATAATAGTTTTGATTATTCACAATCCTTAATAAAATTCCAAATCTTAAATATCGTGTTGAACCATGCAGGTTCAAACAAGGGTAGTTAAAAAGTAGTTGAAGTCAGATTTCTTTGCCAACCTGAGCTGTCTTCACCCTCCTCCTCAGATGCAGAAGTACTGCCACTCTCCTCATCTGATGTCTCCTCATTCTCTGGAGAATCCTGCTCCATTTCCTCATCAGCCTTCTCCTCTTCCTTTTCTTTGTCTTTCTGCGGCTGCTGCCCAGGCATTGTCCTTCAAAGTTAAGTGCAATTATCATTGTGAGGCCACATGATAAAATCAGTACATGTGTATCCCTGCATTAGATTATAGAAACAAACATACTATAATAATATATAATTGCAGTTGATAGCCACCTACACTGTGCCCAGTATTATACAGTGACAGATCTGTTCCCACCTGTATTGTACCCAATGATGATATGGTGCTGGTGTGTAGAAGTCTATCACCATAACTTCCCAATCCAGTTATACAGGACAGGTCCATGTCCATCAGCACTGCACCCTCCAATCAGTGGAGCAAACCTGCATTCACCAGCACTGTTCCCTCCAGGTCACATTGGGACTGAAACGCACCCACAATACAAGAGACCTACATCTGTTATATAGAAAAGACCTGTACCCAACATGATGGAGGTTCAAACTTTTATGATTATTAGGTTCTTAAGTGGAGGAAAATGGATTTTAGTTTTCAATTCTGCGAAGATCTGACTTTTCTGAAGAGGTCAGCATAGCTCCACACACAAGGTAAGGAACTTTACTCACTAGCACTATGGTCATGCCCTCATGATACAGAGACAGACTAGTATTTACCAGAAATGTGATCCCCATCACACTGGAACAAGCCTGTACTCACCACAAATGCGATCCTGTCATACAAGGAGAGACCTGCGCCATCAGCACCAATACCATTGGACAGGAACAGACCTGCACTCATCAACATTGTGACCCCATAACGCAGGGACAGAACGGTATTCACCAGCACTATGTACCCCATCATACAACAACAGCCCTGTAATTGTGAGCACCATGACTTCTGCCCTGCAGGGTCAGGCCTGTATCCACCAGCACCATAACCAGTGCTGTATAAGGACAGACTTGTGTTCACCAGTGATTTGATTCCCAGTCATGTGAATGAATCTGCACCCAGTAGCACCATACCCATTATATGGAGCAGAAATCCACCAATATTCCACACCAGTTACATAGAATGGAGGTATAAGCACTTGTGCAGTACCCCAGTTATACAAAACAGACCTGTGGTCACTAATACTGCATCTTAAAGTTACACAATGTGAGAGAACAGTCTTGTGGCACAGTGGTAGTGCCTCTACCTCTGGCTAAAGGTTCAGGTTCAAGACCAACCTGCCCCAGAGATGTGTCATAACATGTCCAAACAAGTAATTAAAATAACCACAGTGATCATCCGAGCCCAACAGTAAAATTATACAGTAACAGATCTGTATTCGCCAGTTTTGGCACCTTAATTTTGCAATGAATTGAAGTACTTCCACACATAGAATTTAGAAACATACTACTTCAGACCTGCACAAGTTCATTATTTCATTCAGAGATAATGGGAACTGCAGATGCTGGAGAATCTGACATAATAAAGTGTGAAGCTGGATGAACACAGCAGGCCAAGCAGCATCTCAGGAGCACAAAAGCTGATGTTTTGGGCCTAGACTCTTCATCAGAGAGGGGGATGGGGTGAGGGTTCTGGAATAAATAGGGAGAGGGGGGGAGGCGGACCGAAGATGGAAAGAAAAGAAGATAGGTGGAGAGGAGAGTATTGGTGGGGAGGTAGGGAGGGGATAGGTCAGTCCCGGGAAGACAGACAGGTCAAGGAGGTGGGATGAGGTTAGTAGGTAGGAAATGGAGGTGCGGCTTGAGGTGGGAGGAAGGGATGGGTGAGAAGAAGAACAGGTTACAGAGGCAGAGACAGGCTGGGCTGGCACCTCCCAGTCACGAACCATTTTAACTCCCCCTCCCATTCGTTAGATGACATGTCCATCATGGGCCTCCTGCAGTGCCACAATGATGCCACCCGAAGGTTGCAGGAACAGCAACTCATATTCCGCTTGGGAACCCTGCAGCTTCACCAGCTTCAAAATCTCCTCTTCCCCCACCGCATCCCAAAACCAGCCCAGCCTGTCTCTGCCTCCCTAACCTGTTCTTCTTCTCACCCATCCCTTCCTCCCACCTCAAGCCGCACCTCCATTTCCTACCTACTAACCTCATCCCACCTCCTTGGCCTGTCTGTTTTCCCTGGACTGACTTTTCCCTGGACTGACTTATCCCCTCCCTACCTCCCCACCTATACTCTCCTCTCCACCTATCTTCTTTTCTTTCCATCTTTGGTCCGCCTCCCCCTCTCTCCCTATTTATTCCAGAACCCTCACCCCATCCCCCTCTCCGATGAAGGGTCTAGGCCCGAAACGTAAGCTTTTGTGCTCCTGAGATGCTGCTTGGCCTGCTGTGTTCATCCAGCTTCACACTTTGTTATCTTAGATTATTTCATTGTTCTTTTGAGAGATGTGGATATCATTTATAGGGTTAGCATTTGTTATCCTTCCCTATTTATCTTTTAACAGATAGCTTGTTAGGCCAATTCAGAGGGTCATTAGGGGTGAACCACATTGCTGTAGGCCTCAAGTTGGTCAGATTGGTTAAGGATGGTAGATTACCCTCCTTGATCAACATTGGGGGATCAGGTAGTTTTTTTGTGACAATTTTTTTTTGTTTGTTGTAATATCACTATTAATGCCTTAATGTGATTTGAACCCACACCCGTAGAACATTACCCTGGACATCCAACTTACTGGTCCAATGACATTAATATTACACCACCCTATCTCTAGTCATAAGTGTTACAAATGCACTGCTATGAATTAATAGCATCTGATTACAAATCTCTACCCCAACAGCAGGCACAATGTGAAGAATGTCCTTTATAGCTTGGGTATGTATTCTTTACCCGAGCATCATTAGAGGACATTGAAATCCTGGTGCAAATTCAATACTGTCACAGGGCAGGACTCAATTCAAAAGCAATATTAACCATAAAGCTGCAACATGATTTTGTTTGACAAAAAGAAAGATGTTCTCAATTTAATGTAACATCAAAGCTTTTAAAAAAGTTAATAAATTAAATTAAATTAAATTAGTGTATCCCAGTTAAATTAAGAATAGAAGTGGATTTAAAATTAAATGATTTAAATTGAAGACCCCAATTGGAGGAAGGATCGGTAACAGATTTAAGATAACTAACGAGAAATGAAATGGTGACAGGTGGAGAAATTTCTCACAGCAAATGGTTAAGAATTTCGACTACACTGCCCGAATGTGTTGTGGAGATAGGTTTATTTGATGCAATCAAGAAAGAATTTGATTATTTGATTATTAATCAAAAAGGAAGAATTTACAATGGAGAAGGTAAAGGAATAGCACTAGGTGAATTGTTCTCAGAGACCCAGTACACATACAACGGACTAAGTGGTCTCCTTTAAGAATAGTTAAAAATCTTGTAATACATTTAAAATCAAACTACTTTAAAAGGAAAACTGGAATTTTAAGTGGGCAAAGGTAAATTAATTTCAAATGCCTAAGTTGCATTATAAAAGTGCTTAGAATCATACATCACGGAAACATCAAACCTTTCCGATTCATGTACTTATGAAACACTTTAGGATGACCTGAGGTGATACAGAAATATGTCTTGCTTTTGGAATATATGTCTAAAGGGAAAAATTTTGAAAAATGTGATGTACGTTTCAAACAAAGCTCATTAAAAAATTAAATATTTTACAATTATACCAGAATGGAGGAATTATACCCATCAGGAAATGAGGAGGAAGCCTGAGGGGCAACCTAAATGTTTCTAAATGGGTATGGACCCGATGGGCTGAATGGCCTGAAGCTCTACTGCAAACCCATCAATTCTTAACAATCTGAAGCAAGACTTTTAAAAATTGAAAAGACATTTGCAAATGTACACAAATTACAGAGAGGAAGTTCAAATACTGTCATCTTAAAGTACGTGACTTTTCTCAGTGCAAAAGGTGTGCAAAATCAAACGCAAACGTTTTAAAAGTTTAAAAACAAAGTTTAACAACATCAAGTGACCTTCTAAACGCGGGCAAATTCTGAAAAAGAAAACACCATTACGTAAACATACAAAACATTTCGAGGTTAACAAATAAAATGAACTAATTGCAAAAAATAAACCGATGCTTTAAGTTCGGGGCGCTATGATTCAGAACTTAACGTTAAGAAAAAACACAAGGAATGGCAATTCCAGATTTTAAAAACATTCCGAAAGAAATTTTTTTTAAAAACTGGCATAGATGCCAGCGCACCAGAACAGGATAAACGAAACACGGGTAAACAGAGAAAGGAAAACGGGGATACCAGTCGATAAACAGGATTTCAAAACTTATATACAGTATTTTTTGAAGGAAAAATATTAAATCTAACTTGAAAGTGAAAGCAGAGACTTACCGCTCCGAGCCCGCTCCGCGCCAGGCTCCTCAAAGCGTCCAGTTTCTAACCAGTGGGAGGGCTAAAAGTGGTGAAGAGAAAATGTAAAAGAATGTTTTCTTTTGACGGTGGTCTGGCTCGATAGAAGTGTTATATTTTAAAATTTGTTTTGAATTTTGTTTTGAAATAAAACGGCCGGGGGACAGCCTCGCTTTAAGAGTAACGGTCACTGGGCTCTGGAAGGTTCCAGGTTGTTGGCTCGCGCTCGGGGGCACCTAGCCGCCAGTCGCCAAGTGGCTTTCGGAGGCATCGGATGGTGCGCAGCTTTGGGGCTGTTTACTTGCAAGTTTTTAAGTGTTTATTTCATCTAATTTCACGATTTTTGCTTTTGGGAACTTTGGGGAGGGGAAGGAAAGGAAGGGGGCGGTAGAGGAAAGGCTGATTTCTTTCTCTCCGGGAGCTTTGCAGGAACTTTCAGAACGGGAAGTGCGTTGACCGATGAGGGGCCGATCGATCGACCAACCGACTGGCAGCATTGATTGATGGACGGTGCTCCTGGCCAATTGGAGGGCTGTAATCAGGTAAGGAGGCGAGCCGTCCTTGCCCGGCTCTTACTTCAATGGTCAGTGGGGTGGGGAGGGCGGGGTGAGAGAATGAGGCGGGGCCTCGACAGGCAACGGCTGAAGATGAGACGTTTTGGCTTCTGGCTCTCCTCGCCTTGAAGCTGCTGCCACCTACAGGGGCGGATGGCTGCTTGGGAGGACTGCAGCCTTGGACTCTTCAAAATCCGAACGGTGTGGAAGCGGGTGGGAGCGAATTGCTGGAATCTGTACTGAAAACAGAAGTAAAAACCAAAAGAACTGCGGATGCTGTAAATCAGAAACAAAAACAAAGTTGCTGAAAAAGCTCAGTGATAATGGGAACTGCAGATGCTGGAGAATCCAAGGTAATAAAGTGTGAACCTGCATGAACACAGCAGGCCAAGCAGCATCTCAGGAGCATATCTTATGCTGGAAAAGCTCAGCAGGTCTGGCAGCACATATGAAGGAGAAAACAGAGTCAACTCAGAGTTCAAGATAATAAAGTGTGAAGCTGGATGAACACAGCAGGCCAAGCAGTATCTCAGGAGCACAAAAGCTGACGTTTCGGACCTAGACCCTTCATCAGAGACCTCTCTGCTGGGCCTGCTGTGTTCATCCAGCTTCACACTTTATTATCTTGGATTCTCCAGCATCTGCAGTTCCCATTATCTCTTTAACTCAAGAGTTCTGAGGGTCACGAGACCTGAAACGTTAACTCTGTTTTCTCCTTCACAGATGCTGCCAGACCTGCTGAGCTTTTCCTGAAATCAAAGCTGCTGGAGATCACAGCGGGTCACGCAGTATCCGTGGAGAGAAAGCAAGCTAATGCTTTGGGACTAGATAGATGAGTCTTCATTCGCTCTGACACTGTCTGATCACTGTGAACTCCAGAACCTTTTTGGTTTCAGTGTGGAAACAGGCCGTCGAATGCACACACCAAAGCTACAACAGCATCCCACCCAGGCACCCGCACCCCCCCGCTCAACCCCATCCCCGTAACCCTGTATTTCCCATGGCTAATCCACGTAGCCTGCATATCCCTGGAGACTATGTGCAATTTAGCATGTCAAATCGACCCTAATCTGCGCATCTTGGGATCGAGGGAGGAAGCCGGAGCAAACCCTCACAGATACAAAGAGAAGGTGCAAACCCCACACAGCCAGTTGCCCAAGGGCAGAATCAAACGCAGGTCCCTGCTGCTCTGAGGCAGCAGTGCGTCTGAGTTGCCCGATTTGGTGATTCTGTATCTGGAAATGAAAAACAAAAACAGAAATTGCTGGAGAAAGTTTGGTTTCTCTCAACAGATGCTGCCAGACCTGCCCAGCCTTTCCAGCAATTTCTGTTTTTCTTTCTTAACGATATTACTGGAGAAACTCAGCAGGTTCCGGCAACATCTGTGGAGAGAAAACAGATTTAACCTTAAGAGTCTATTGGTCTGGAAACTCCAACTCTGCTTTCTATCCTCAGATGCTGCCAGACCTGCTATATTTCGCCAGCAATTTGTGTTTTTGTTTTGTTTCAGATCTTCTGCACCCAGCAAACTTTGTTTTATTTTGAAAGTTTCCTGCAGAGGCCAGTGAAAACCAATCCATTATAACAAATACAGGATGAAGATACAAAAAGATCGTACTTACCACTTCGATCAAATAGATGCAACCTTTAACACCAACAAGGTTGGACCTAAATTGATCTCAAACTAACCTTTCTAGTGGTTTAATACTACCTTAAATACATTACTGCTTATGGGAACCTGAACTTGGTTTTGTGTCTGCACGTCAACAGGTTTCAATGTTCCTACTGGAAACATAATCTTCTAGTCACTCAGTTACCAAATGGTTACTGTGCTGTGATCACAGAAAGATAGGATTACCCGAGCAGACGAAATGCCTTCTGTGGGTGTACAAGGACAGTTATACAGAACTGCTGACAAGAATTACTTTGAATCCAAAAGAACTCTTTAACTTAAAAGCCTGCGGAACATACTTTTCTCACAATGTAACTTAGCAACATCTTTGGTAACTTTCAGGACATCTTATACCTCATTTTCATTTCACCAAAGAAGACTATAGGTCTGATTAGGGTTGTTAAAAAATATGAATGGGAGTTTACTAAGGAGGAAAATGTTGGTCATAGTGTGGGAATCTTCTGGCCAGTGCTGATGACCATGTCAAGTCTCCTCCAGCACCTGATGGCCACATTCATAAAACATAGAACAGTACAGCACAGTACAGGCCCTTTGGCCCATGATGTTGTGCTGAACCTTTACCCTAAACTCAAGGTCTATCTAACCACCACTGCTACCTTATTTTATCATCCATATGCCGATCTAATAGCCACTTAAATGCCCCTAATGAGGCCGACTCCACTACCCTCTCCGACAATGCATTCCATGCCCCTACCACTCTCTGAGTAAAGAATCTACCTCTGACGTCTCCCCAATATCTACCTCCTTTCACTTTAAAACTATGTCCCCTCGTAAAAGCTACCTCCATCCTAAGAAAAAGTCTCTGACTGTCTACTCTATCTATCCCTCTGATCATTTTGTACACCTCTATCAAGTCACCTATCATCCTTTGTCATTCTAAAGAGAAAAGCCCTAGCTCTCTCAACCTTTCCTCCTTTCCAGGCAACATCCTGGTAAATCTCCTTTGCACCTTTTCTAATGTTTCCACATCTTTCCTGTAATGAGGTGACCAGAACTGGACACAATACTCCAGATGTGGCCGAACCAGGCTTTTGTAGACCTGGAGCACAAATTCACGTTTTTTTTAGATTAGATTACCTAACAGTGTGGAAACAGGCCCTTTGGCTCAACAAGTCCACACCGCCCATTGAAGCATCCCACCCAAACCCATCCCCATTCCCCTATAACCCACATACCCCTGAACACTACGGGCAATTTAGCACGGCCAATCCACCTAGTCTGCACATCTTTGGACTGTGGGAGGAAACTGGAGCACCCAGAGAAAACCCACGCAGACAAGGAGAGAATGTGCAAACTCCACACAGACAGTCACCCGAGGCTGGAATCAAACCCGGGTCCCTGGCGCTGTGAGGCTGCAGTGCTAACCACTGAGCCACCGTGCCGGTTCTTGAACTCAATCCTCTATTAATGAAAGCTAACACACCATACGCCTTCTTAACAACTCTATTTACCTAGGTGGCAGCTCTCAGGAAACTGTGAACATGAACCCCAAGATCTCTCTGCTCCTCCTTACTGCCAAGAATCTTTCCATTAACCCTGTATTCTGCTTTCAAGTTTGTCCCTCCAAAATGAATCACCTCACACTTTTCAGGGTTAAACTCCAACTGCCGCTTCTCAGCCCAGCTCTGCATTCTATCAATGTCCCTTTGTAACCTAGAACAGCCCTCCGCACTGTCCACAAAGGTGACCCAGCTTCGTATTGTCCACGAACTTGCTAATCCACCCTTCCGCTCCTTCATCCAAATCATTTACAAAAATCACAAATAGAAGAGGGCCGAGGACAGATCCTTGTGGTACACCACTCGTAACCGAACACTATGTTGAATATTTTCCGTCAACTACCACCCTTTGTCTTCTAAGGGCCAGCCAATTCTGAATCCAATCTGCCACATTACCTCCTATCCCATGCCTCCTTACCTTCTGCATGAGCCTACCATGGGGGATCTTATCAAATGCCTTACTAAAAACATGTATACCTCATCCACTGCTCCATCTTCATCCACATGTTTGGTCACCTCTTCAAAGAATTCAGTAAGATTTGTGAGGCATGATCTACCTCTCACAAATCCATGCTGACTATCATGAATCAACCTGTGCCTTTCCAATTGATCATAAATCCTGTCTCTCAGAACCCTTGGATCGAAGGGTCTGTTGCTGTGCTGTATGACTCTGTGTGAACGAAAGTGCTCATATTTCCCTTGGAGTGACAGACTTGAGCTTATACTGTAGCTGTTCTTCGAAGGGTTAAGGAAATAAATGTCCTTGCAAATACTTGCACAGGACAGCTGGAGAATGAGGCACTGAACAATCATTAGCATTTGAGTGATGCTGTGAATGCTTACAGTCCAAATGCAAAGGAACTCTAGACAGATGCAAGAAAGGAGAAGGAAAGTTGAAGGGGCACATGCTTCAATGCAGCTATATGGTATCCATGGTCACTGTAATGCCTCCACGTGTTTCCTTTCTCTCCTTCTCTCCTTTTTTTTTCAATGGGATCTACCTCTACCGAGAGCAAATGACAAATTCCAATTGCTGACTCAAAGGCATTAAACAGCAAAGTAATCAGACTTTAGACTCAATCCTGTAATGGCCCCACTTCCATCCTCTACCTCACCACTGTGCCATCCTCTTTCTCCAAATGTCTCATTGTTGTTTTGAGTGGTGTATCAGCTTTAGAAAGAGGAACCTTCACTTATCTGGCAAGTGAAAGATCAAGCTCTGGATTTTTTATTTTGCTATTTGCATCTCATCCTTGACCTAGTAGAAATAATAGAGGGCGTGTGAACAGAGATAAGCAGCATTGAGAAGAGGGTTCATTAGATGTTAAGTACTCAGTAAATTTAAAGAAAGCTACCAGTTTCTGTAAGATCTTTCACCACTCGGAACATCCCAAAGTGCATCCCACCAAGAAAGTCCTTTTGACTTGTGATCACTGTTCGAATGTAGGAGAACATGGGAACTAATTTGCACACAACAAGATCCCAAAAACAACAGTCAGATAATGACCAAACTAACCTGTTTTTGGTGAAGTTGAGTGAGGAATTAATGTTGGTCCAGGGTCCACAGTAAGTTTTCTTGTGCCCCTTTTGATACAGAGGCTGCAGGATCATATACATCCGATGTAAAAGGACTGTGGTTTAATGCATTATGTAAAAGGCAGCACCTCCACCAACATAGCACTTCCTCAGTGCTATCAATGGGAATATCAAACTAGAATATGTGCTCCATTCACTGAAACATAATAATTAGTAGCTGAAATAGATTTGATCCCTTCAGGCTAATCCTTCATTCATTAAGATCATGACGAATTCAATTGTGCTGCAACTCCACGTTACAGCCAGTCTTTCTATATCCCTTGACACCCCATGAGTCAAACATCTGTCTAATCAGGTTTTATTCAATGATTGGGCCATGTAATCTTCTGATTTGGAAATGAGGATGCTGCCATATTGAACCACGACTGACAAGCTTAATTAGTACAAAGAGTACTAACCTATATTTCCCAGAGGGTCGTGGGATCAAACTTCTGTGGAATGAGTTAACCATGAGGTTGGGAAGCATTACAACTGAATATGGACCACTATTCACTCACATCATTGGAAAGCAGGCTTGGGTGAACGTTAGAGATGGAGGATAGGAATGAGGGAAGGCAGGAAGGAGAAATTTAGCAAAGGAAGGGACTGCGCCTCTTAGAAATGTCCCCAGTATTCCATAATGTTAAAAGCCCCATTGGCAACATTCCTGGCAGTTACCATTGATCAGAAACCTGACTGAACCAGCCACATAAATAGTAGCTACACAGCATATCAGAAACTATGTGGCGTGTAGCTCACCCTGTGAATCTCCACCATCAAGAATACTCTCCACCTGGCTGGACAGGTGCAGCTTCCTAAAACATTCAAGAAGCTCCACACCATCCAGGACAAAGTAGGCGACTTGATTGATACCCAGTCTAATACATTTAGTTACTGTAGGAACTGCAGATGGTGTAGAGCTGGATGAACACAGCAGGCCAAACAGCATCAGAGGAGCAGGAAAAAGGGTCTAGGCCTGAAACATCAGTCTTCCGCTCTTCTGATGCTGCTTGGCCTGCTCCATTCATCCAGCTCTACATCTTGTTTTCTCTAATACATTTAGTGTTCATTTCCTCTATTGCTGATGCATAGTGGCACCAGTGTGTACCATCTACCAGATGCACTCAAGAAGCTCATCAAGGCACTTCAATAGCAACTTCCAAACCACTGACTTTTGCTACCTAGAATAGCAAGGACAGCAGGCACAGAGGAACACTACCACATCAACTTTCTTCCAACTCTGACACCCTGCTGACTTGCAGCTATCTATATATTACCTATATCCTCATGACTGCAACATTTTTCAGAAGGTTGCTCACCTGCCTTCTCAACTTCACTTGAGGTTGGGCAATAAATGCCAACCTATTCAGTAATGCCCACATCCCATGACCAAATTTTTAAAACTTGAATTTATGTGCTGCAGTGTAAGCAAACACAGTAGATTTTCTACATAAAATTGCAACAGAGAGAATCAGTTAATTTATTTCTTAGCACTGTTTGTTGTGAGAGGAATATTAGTCCCAGAGCATCAAGGAAATCTTCCAGGTTCTTCTTCCAATAGTAGCTGTGGAATCATTATTATACACCTGGTATAATAATGGCAGATGGATCTTTGGTTTAATATCTCAACTAAAAAATAGTACCATCCATTGAAAATCGGGCCCAAATCATGAACTCAAACCTTGGAGTCAACCAACAACCTTCTGTGTAGAGATGAATGGGCACTCTTCAGCAAGTAACTCCTTCAAAAAAAATAATAAACCGCATTGTTAGTTGATTAGTAATTAAGTTGTACAGGCTGAAATATTTGATTATTGCAAAGGAAGCCAGCCACAGGAGATGTTACGAAATGGACTAGAGACTGGAGTTCACCTGCTGTAAATTTTCAAAAGACATGGACATTCATACCCGACCTTTCCATGCTTTGCAGGACTTACTTTTCCAGTGCAATCCAGGCTGAAGACCCACATTCTACCCTCCGCAACTTGACGTCATCCAAAATTCAGCTGCATCCTAACTTGCATTAAGTACCATTCCAATATCAATCCAGTGAGAACTGACCTACATAGGTTCTTGGTCAAGCAATGTCTTTCTTGATTTTAAAAGTCTCACTTTTTTTTGAAGGCCTCCATGATCTGGCCTCTCTTTATCTCTATAATCTCCTCCAATCCCAGAATCTTCCAAGATCTTTGAACGCTTTTAATTTTTGCTCCTTCAGCATCCCTGATCTTCATTTATTCAACTATTATAATCAAAGATATGTGAGAGGCCAGAATTAACCATGCCTTCAGTTCTTTGTGTCCCAAACTCTAGAATTCCATCCCTACACCTTTTGCCTCTCTATCTCACAATCCTCCTTTAACAAGTTCCATAAAACCTACCTCTTTGACCAAGATTGGGGCCATATGTATATATACATATACGTATCCATGTCTGGCTTAGTGTCATGCTCTGTTTTGTAACGTTCCTTGGAACGTATTGATATACTAAATATGCTACACAAATGCAATTTGTTGCTGTGCTCCCTCACTCCCTTCATTGATGCTTCTGGGTAATGTTTTATATCACCCCTAGGGGGAGCCCTGGTACAAGAGCACAGTACATTGTTCCAGTACAACAAAATGTGAGGCTGGATGAACACAGCAGGCCAAGCAGCATCTCAGGAGCACAAAAGCTGACGTTTCGGGCCTAGACCCTTCATCAGAAAGGGGGATGGGGGGAGGGAACTGGAATAAATAGGGAGAGAGGGGGAGGTGGACCGAAGATGGAGAGAAAAGAAGATAGGTGGAGAGGAGAGTATAGGTGGGGAGGTAGGGAGGGGATAGGTCAGTCCAGGGAAGACGGACAGGTCAAGGAGGTGGGATGAGGTTAGTAGGTAGATGGGGGTGCGGCTTGGGGTGGGAGGAAGGGATGGGTGAGAGGAAGAACAGGTTAGGGAGGCGGAGACAGGTTGGACTGGTTTTGGGATGCAGTGGGTGGAGGGGAAGAGCTGGGCTGGTTGTGTGGTGCAGTGGGGGGAGGGGACGAACTGGGCTGGTTTAGGGATGCAGTTGGGGAAGGGGAGATTTTGAAACTGGTGAAGTCCACATTGATACCATTAGGCTGCAGGGTTCCCAGGCGGAATATGAGTTGCTGTTCCTGCAACCTTCGGGTGGCATCATTGTGCCACCCGAAGATTGCAGGAACGGCAACTCATATTCCGCCTGGGAACCCTGCAGCCTAATGGTATCAATGTGGACTTCACCAGTTTCAAAATCTCCCCTTCCCCAACTGCATCCCTAAACCAGCCCAGTTCGTCCCCTCCCCCCACTGCACCACACAACCAGCCCAGCTCCTCCACTCCACCCACTGCATCCCAAAACCAGTCCAACCTGTCTCCGCCTCCCTAACCGGTTCTTCCTCTCACCCATCCCTTCCTCCCACCCCAAGCCGCACCCCCATCTACCTACTAACCTCATCCCACCTCCTTGACCTGTCCGTCTTCCCTGGACTGACCTATCCCCTCCCTACCTCCCCACCTATACTCTCTCCACCTATCTTCTTTTCTCTCCATCTTCGGTCCGCCTCCCCCTCTCTCCCTATTTATTCCAGAACCCTCACCCCATCCCCCTCTCTGATGAAGGGTCTAGGCCCGAAACGTCAGCTTTTGTGCTCGTGAGATGCTGCTTGGCCTGCTGTGTTCATCCAGCCTCACATTTTGTTGTCTTGGATTCTCCAGCATCTGCAGTTCCCATTATGTCTGACATTGTTCCAGTATGTCCTTTCGCTGAGGTCTTCTCTCCTCTCCAAGAAATCGAGATTCAGATATTTCCACTATCTTACGTTTTGCCTCCTTTTCCTTTTTTCATTGGCTGATCTTTCCTGGCTTCATCTATCACTAGCCTTAACAGCTATTTCCTCACAGTTGAATGCATAATATTGTCAGTAGCCCATTCGTCATCCCATATTCTGCTATGAATCTTCCACCTCTATCTTCGTCATCCCTAGGCATGACTCTTGCCAATATTTTCCGGGCCAGCTCCTACTATCTGTAACCTTCAGTTATTATGAAAACTCAATTGTCCCGTATCCTAACCTGGACCAAGCACCCTCCACCTCTCATTCTCTGTTCTTATTGATCCACTTTTGGCTGCCAGGCAAACAATGCCTCCGATTTAAAACATCTGATGTTCATTTATTACAGGATTAGGATTATTTTAGGTTTAGTTTGACATGGTATCTTCATCTGCACACATGTGCCTGATCCTGTGTAATGTTGTCCTATGTTCTACGGACATGAAGTAGGGAGAGATCACTGAAAATGAGTAGTGGGAGAAGAGACACAGATGAGCACTAGGTTTGGGCTGCAGAATGCTGGAGGGATTAATAGGAGTAGCAGCAAGGAACATGTTTGGAGGTCTCATCACTATCACCACTTGTGCACGCCAAGTAGACTGTGTCATTTAGCTCAAGAAATATGCTTTATGCCCACTGACAAAAGCCATGACTAACAAGAAGATCAAAAAAATGTCAGATATAAATGGACTAGTATGGTGATAACAAAATGTGGAGTTGGATGAACTCAGCAGGCCAAGTAGCATCTTAGGAGCACAAAAGCTGACGTTTCAGGCTGAGACCCTTCATCAGAGAGGGGGATGGGGAGAGGGTTCTGGAATAAATAGGGAGACGGGGGAGGCGGATCGAAGCTGGATAGAGGAGAAGATAGGTGGAGAGGAGACAGACAAGTTTACAAGAGAGTTACAGTGAGAGAGAGATCCCCTGAAGTTTGTCCAGAGGGAGGAGGGTAACTTCTTCAAGTTAGCTGTTTTCTGACTTCAGTTTTTTATGCTTCAAGCAGGGTGGTGGGATGTGGGATAACATGCTTCCCAAAAGAAGGAAGGGGTTCCCTCAAGCTGTTTATTGGCTGTGGTACCCCTAAGTTAGGCTGAGATGTAGTGGCAAGGTAAAACAATCAGGGTTCCTGCTTCCAATTCCTTTTTAAAAGCCGTATTTAACAGGGTGTTCATAGACACTGAATGGGGACCAGATTAGAACTAAGCCATGATTGTCCCTGTAGTTGACTTGTCAGCAATTCCTACACCCTCTCAGCTCCCCCCTCCCCACAATACCCCCAGGATGCTTGTGCCTGAGCTCAAAGTCCCAAACAGTTAATGTTATCTTTTAATGTATGCCACAGAATGATGTGAGACCCAAAACTCAGTTCTCAAGCTTTCCTTTTATGTCACCATACTGTGTCATCTTGCACGTCTCCCAGATAAACCCGAGCTAATGTGTTGGCAGGCAAATTAAAGAGTAACTGTATCCCCAATGCACAATCTGGTAGCTGCAGTACACCTACAGAATAGTTACTGTGTTGTAATTTGAAGTAAACTTCCCCAAGTGTTGTTGAAAAGCAATGAAAGACTTTTCTTTAGACAGTGTAATTCATGTCCTCAGGGCCTTCCAAAGCACTCTACAGGCAATGAAGTACTTTATGAACTGTTGTATTACAGGAAATACAACAGTCTTATTTTGTTTCAAAGTAATGTTGGTTGAGGCTCAGGACACCAGGTAATATTCTCCTCCTCTTCTCTGAATGGAGGCATGTGATTATTTATGTCCATTAGAGAGTACAGATGAGTGTACAATTTCAGTCCTCATCCAAAAGGCAGTTCCTCCAACAATATAGTAGTTCCTTAATGCCACTGTGGAAGTGTCAATATGGATCATGGGCTGTGGGGTGGGCAACTGTTCAAGACATGAGAGAGTGCAACCTGCTTAGCCATGGCTGAGAGATAATGCCAAGAAACAAATGGGGAAGGAAACAGAACCAGAACAATGGTCCCAAATATACTCCAATTCCATGTCAAAGCATCCACTCTTATGAATCTACTTAGCATTGATCCCAGTGATTGCTGATGTTTCTAGCTGCCTAACGCTCCTTCCCTGGTCTTGGTCATTTAGCCATTGAGCCAAGTTTTCCAATAGGGACAGGTTTTTGACAGCACCTTAAAGGAGCAGAGAAGTCTAGGGAGGGAATTCCATAGCTTCTGGCCTAGGTTGCTGAAGACTCCATTGTCACTCATTGGAAGAACGAAAACCAGGGATGCATAACAGAAAAAGCAGAGAGATGCAAGAAACGCAGTAAGAGAGGAACCGTTTGCAGCAAAAGGGAAATGGGCGAAGTTGGAGGGGTTTGAATACAAGTTTAAAAAAATAAAATTTGAGCCATTAGATAACCAAGGCCTGTGGTGTGATGGTAGTGACTCTATCAGTCCCAGAAGGTTTGGTTTTCAGTCCTCAAGTGTTGTAAAATGTCTGAACAGGTTGTTTTAAGAATATTTTTGAAGGGACTTTGCCAGTGTAGCACAGGGCTAGGGGAAGGGAGCATTGGAGGGGAGGGTGAGATTAGTTAGAAACGTTGCTGTAAATATGATCAGCCAAACATAAATTAATTTTCCCGCACAGTTGGAATTAAGGGCAGACAATCCGAGAGCTCCGCCAAGTGCAGCAGCAAAGCGGATTTGAACAAAAGCTGGTACCGTCCCCTTTAATTAGCACGGTTGCCCCTCCCCCACAAGCAACCACTTCCATCTGCAGTTTGGCCGTCTTGCTGTCCGTTTTGCTCACACCGTCTGCTGGTGATCGTTAGGAGGAGGGGGAGGGTCCAGCTCAGACCGGCACACGCTGCCGGGTCACAGGTCAGAGCCTGAAGTGTGGCAAAAACTGTGGCGAGTGAATGAGCGCGTCCTCCAGGGAGGCGACCTCGCGTGTGGCTCATCTCCCCAGAGGTTTCGCAGCCTGCAGTCTGTTACTGAGCCTCTCCAACAAAGGGGCAACTCCTTTTAACCGAGAAGCTGGGGGGATGGGAGATGGATGAAGGCTTCAGATACACCCATTAGTCTTAAACCCCCACCGTTTGTTGTAAAACTGCCAAGTATCCAATCGAGCCACACAATGACTTCTGAGTGCTTCACATTTCTCATCTGAAGTGAAGCCTGCCTCTCCTTTTCATTTGTTCGATATCCCAGAGCCTGTGGTGCGGTGCCAATGAAAATTAAATCTACATAACACAGCCTCTGTAATGAGTTTGTACTCATTGCTAAGCTTTGCAAACAGGCTCAAGACAGAGACTCAGGTCAGTAAAAGATGAAAAGGAAAAGTGTTTTATCTTTGCCCTGAATCCCCATACTCGACAACAACTGGTATTTTCACACAGTGCTATTAAACATTTTCCAGTGTTCCAAAGCACTACAGAAGATATCAGGACACTAGGCCAAAACCTCCGTCAGATAGGTTCGTTTTAAGGAGCATCTCAAAAGAAGCTAAAGGCAGAGAGGTTTATGGAGGCAGTCGCAGAACAGGTGGAATAATTTCCTCAATTGCAGTCCTTTGGATTGTTTTTGAAATTCCAGACACAGAATTGTTACAACACAGGTGATCATTTGGACTGCTGTGTCTGAACTGGCTCTGAACATTTTGACTTATTGCCAATCTCCTGCCTTTTCCATGTAACCCTGCATATTTAAAAAAAGAAGTAATAATCATCTAGTGTATTCCTGAATGCCTCAATTGAACCTGCCTTCACCACGCCTCCAGGCAGCGCATTCCAGACCCTAACTGCTTGTTCTGAAAAAGTTTACCTCACTTTGCATTTGCTTCTATTCTAAAATACTTTAAACCTGTGTCCACTGTTTTCAATCCTTTTGTGAGTTGCAATAGTTTCTCCCTACTCTGTCTAGGCTAGTCATGATTTTAAAATCTTCTATCATAGAGCATCAAATAGTACAGCACGGAAACAGGTCCCTTGGTCTACCATGTCTACGCCAACCATGGTGCCATTCTAAACTAATCCCATCTGCCTGCACATGTTCATATGTCTGTCTAAATGCCTCTTGATAGTTTCTATTATATCACCTCCCCAACAGTGTGTTCCAGGAACATACCACCCCCCTGTGTAAAAGACTTACCTCCTTTAAGTTTTTCCCCCTCATCTTAACCCTATGTGACGTAGTATTTTACACTTTCGCCCTGGGAAAATGACTCTGACTTCCACCCTATCCATGCCTGTCATAGCTTTTTGATGAAGGGTCTGGGCCCGAAACATCAGCTTTTGTGCTCCTAAGATGCCGCTTGGCCTGCTGTGTTCATCCAGCTCCACACTTTGTTATCTGTAGTTTTATATACTTTCAGGTTGCTCACTAGCCTCCGACACTCTAGTGAAAACAATACAAGTTTATTCAACCTCTCCTTATTGCTAATATACTCCAAGCCAAGCAACATCCTGGTAAACCAGAGCTTCCACATCCTTCTCAGTGTGGCAACCAGAGCTACACACAATACTCCAATAGTAGTCCAACATCACTATTATACAGCTACAACATGATTTTTCCAGCTTTTATACTCAATGTCCTGACCAATGAAGGCAAGCATGTTGTATTCCAACCTGATCATTTTATCCGCTGTATTCACTTTTACGGAACTATAGACTTGCACTCCTCAATCCTTCTATGTATCAATGCTCCTGAGGGTCCTGTCATTTATAGTGTACTTTCCTCTTGCATTTGACCTCCCAAAATGCATCACCTCATGCTTGTCCAGATTATACTTCATCCACCATTTCTCTGCCAACTTCCAACTCATCTATATCCTGCTGTATCCTTTGACAACCTTCCTCACTATCCACAAATACACCAATTTTCATGTAATCTGCAAACTTTTGAATCAGACCACCTACATTTTCATCCAAATCATTTGAATATATTACAAACAACAGAGGTCCCAGTACTGATCCTTGCAGAACAACACTGGTCACAGACTTGCAGTCAGATAAACACCCCTCCACAATTGCCTTCTGTCTTCTATGACCAATCCAATTTTGTATCCAATTTACCAATTCACCATGAATCTGATGTGACTTAATCTTCTGGATTACTTATAGAAAGGGACCACGTCAAGTGCTTTACTAAAGTCCATGCAGACAACATCTACTGCCCTAGCCTAGCAATCACCTTTGTCATTTCCTCAAAAAACTAACTCATCTTTTAACATAGAAAAAGAAACAAGCAGGAGTAGGCTATTAGGCCCTTTGATCCTGCTCCACCATTCAATTTGATGATGCCTGATTATCCAACTCACTACTCTGTTTTCACTTTCTCCCCATATTGTTTGAACCCTTTAGCCTAAGAACTATATTTAACTCCTTCTTGAAAGTGTTCAATGTTTTGGCCTCAGCTGCTTTCTGTGGCAGAGAATTCCACAGTGTCACCACTCTCTGGGTTAAGAAGACTTTTGTCATTGGGCTTCCACTGAAGAAAAGTCTCAATTTCTCAAATCTATCCTTGTAACTGAAGTTTCTCATCCCTGGAACCATTCTTGTAAGTCTCTTTTATGCTCTCTACAAAATGTTCACATTCTTCCTAAAGTATGCCACCCACCTTGTAAGGCTGAATTGCCTACTCCTGCTCCTAATTCCTATTAATGCAGCCTAGAATGTCATTATGCTTTATTAACAGCTCTTCCCACCTGGGCTGCCACCTTTAATTGCTTATGAACATATACATTCAGTTCTCTAATCTCCTGCACACCTATTAGAATAGTATCCTTGTTATTTTGTTCTGTCTTTCAGTGTTCTTTCTACTGATAAAAACCAAAAGAACTGCGGATGCTGTAAATCAGGAATGAAAACAAAGTTGCGGGAAAAGCTCAGCAGGTCTGGCAGTATCTGTGGAGGAGAGAACAGAGCTAACGTTTCGGGACCGGTGACCCTTCTTCAGAACTGATGATGGCTGGGAAAACAAAAAAGTGCAGGCAACTGGTAGTTCAGGGTCTCTTTTGCGAGCAGAACATAGATGAAGCGCTTCATTTCCCTGATGTAGAGGAGACCACATTGTGAGCAGCGAATGCAGTAGACTAGATTCTTGGAAGTGCAGGTGAAGTGTTGCTTCACGTGGAAGGTATATTTGGGCCCTTGGATAGTGGGGAGGGAGGAGGTAAATGGGCAGGTGTTGCCCTTTCACAGGTTACAGGGAGGGTGCCATAGGGCTGTGGAGAGGTGTTGGGGGTGAAGGAAGTGTGGACCAGGGTGTCTCAGAGGGAACAGTCCCTGCAGAAGGTGGGGATGGCTCAGGTCTTTGCTCCAGGAAGAGGTGAAGAGCCCTAAGACCCTCCTGGTGGGGAATGGATGTGTAAAGGGATTGCACATCCATGGCAAAGAGGAGGTGGCTGGAGCCGGTAAATTGGAAGCTTTGAAACTGGTATAAGGTGTCAGATGAATCATGGATGTATGTGGGTAGGGATTGGACCGGGGGGAGAAGACTAAGTCATTGTAGGAAGAGATGAGTTCTGTGGGGCATGAGCAGGCTGAAACAATGAATCTACCCACTTCTTCCTGGAGCAAAGACCTGATCCATTCCCACCCACCACCACCCTCCTCCGCTTGGCTGAGCTTTACCTCACCTTCAACAATTTCTCTTTCAACCTATGTCATGTTTTTAAGGTAAGAGGGGTTGTCATGGGTACCCGCATGGGCCCTAGTTATGCCTGTCTCTTCGTGGGGTACATGGAACATTCCTTGTTCCAGTCCTATTCCGGCCCCCAACCCACAACTCTTTCTGCGATACACCGATGATATCATTGGTGCTGCTTCCCTCTCTCGTCTAGAATTGGAAAACTTCATCAATTTCACTTCCAGTTTCCACCCTGCCCTTACTTTCACCTGGTCTATCTCTGACTCCTCCCTTCCCTTCCTTGACATTACTGTTTCCATTTCTGGGGATAGATTGGCCACTAATATCCATTACAAACCCACTGACTCCCACAGCTACCTGGACCATACATCCTCACAACTCACTTCCTGTAAAGACTCCATCCCATTTTCTCAGTTCCTTCATCTCTGTCGCATATGTTCAGATGAGGCCAACTTCGACAATGGACCCTCCGAAATGTCCACATTCTTCCTCAACCAAGGATTCCCCAGCTCCATTGTCGACAGGGCCCTCAATTGGGTCTGACCTACCTCCTGCACTTCTGCCCTCACCCCTTCTCTTCCCTCCTGCAACAGCGATAGGGTTCCCCTTATCATCACCTACCATCCCACCAGCATCCCCATCCAGAAAATCATCAGACGCCATTTCTGCCACCTCCAGCAAGATGCCACCACCAGACACATATTCCCCTCCCCTCCCTTGTCCGCCTTCTGCAGGGACTGTTCCCTCCGGGACATCCTGGTCCACACTTCTTTTACCCCCAACACCTCCCCACAGCTCTACGGCACATTCCCCTGTCACCAGTGAAGGTGCAACACCTGCCCATTTACCTCCTCCCTTTCCACTATCCAAGGGCCCAAACATACGTTCCAGGTGAAGCAACTTCACCTGCACTTCCAAGAATCTAGTCTACTGCATTCGCTGCTCACAATGTGGTCTCCTCTACATTGGGAAGACGAAGCGTAGACTTGGCATCTACGTTCTGCTAGCACAAGAGACCCTGAACTACCTGTTACCTGCACTTTAATGCACCAGCCTGCTCTGGCCAACATCTCTATTTCCGGCTTGCTACAGTGTTCCAGTGAAACCCAATACAAGCTGGAGGAACAACACCTCATTTTCTGCTTGGGGACCCGACAGCCGTCTGGACTCAATGATGAGTTCAATAATTTTAGGGCCTAAACTTTCCCATGTCCCAGACCCCCACCCCTCACACCAGGCCTTGTTACCACATAGCCTGCCACTATACACTCCCTGTTGTTAGTCACTAACAGTCTCCATTAACAAGTATTCACCCTCCAGCCTGATTGTTAGCAACTCCTTTGTCTGTCCAACTGTCTTTCTCTCTCTTTGGGCTCTATCTTATCATTTACTCCCTACCCCACCCACCTCCCTATTTTCTGCATATAAACTGACATTTTACCGGCCACCATCAGTTCAGAGGAAGGTTCACCGGACGTGAAAGGTTAACTCTGTTTTCTCCTGAGCTTTTCCAGCAACTTTGTTTTTGTTCTTTCTACTGATATTGATTGCCTACACTTACAACACTCAAAAGGCATCTGGGTGGGTATATGAATGGGAAAGGGTTTAGAGGAATATAGTTCAAAAGCTGGCAAATGGGACTAAATCAGTTTAGGATAGCTGGTTGTCATGGATGAGTTGGACCAAAGGATCTGTTTCTATGCTGTATAACTCCGACCTCACACACTGAACATCATCTGCCTACCTGCTACCCACTCCACCAGTTTACCTAAGTCTTTTTAGAACTCTGCTCTGTCCTCTTCATTTTGCCATATGTCCATAAAATGTAGAAGCAGGATTAGGCCATTTGGCACACCAGGTCTGCTCCACCATTTGATCATGGCAGATATATTTCTCAACCTCATTCTCCTGCCTTGTACCTGTAACCTTTGATCCCTTTACTAATCAAGAACCTATTTATCTCTGTCTTAAATACATTCAATGGGGTGGCCTTCAAAATGTTCTGTGGTAATGAATTCCATAGATTGGCCACTTTCACCATCTCAGAAGTCAGAAAGTCACACCACATCAGGTTATAGTCTTCACCTGATGAAGGAGCGGCGCTACGAAAACTTGTGATTTTAAATAAACCTGTTGGACTATAACCTAGTGACCCATGTGTCCTGATTTTGTCCACCCCAGTCCAAAACCGGTATCTCCACATCAGTTCTGAAGGGTAGTTCCTTCACTCTGAGGTTGTGCCCTCGGGCCCTAGTCTGTCCTCTGAATGAAAACCTCTTCTCCAAGTCAACTCTGTCCAGACCACTCAGCATTCTGAGTAAACGTCCAGCTGACAGGACAGGCAGGATGGTACGTGTAACAGTGCAGTACTCTCAGGTAAAAGCCTTGGCATCGGTCCAGATTAAAAGAACAGGACAGCTCTCCTGGAGTCAAGATTGATCCTTCAAACTATAGGGTTAACGCATCTGTTAAATGTAGAGTGATAATGGGAACTGCAGATGCTGGAGAATCCAAGATAATAAAGTGTGAAGCTGGATGAACACAGCAGGCCAAGCAGCATCTCAGGAGCACAAAAGCTGACATTTCAGGCCTAGACCCGCCACGACAACGGCTGGAAACCCTCAAATGTCATCCCCAAATTGTACTTCCATCTGATCCTGATAGAAGCATCACAGACTACTCTCATAAAGCTGGACCAAATAATCCGCAACACCACCAAAGAATTCCTACACCTACCACCTCATACCGCAGATGGAATGCTATATGCTAGCAACAAGAACGGCGGTCTAGGCGTCCCAAAACAGGAAGTGCAAATCCCATCCGCGATTGTTCGCAAATGCGAGGCACTAGACATGTCCAGTGATGTGGTCATTCGGGCCTCCTTTCAATATAAAGGAGAGAGCAACACAGAGACCATTGCGGGACTGCGCGAGCTCAAGGTCCTCAAGGAAATTGAAAATTTCCAACCCAGTAGCCGCAGCAGTGGCGAAGGGAAAATCGACCTGATGACCACCATCCAAGACATGATGCCGACACTCCAGAAGGCAAACGCGGGATGACCAAAACCACCCAATAGGTATGCAGGCTGGAGGGAGTGGGAATTTGAAAAATGGCAAAAACTGGAATGTCAAGGGGCAGGCATCCAGTACTTTAGAGACAAGATTTCTAATCCTTGGACGAAGGCCGGAGTACAGCAAAAATCCTCTAGATTTATTAACAGCGTGCTCTTGTGGTGTAATCTATACCCGACAAGAACCACATTATCTAGAGGTAGGCCTAACCGAAACAAATTATGCCGAAGGTGTGAGATGGCAAGCGAAACCATATCACACATCTCAGGATGCTGCCCATTCGTAAAAAATGCTCGGATAAAACGCCATAACAAGATCGCTGACCAGTTGCAGAAACATGTCAGTAAGTACGGCTGGACATCATATGTGGTGCCCAGGCTGTTTGACAAAAACGGCTCCCTATGGAAACCCGATCTCATATTTAGAAAAGACCAGAAGATCGCGGTTGTAGATGTCACAGTGCGGTACGAGAATGACAGTAAAGCACTGGAAACAGCATGGTGAGAGAAACAGGAAAAGTATAAACACCTGAATGCCGAGGCCATGTAATTGACGGGAGGCGTGGTCCCCAGATACTTTGGCTTCGTGATGGGCGCACGAGGCAAGTGGCTGGATATGAATAACCGCCTCATGAAATTCCTTGGCATCGAGAGATACGACACGTTTGCCCAAAAGACATCAAGACTCACTCTGTCACTGACACTCGAACTCTTACAACTTCAGTGACAAGTGAGCAAAAACCGCAGACGGTGAGGTAAGATCCTCCACCGAGACATAATCCTTACAAATTTGCCAGTGACATCAGTAGGGCCCCGCTGATACTGACGATAACAACCAGCCTCATATAACACCAGTATCACCTGGTCCTTGGTCTGTGGTGATGCTAGAGAGTACTCAAACATCGACGAGCGATGTAAAGACTTGGAAAAAGCAATCTCTGATGAAGGGTCTAGGCCCGAAACATCAGCTTATGTGCTCCTGAGATGCTGCTTGGCCTGCTGTGTGCATCCAGCTCCACACTTTATTATGTTAAATGTAGAGGTTTGGATTCCAAAATTAGATTCGTGTTCGTTAGGATCCCCAGCAAGTGCAGAGGACGGAGAACAAAAAAAAGTTGCTTAATTTATGTTCAGAAGCCAGCGTGATTGGAATACATGCTCTTGTGTTTTTTTTATCGGATTCAGCAACTGCTACTCATTTAATGAAACGCGGGGCTAGTGCTGGAGAATCTGGTTAAAAAGCTGACTGCTACCAGATGCCGATGTGGGCCACAGTGAACTGATGAACTGCAACACCGCCAGGCTAACCGACCTCCGAAGCGCCTCTCCCTCCCTGCTGTTGGCTGCCGTCATTCATTATTAATCAAAAGGAGTGCGAGGGCTTCAGGGTTTATTTAGCATTGTGCCCGCAATAAGGGCGAGAAAAGAAGGAGTGAGGGACAGGGACAGCTGTCAGACCAGCTGCCTGCTTGTTGGGATCGGGTTACACTTCCCGAGTACTTCCAGTGCAGTACATTTCTCGCTGCCCGGCTCCTGGCCGATTTTACAGTAACCCCAGTTAAGAACGGCTTTCTCTCCCTCACAAAGTGGGGTCCTGCTCATACTTCACCTATTTGTGCACACCCCCACGCGTCCCACCCCCACCCCATCGGCCCTCACTCTCCTCCCAAGTGCCTCAAGCTGAGGGACATGACAGCCAAGCTCAGGGATGCCCTCACACGATGTTCGCATGCAGCTATTGGTCACTGAGTAGCGATCAGAACCAAGTTTACACCTTTCCCTGTAGATCCCAGAGTAGCTTTGGCAGCCAGGTTACAATCCTTGGATACTGAGTGACCTGGTTCGCACAACCCTTCGCTGCAGAGCAACGTCAGCTTCCTCCGGTTTTAAGAATTCTGTGGACGGTGTTCTGCATTGCAAAGTCTTTTGGTGTCCATGGCATTTTAACTAGAATATAAAGTTTCTTTGGTGTACGGGCTGTAGACATCAAACCTTCCTCAGAAACTGTACTGCAACATTTCACTAAGACAGCTTGGACAGCATCTTCCAAACCCGTGGTCTCTCCTATCTCGAAGGACGAGAGCAGCAGGTACATGGGAACACTACCTTCTGCAAGTTCCCCTGCGAACCCCGCATCATTCTGATGTGAATTATATGAGCTGTAGTTTTTCAGTGTCGCTGGGTTAAGATCTTAAATCTTCCTTCCTAACAGCAATGTAAGTGTACCTTTATCCCAAGGACTGTATGGTTCAAGAAAACAACTCACAGCCAGGAGTTCAGAACACGCAACTAATGTTGGACCCTGCCACCCACGCTCACCACCTTTAAACAAATAAAAAGTAAACTGGTATACGGGGCCTTCCAACTGAAGCCACTCCTGTGATAACCACTTCGAGTATAGCTGTCACTGTGTAGGTAGTGTCACGGATTTGGATTGAGCTGGATTTGACCACCCCATAATGTGGTGACCACTGTATGACTCACATTCCCAATCCTCCAGATAGGAAGCCGTTGTTGCTGAGCTGCCATGGTAGTGCTCCTACCTGTAGGCCAGAAGGCCCAGGTTTCAGTCCTTCCTGGCACCAAGGTGTGCCATAATATGTCTAAGCAGATTGATTAAAATAGTTATATTGAAATATGGAAAGTGTGGGAGGCTATGCAGCCTCTCCCACAATAAAATTAAATGATGTCTGGCCGTTGTCTGAATTCTATTCACGGACCTTCATTCCTCAAACCTTAATATTCTGCAAAAAACACAATCAGTTTTGACATTTTCAATTTAACCCCACTCTCAATAGCTTTATTTGGTGGCATGGGGGCGGGGTGATGATGAGTGTCAGATCACCTCCACCACTTGTGTGACGCAGTGCTTCCGGACATCTAAATGTTCCAGCCCTAATTTGAAGGTCTGCATCACCCCCCAACCATCCTTTTCTCCATCTATCCTGTTGACTTCTTTAGTCACTCAATCACCTCAACAGATCTCCTTGATTCCTTTATACTCAATGGAATACAAGCCTAGTCTGTGCGACGGTTCCTTATAATTTTCCCTTTCCGGCCCAACATTGTTCAGATGAACGCGCACCTCTCCGCCTCAGGCCGGATTGGGTTTTGTCGGGTACGTTCCAGCCCGCCACCCAGAATTAGGGAAACGGAAGGAGAGAAACTGTGAATTGAGAGGCTATCACTGCTGCTGACGGCCTCACATCGCTCCCCACTCCCACAACCTCCCTTTGCCTTATCCATTATTGTAGGAAACCCACTTTTGGACTGATGCACTTTGGGGCGTCTTACTACATTAACAGCGCCGCATCCAAGGGAGCTGCTGTGGTCGTGATCATGATGCCTCTCGTAGTCGAACAGCCTTCCACTTGTCACCCATTGGGATGGGTTGCGGATTATCATCACTCGAGAAAAAAGGTCAGTACCCTGTATGGAAGAGGGGTTGGGGGCGGGGCAGGGGGACCCAACCAGAGTTGAGGAGGTAGTAAAATGGTCAGGTATGCGCGGGGATGTAATGTCGGCTGGGAGTTGCTGCCCCCAATCGCACGCTAGTTGAAAAGCTCAAATCTTGGAAGTCGAACAAAACTGAAGCCGGATAGGCTTCATGTCAAAAGGTGGCGGCGGTGTTAGGGTTATTGGGGGTGATGTAAGCTCCTTTGTACTTTGTCAGTCTGGCAGCCCCTTTTGTCTGAACCGATTATGTGTCCAAGCATCCAGCTTGTTCCTGCCTTGACAGGTGCAGGCTGCTTTGCATTCCACCAGGCAATGGCTTTCGAGAGCACATTCCTGTGCTCGCACATTGCCCTGCAGGCTCACCCAGACAGCACCTTCCACCGACTACTCCTGCCCCCACCGCCCACCCCCCCCCCCCGGTCCTTCCCGCTCCCACTGAATGGAACGATTCTCACACACACACACACACACACACACATCCATACACATACACAGTGCTGAGGAACCGGCAGCTGTTGGCCGAAGCAGACACGAGTTGATTCACCCAAGAAAGCAGTCCGCGTTGCTAGGAGGCTATTCTGTTCACACTCGCCCCACCCGTCACCCCCCAAATGTAAAGAAGGTCGTTCTCAAAAGCAACCAAGCCAGCCCCAAGTGTCATATTTAACATCGGCTGTGTCAGTGCCGAAAAAATCCCTTCTTTATCTCCCTTTCTATATAGTCGCCGAGAGAAAAAGAAACAACGCACTTGGGCAGAATTACTATAGGAAATAAATAGGCGTTGAAAATCCTGCCTTTATTTGATTACTTTTTTTACGTTCAATGGCAGCCTCTGATTATCCTCGCCTAGTCTGTGCCCGGACTCTGTCTCTGCTTCTCCCGGCCCTTGTGTGTCTGCCTGGGGACCCAGCACGTCCTGCTTACCCTGCCTACTGGGATGACTGAAACCCTGATCGGTATGCGCTATATGAGGATTTGATTTCATTATTACTGCCGAGGTACGGTGAAAAGTGTTGCCTCACATGCTTTACAGGCAAATGATACCATACAAGTGCATCAGGGTAACACAACAGAGGACAGGATACAGTTTTGCAGCTGCTTAGAAGGAGCAGAGAGAGATCAACATTAACATTAAAGAGGTCCATTCAAAAGGCAGATAACAGCAGGGAAGAAGTTGTTCTTGATTTTTTTTCATACCTGTGTATAAACTTGTATATCTTTTGCCCAACTGAAGAGGGTGAAAGAGAACATAAGCAGGGTGGGAGAGGTCTTTGATTATGTTGGCTGCTTTCCTCAGACAGCGGGAAGTATGGATGAAGTCAATGGATGGGAGGCTGGTTTGCGCGATGGACTGTGCTCTGTTCAGAACTCTCTTTTTTAAGTCTTGTGAAGACATTGTCAGACCTAGGTGTGATGCATCCGGATAGGATGCTTTCTATGGTACATCTATAAAAACTGGTAAGAGGTTTTGTGGTCATGTCAAATTTCTTAGACTCCTGAGGAAGTGGAGGCATTGTTGTACCATCTTGATCACTGTGTCCATGTGGGTGGACCAGGACAGATTGTTGGTGACCATCACTCTCAGGAACTTGAAGCTCTCGACTATCTCCATCTCAGCACCCCTGATGAAGACAGGGGCATCCTCTCCACTCCACTTCCTGAAGTCAATGATCAGCTCCTTTGCTTTGCTGATGTTGATGGAGAAATTGTTGTCTTTACACCATGCTGCTGAGCACTCAATCTCCTTCCTATACTCTGCCTCATTGTTGTTTGAGATCTGCAACATCCAGCGTTGGTGTCATCAGCAAATTTGGGGATAGAGTTGGGGCAGAATTTGGCCACACTGTCATAAGTGTATAATGAGTACAGTACAGGGCTGAGTATTGATTGCAGTCTGTGGGTCAGAAAGTCAAGGACCCAGTTACAAAGGGGGAGTCAAGACCTAGGCCTCAGAGTTTGGGGATGGGTTTTGTTTGGAATTATGGCATTGAAGGTGGAGACGTATTCAATAAGTGGGAGCCTGATGTAGGCATCCTTATTATACAGATGTTCCAGGGATGAGTCTAGGGCCAGGGAGATAGTATCTGCCATGGACCTGTTGTGCTGGTTGACGAATTGCAAAGGTCAAGGCAGTCTGGTAGGCTGGAATTGATGTGAGCCATGACTAACCTCTCGAAGCACTTCACAATTACGGAGGTCAGAGCCACCGGGTCGTTGAGGCATGCTGCATGGTTTTTGTTTGCCACCTGGATGATGGTGGTCTTCTTGAAGCAGGTGGGGACTTCATATCAAAACTAGGAAAGTTCAAAGATATCAGCAAACACTCTCACCAGCTGGTCTGCACAGGATTTGAGTGCACAGCTGGGGATTCCACCTGGGCCAACCACTTTCCATGGGTTTATGTTCAAGAAGGGCCAATCTATTATCTGTGGTGGTGACCATGAACACAGGTGCATCTGAGGCTGTTGGGATAGGTGACATCCTGACTGTCTGTTCAAAGTGAGTGTAGAATGCATTGAGCTCATTGGAAAGGGATATATTGTTGTCTGAGGTATATCTATCAATGTTACAGTGAGGAATGTGTGGTATGTATATCAGTGTTACAGTGAGAGCCTCCGGTGTGTACATCAGTGTTATAGTGAAAGTGTGGGATATGTATATCAGTGTTACTATGAGGGTGGGTATGTATATCAGTGTTTCTGTGAGGGTGGGTGTATGTGTATCAGTGTTACTGTGAGGGTGTGGGGTTTGTATATGTGTTATCATGAGGCTGTGGGGTATGTGTATCAGTGTTGCAGTGAGATATCTGGACATGTGGGCAGACCTCCTCGCTGCCAGTGGGAGATAGAGAATGACATATGTAGTCAAATTCTGGAAAGATGTGAAAAAACACACTTGTTGTGGTGGGTAATTTTAATTTCTCCCATATAGACTGGGACACCTTAGTGCCGAGGATTTGTATGGGGAGCAATTTGTTAGGTGTGCCCTGGAGGGCTTTTTGAAACATAATGTGAATAGTTCACGAGCGAGGGGGCCTTACTTGACCTGATATTAGGAAATGAACCTGGCCAGGTGATTGAATTTTCAGTGGGGAAGCATTTTGGGAATAGTGACCATAATTCCATAAATTTCCGGATGCCTTTGGATAAGGACAAGATAAGGACAAAGACAGGTCAGATGAAGATGTTAAATTAGGAGAAGGTCAACTATAACTGAATTAGGCAAAAATTAGAGAATGTGGATTCAGAGCAGCTGTTTGAGGGTAAATCCATACCTGACATGTGGGAGTCTCTTAAAGACTTACTGATTAGAGTGCAGGAACACAGGCATGTTCCTGTGAAAATGAAGGACAGGAATGGCATGGTTTGGTAACATTGGATGACAGAGGAAATTATCAGCTCAGTCAAAAAAAAGGAGACATACCTAAGGTCTAGGCAACAAGAACAGACAAAGTCGTTGAAGAAATTAGAGAAAGTAGGGAGAGTTCAAATGAGGACTTAGAAGGGCTGAAGGGGGCTATGAAATTTCCTCGGCTAGCAAGGCCAAAGAGAATCCCTAAGGTATTTTGTACGTGCACTTCAAGCAAGAGGTTTGATAAGGAAAGGGTAGGCCCATCAAGAATAGAGGAAGGAGGTTGTGGAGCCAGAGGAAATGGGTGAGATGTTTAATGTGTAATTTACATCAGTATTCACCAAAGAGAGGGATGTGATGGATGTTGATGTTAGGGAAAGGTGTGTAAATATTTTCTGGCAGGCAAATAACAAAAGTGGAAATGTTGGGTGTATTGAAATGGATTAAGGTAGACGAGACCCCAGGGCCAGATGAGATCTATCCAGGAATACTGTGTATGGCAAATGAGAAAATAGCTGAGCTTTAACAGATATTTTTGCATCCTCTTTGACCTCAGGTGAGGTTCCAGAGGACAGGAGAATGGCTAATGTTGTTCCTTTGTTTAAGAAGGGAAAGAGAGATAATGTATGTAATTACACTCCAATGATCCTGACATCAGTGGTGGGGAAGCTATTGGAGAAGATACTGAGAGACAGGATTTATTCACATTTGGAAGCAAATTGACTTATTAGTGATAGGCAGCATGGGTTTGGGCAGGGAAGGGAATATCTGACCAACTTGATTGAGCTTTTTGAGGAGGCAACAAGAATGATTGATGAAGGAAGGACAATGAATGTTGCCTACATGGAGTTCAGTAAGGCATTTGATAAGGTACCTCCTCACAGGCTGGTGCAAAGGTGGAGTATTGAGAGATGTGGAGTGTGCTGACTAGATGGATACTGAACTGGCTTGGTCATAGAAGACAGAAAGTCACAGTGGACGGGTGCTTTTCAAAAAGGAGATAGAACATAGAACATAGAACAATACAGCGCAGAACAGGCCCTTCGGCCCTTGATGTTGCGCCAACCTGTGAACTAATCTAAACCCCTCCCCCTACACTATCCCATCATTATCCATATGCTTATCCAAGGACTGTTTAAATGCCCCTAATGTGGCTGAGTTAGCTACATTGGCAGGCAGGGCATTCCACGCCCTTACCACTTTCTGAGTAAAGAATCTTCCCCTGACATCTGTCTTAAATCTATCACACCTCAATTTGTAGCTATGCCCCCTTGTACAAGCTGAAGTCTTCATCCTCGGAAAAAGAATCTCACTGTCCACCCTATAGAGATCAGTAACTAGTGGTGTTCTGCAGGGATCAATGCTGGGACCTTTGTTGTTTGTAAAATATATAAATGATCTGGAGGAAAATGTAAGTGTTCTGATTAGTAAGTTTGTGGGTGATACCAAAATTGGCAGAGTTGTCAATAACAAGGAGGATCGTCAAAGGATCCGGCACGATATAGATAGATTGCAGATTTGGGCAGAGAAATGGCAGATGGAGTTTTATCCAGATGGTGATGCATTTTGGATGATCAAATTCCGTGCAAATTATAGAATAAATGGCAAAACCCTCAGGACCATTAACGTTCAGAGGGATTTGGATGTACAGGCCCACAGATCCCTGAAAGTGACAATAAGGGTGGATAGGTGATCAAGAAGGCATACAGCATGCTTGGCTTCATCGACTGAGGCATCAAGTATAAAAGCTGGCAAGTTATGTTATAGTTGTATAAAATTTTAGTTAGGCCAGTTGCAGTTCTGGTCACAACACCATCACAAGGACATGGATGCTTGGAGGGGGTGCAGAGAAGGCCTACCAGGCTGTTGCCTGGCCTGGAGGGTTTTAGTAAGGAGGAGAAATTCCATAAACCCAGTTTGTATTTACTGGGAAGATGGAGGCTGAGGGATGACCTGATAGGGGTCTGCCAAATTATTTGAGGCATACATAGGGTGGATAGTCAAAGGCTTTTCCTCAGGATGGAAAGATCAATACAAGAGGGCACAGGGTCAGGGTGAGAGGGGGAAAGTTTAGGGGAGAAGTGCCAGGAAAATATTTCATAGGGTGGTGGGTGCCTGGAGCACAGTGCCAGAGGAGGTGGTGGAAGCAGGCACATTAGCAACATTTAAGGCATATCTTGATGGACACATGAATGTGAGGAGAACAGAGGGTTAGAAACTGTGTATAAGCAGTAAGAAGTGGGTCTAAGTAAGGATTAGGAATTGGCACAGGGTTGGTAGGCTGAAAGGCCTGTTCTTGACCTGTTTTGTAATGTATTGTATTCTATATCAATTTTACAGTGAGGATATATTGGTGTTACAGTGAGGATGGGGCATGTGTATATCATTGTAAGGGAATGGGTTGTATATATCATTGTGAGGGTGTTGGGTGTGTATGTTGGTGTGACAGTGAGAGTGGGGGCTGTGTATATCGGTGTGAGGGTGTGGCATGTGCATATCAGTGGCAGGGTGTTGGGTGTGTATATCAGTGTTACAGTGTGGGTGTAGGGTTTGTATATCAGTGTGAGGGTGAGAAGTGTGTATGTCAGTGTTACGATGAGGGTTTGGGGTTGTATATTGCTGTTACACTGAGGGTGTGGATTGTGTATATTGGTGTTGCAGTGGGAGTGTGGGATGTGTATATGGGTGTGCGGGTGTGGTGTGTGTATATCAGTGTCAGGGTGTGAGTTGTGTGTATCAGTGTTATAGTGAAGGTGAAGAGTTTGTATTTCAGTGTGAGGGTGAGGGATGTGTATGTCAGTGTTACAGTGAGATTTAGGGTGTGTATATTGATGTTACAGTGAGAATGTGGATTGTGTATTTCAGTGTGAGGGTGTGGTGTGTGTACATCAGTGTGGGGATATGTATATCATTTGAGGGTGTGGGGTGTGTACATTGGTGTTACAGTGAGGATGTGGGGTGTGAATGTCAATGTGAGGGTGTGGGTTGTGTATATCATTGTGAGGATGTGGGTGTGACTATTGGTGTTACAGCAGGAGTGTGGGGTGTATATATTAGTGTGAAGGTGTGGAGTTTGTATATCAATGTGTGGGGTGTGTGTATCAGTGTGGGGGGGGGTGTATATTGGTGTATATTGGGAGTGTGGGGTGTATATCTCAGTGTGAAGATGTGGAGTTTGTATATCAGTGTGTGGGGTGTAGGTATCAGAGTGGGGGGGTGTATATCACGGTGAGGGTGCCGGGTGTGTATATTGGTTTTACAGGGAGGGTGAGCGTGCAACATAAGTATATCTGTGCTAGGGTATGGGGTATGTATAGCTGTGTTACATTTTTATTTCAAAAAAGCAATTCAGTTCTGCACAGTTGCACATCAAGTAAACACAAAACGTTGGAGTTTGATTATATGAAAGGCTAAGAAATGCCTCTCACACATACGATGATAATATTTAATCAGTGTTACAGTGAAGGTGTGAAATGTGTATATCAGTGTGCAGGTCTGGGTTGAGTGTATCAGTGTTACAGTGCGGCTGTGAGATGTATATATAAGTATTACAGATAGTCTGTAGGCTGTGTGTACCGGTGTTACATTGAGAGTACGGGGTGTGTATATCAGTGTGACAGTGGGGGTTTGGGGCGTGTGTGTCAGTGTCACAGTGAAGCTGTAGGGAGTGTATGTTAGTGTGAGTGTGTGGGGTTGTGTTTATCTGTGTTACAGTAAAGATCTAGGATGTGCATATGAGCGTTACAGTGAGGGTGTGGAGTGTCTATATCAATGTTACAGTGTGGGTGTTGGGTCTGCATCTCAGTGTTGAAATGGGGGTGTGTGGTGTGTACATTGGTGGTTACACTGATGTGTGGAGTGTGTGTGTTATATCGGCGTTATAGTGAGGGCGTGGAGTGTGTATATCGGTTTGAGGGTTTGTGGTTTATATATGTGTAAAGGTGTGGAGCGTGTATTTAAGTTTGAGGTTTTATATTTCACTGCGCTACAGTAAGGGTCCTATAGACCTTCGTGTTACAGTTCCATGGTGACGGTTCCCTGCCTGCAGTCGGAGGTATGCTCGCAGTCTCCAGTGAGTGTGAATGCGGAGCGGGTGGTATGAGGCTCGGGTGGGAGCAGTCTGCTGTTGTCCACTGGGATGTGACCCTCCCGTCTGTGTGATAACATAACTAGCCATCTGCTGGGCTAGTTCTGTAACCTGTTCCCAGGAGTGATGAAACCGTTGAGTATCGTCGAAGCAGCTCTCCACATGTCAAAGGCGACCGTTAAAACCAGAGGCATTTATAACTTGATTGATCCCAAACTCCCCCAGCTTCTGTCGACTTTGTGTAATGCCACTGTTATACCAAGAGTCTTTTAGCTATTTCCATTAGCTCTGACAGCCAGGGCTCCGACACACCGCTCGGTCAGGAGCTTGATGATTTGAGTTCCACTGTGAGAGAATCCGAGTCCAGAGACCAATCTGAGACTCTCAGTGCCTCCCCGGAGGAAATGTGACATTCAGGCCCCAGTCTTTCAGGGGAACGTTTGCAGTCCCCACTGTCGCTGATGTTTAGAAGTTCTGTGAAATTGTTCGACACTCGCTCTTGTCAGCATTCTCCTCGACTTTTCACCGACCGACTTCATGTTCCCCTTTCCGGGGTGAAACTTTACCCGCTCCCACCCTGGATTCTGTCGGCTCAGGATGGCCCATGTTGTGCCAGGCACCAACGGAGATCTCTCTCCCAGTTGCATACTGCATCGCCCCATTGGCACTCGATCCAGATGCCTGCTGTACAAAAATATAAGCAGAACCTCGGCCGTGTTGTGGGGATATGTTCGAATTTCATTGTGGCAGATAGGAAAATTTGACTTTCATAAAAATCTGGAATTAGAAAGGCCTGGGTTAATGACGACCACGTAACATTAGCGATTGATGTAAGGACCCTCTGGTTCAACAAAGTAACGTCGTCATAGCCTTATCAGACCATAGGGCAGCTCTCTGACTGGGGAGAGAGAGGGGAGGGGACTGCTGATGGGTTAACCAGAGGGTCACTCTGCTTCAGGTGAGGGAATTGGTTAAGGAGAGTTCTTTCATATCAACCTCATTGGGAGATATCCTTTTGGCATCTGTATTGCAAAGCCAGCTCTCCAACCAACTGAACTATCTGACCCTCTTATCTGGTTCACTAATGACCTTCTATGAAAAAATGTCTGCGTTTTTACTCGGTAGGACTGTATGTAACTCCTGATTCACAATAACATGGATGACTCTTTACTGCCCTTTGAGCATTTAGAATGGCCAATAAATACCGCCTTGATATTCATGCCTACATCCTGTGAGCAAATAAAAAAAAGTAACAACTTGTAATGTGCCTTTAGCTGAGTAAAGCATCGCAAAGCTGCTTCACAGTGTCATAAACTACCAAAAAAACACCAAGTAGAATATAAAGGCAGATCAATGAAGTCAATTTTAAGGAAAGTCTTAATGGGTATGAGAAAAAGGAGAGGTTGAAAGAGGGGCTTAGGCAACTGTAAGCACACCCAAACAATAATGATGAGACAGAGGGATGATAGCTATAAACTACAAGCCGGTTATCTTAATGCTGTTGTCACCAGGCAGGATGAGGACAAGATAAAACTAATCCATCATGATATCACAATCACAGCACAGCAGTGCACCAGATTGTGAACAGAGTACAGAGAGCCCACAAGATAATGAGTGGATGCATGTAACAGTGAAGGTGTATGGCTGTGTCCATCAGTCTAGGTGCAAATGCATCTAAGTGTGTTTGGGAATAAATGTGTGAGAAAGTATTTGTGAGTGTGAATGAGTTTGCAAGTGAATGCATTTGAGTGTGAATGAACATGAGTGCATGTGTGTTTGAGAATAGGTTTCTGCATGTAAATTTATGTGAGTGAGCATGAATGAGAATGGGTTTGGATGTGATTATATATATCAATGTATAATAAAGTATCAGTGAGAGTTTATGTGTATGTATTTAAGTGTGAACATACCTGAGTGCAAACATATAAAGATTCAAAATAGAAACAGAAGCAGATCTCTTGGCCACTCAAACCAGCTCCACCACACAATTCATGCTGATCTGCTTGTGTTTTACATCTTAGATTCCCATCGGCTCAATAACTCTGATTTTCTTGCCTAATAGAAATTTATCCACCTTTGTCTTAAAAACATTCATTGATACTCCCAACTCCATTCTGAGACAGAGAATTCCACAGTCAAATACCCTTTTCATGTCCACTTTGATGAGACTATTCAAGTTCATAAAAACTTCAATCAAGATACCCCAAATGCCAGCAGAATCAAGCCCAGTCTGTTCAACATTCCATCATAAGACAACACACTCATTCCAAGGATAAACCTAGGAAACCTCCTCTGAATTACCTCTATTCATTTGCATCCTTCTTTAAATAAGGAGACCAAAATTGTACAAAGTATTTGAGATGTGGTTTCACCAGTGCCCTGTAAAACTAAAGCATAGCATCTTTACTTTTATATTCAATTTCTCATATAATAAAGAATAGCATCACATTTGCTCTCTGGATTACCTGCAAACTAAGTTTTTATTGCATATGCACCATTGTAAAGATTACATCTTTTTTAGTTATATTTTTGGTTGTGGGCTGTTGTGCTTACACTGCTCTTTTGTTTAAGCAGTAGAAGAGGTGAGGTAAGATGACACGGCACCAGGGTGTGTGCGCAGAGTGGGATTCTGTCTGAATTAGGCTTCTGTTTTATCTTCGCAAATGTGATCAGTTGTGGATGGTGGAAATTTTCAACCTGACACCAGCTGATTAGGACCTGGGCAGGTGAACAGCTTGAGTGTTTACAATGGAGGATAAAAGCCTCCAGACTGTTAGAAGGGCAGGTTCTTTGACTCTACCTCTTTAGTAAAAGCATCTGAAGACTGAAGACAAACAGTTACATTCTTCCACTAGTTACTGTAAGCTGTTGCCTTTAACTAGTAACAAAGAGACATTATGATTAGTGTACCGTTATCCTGTTCCTCCTGCAAAGTGAGAGAACCTGCAGTAATGAGATCAAAGAAACAAAGAAGTCTTTGGGAAGCAAAAGGACCATCTCATAGAACTCTGGAATGCTTTCAAACTGTTTATTTTCCTTCCCCTCCAAAGCACTTTTTTTTGTTTATGTTTGTGTGTACTTGTGTAGGGAGTTGAAAGGGGATTAAAGTTTCAATTAGTAGAGTTGCATGTTGATAGTTCATAGTTTTGTTTGCCTGTGGTTGGGACTTGTTTATTAGTAATAAACAATAGTTCTTGTTAAGTACAGGAACCTAGTCAGTGTTTCCTGTTAACCTGATTCAAAAAGGCTGGTAAATTGGAGACTTTGAGCACTTTGATTAAATTTTGTGGCAACCCAGGAATAATGAGAATTGAGATTCAGGCATTCTTTCAAGTGGATCATAATATCAGACCACCTAAATCCCTCTGTTCTTGGAACTCTGTAGTCATTCTCCATGTAAGTAATATATTAAAATCATGCATTTTTATTCTTCTTGCTAAATGGAGCAACTTCTATTTTTTCACATTATATTCCATTTGCCAGGTTTTTAGTTACTCACATCCTCTCTGCCCTTCTATCTTCCTCACAAAACACTTTCCTACCCTTTGTGATGTTGACTGTGAATTTAACTATCATGCCTTCACTCCCTTCATCTAAGTCACTGATGCAAAAGCTGAAGGCAGCACAGACACCTGTGGGACTCCCCTCATCATGTCCTCCCAACCAGACAAAGACCCCCCCAATTGTGCACACATTCTGGTTTCTGCCACCAAGCCAACCTCCTATCCATGTCAATATGTCATCATCTAGACTATGAGCTTTTATTTTCCACAATTATCTTTGATGTGGAACCTTATCAAAAACCTTCTGGAAATCAAAATATAGCACATCTACAGCCTCACCCCACTGCGCCTCCCACCCCCACCTTCGACAGTGCATGTTATTCCTACAAAGAACTGCGATAAGTGGGTAAAAGCATAACTTTCCTTTGACAAAACTGTGTTGACTCTTCCCTACGACCTTGAATTTTTCTAAGTGTGCAGCTCTAATCTCTTTAATGATTGTTTCTAACACTTTCCCCGTGGCAGACATCAGACTAACCGGCCTGTAGTTTCCTTCTTTCACTTCCCATCCTTTCTTGATTAGATGGGTCATATTTGCTACTTTCCAGTCCAATGGAACCTTTACTGAATCTAAGGGAATTATGGAAAATTAACAGCAATACATTTTCAGCAACCATTTTTAAGATCCTAGAACGATGTTCATCTGGATCCAGGGACTAGTCAGCTTAAAGCTTAATTTGTTTGCTTAGTACCACTTCCCTCATTATTATAATTTTGCTGAGTTGTTCTCTCCCATCTGCCTTCTGGCTTACGGCCATGACTGGAGTGTTTTTGTAAAGTTTGTGGTGACGCAATATATTTGATCATTTCATCCACAATGTCTTCATTTCGCATTGTCACATACGGTATATTCACACTCTCACACTTCCTACCTTTCGCTCAAAGTTAGTGAAGTGAACGAGAGTGTACGGGAGAATGTGTGTGCATCTATGAAAAAGAATGTATCTGCGGATGTGAAATAGAGCATGATGAGAAAATGTGAGGGTGTACATGTGGGAATGTGTATTTCGGGATGAGTATGAGTGTTGAGCTTAAGTAGGAGAGTGTGTGGCAGTGAATGTGTGTGAATTTGTGTCCACGTATGTGAAGTGAAATTGCGTCTGCATTTCGTGGTGTTGTGAAGATGTACGATTGTGGGAGAGCGTGAGGCAGTGAATGTGTGTGAATTTGTATCTATGTGTATGAGGTCAAAGTGTGTCTGTGTTTCGGGGTGTTAGAGTGTATGTGTGAGAATGTATGCGCGTGTATGTGTGTCCTTGGAGAAGAATACAAACGCCGAGGTTCAGCAGCAGAAGTGAAACACTCCAACCGTCGGCCGGATTAGAAAGCCCGTCGTCTGGGGATTTGTGCCTTTTAAATTCAAAATTAATCTATGCTGATGTCAAAAATTCAAATAACGTAGCTTTTATGTGTGCAGAACTGCAAGATACAAGAAGCCCTGAGCAGCTCAGAACAGGGAGAGGTTGGCGGAGAGTGGGGGTGGGGGCGCCGTGTTAGGACGGGCTGACAGATGGCCTTGTACAGCCAACAACGCCTGCGGATCCGAGAATGTGCGTCCGTTACACAGCAACCAGTTGCTCAGTAGCTCCTCGATAATGCCGAGAAATTAAAAGTGCCGAGACATCTCATATTGTTCGGGTGCTTTCTCTCTCGCTCCGAGAATTACGCATTAATTATAGGCCGAGTTTCTGGAGTGGCAAATCGCTGGGGGCAATGGGCTGGACGGAATAGGAAGGGGAATTTGAGAGTAGAAGCAGTGGCAAGTGCAATGGGCAGGAGCCGTGGGAAGTGGAGGGGGTGGAGATGAGCAAAAATAGCGAATTAATGTTGTGATCTTACAATATTGTTAATTCAATTCATATTGCGATAGATCCCTGTGATAATTTTTACATTGAGAAGGCGGAACGGAAGACAGCGATGTGCTGACAGGTGAAATGAAAGGCAAAATAAGCATCATGCGCCAAGCCTGACCATGTTCTGTAGAAGATGCTATTGCAATAATTTTGAAGATTGTAGAGGAGTTCTGCCCAGTATCCTGACCAATACTTATCCCTCAAACGCTCAAACCAAGTTATATGTCCATTTAATCCATTTATGTGTGCAGAATCTGCCTGCCTCAATTCTTAAATTATAATAATGTGTAGTCTTACAAAAAGTGCTTCATTGACTGTAAGGCACTTCAGAGCATCCTGAAGTTGTGAGAAGCATTACATAAACGGACGTTCTTTCTTTTCACTCAATGCATGTTTTTGTCCCCACTTATCTGCCCACTGTTTCTTCTCTCAAGTGACCAAATTGTTTCTTTGCCGCTATCTGTAAATCAGTAGCAGGTGGAAATTCAACTAAGTGGGGCATCTCTGTTGAGGCTACCCCAGGAGCCAGTGATGTGAACAAAGGAAATGGGAAGTTTGAGCCCTGGAGCCTTCTGATCACTATTTTTCAGTCCCATCAGCAAATCTTCTGAAGCAGCTGTCAGCACTGCTGGGATAAAATGTTATATGCACTCTGTTAATAATGAACAAAGTGAAGCCGTCAGTCAGAGTTCATTTTCATGGGTACTACTAGTCTCTCCCAACACCACCCCACCCCATCCCATTAAATATTTCACTCCTCAACATTAATGAGTAGACTAATGAAAGATGGATGATATTGTGCCAGTTAGGATGACTTTTATTCCTTTAATTCACTGTGTGTACTACACCTGTTCTAATATACCTGGCTCACACAGGTGTTGTACAGTACTACCTGGAGTGCTATGGACCTGACATAGAGATGTATATGAGCCATACTGTCGAAGGCAGGAGCGATTCATTCACTTTTATTTGTTTTGCTTATATGTTACATGTTCTCTACATATGCAGGAGCTAATGCTGAGATGCACACAAGCCATGCTATACCAGGCAGCAGTAATTTTTACCCACTGTGTTCTTTGCCTGGGGATTTACACAAACTTGGCACCGGCAGTTAGCAGGTGACATCTTTAATGTCTCCGCATGTTTCACAATAACAGTGATGCCAACAGAGTGACTAGAAGCTGCCTTATTGGCACTGCCACCCTGTGGTACAGCCTTCATATATCCCTCCTGCCAACTGTGCAGCCTAAGTACAAATCTGACGGCTGCTCATTACAGGGGGAGCCTCACAGCCGGTCACACTTGTTGGAAAATCAATTCACCTGCTGGCAATCCCAGACTTTAGTGAGAAGGCCTGGAACTAGATTGGCATTAACTCATTTTTTGCATGGGTAGTAACTTTTGATGTGGAATCTGCAACAAAGAAACAGACCGTTCGTATTGACGGATCCGTGCTGGTGTTTATGCTTTATTTGAGACTCCGCTCACCCTTCATCAACAAGAGAGAGAAAAATTGCACAAACTAGGGTTTATTCCCCAGAATTCAGAATGTTATGATGGAAAATTTCAAGATATAAAAGGGAAGAGATGGGTTCAATAGATAAAAACTATTCCATTAGTTAAAGAATCTTGGACTAGGAGGCATAGCGTAAAACTCAGGGCCAGACCTTTCAAGAGTGAAATTAGAAAATGTTTATTCATACAAAGGGTGGTAACTGTTTGGAACACACTACTGCCAATGGTAATCGATGCCAAAGTTTAAATTTGAGGATGGTCATTTTTGTTGAATGAAGGTATGAAGGGATATGGGGCAGTGGAAGGCAGTTAGAGTTAATTTGCAGATCAGCCAGGATCACACTGAGTAAAACAAATTCTGTCAAATACAAATTGGAATTAGTGGTGACTATTTTATACTTACTACCCTTAGTTTTGGACTCCTGCACAAACAGAAACAACTTCACTGCATCCATTTTGACCAATGCTTTCATGATTTTAAAAATCTCTGTTCGGTTGTTGTTCAATCTTCCCTTTTCCAGAGAAAAGGTCACAGACTATTTAGTTAAATAATCTGTGTGGCCCATTTGATGGGGTGAAGGAGGAGCCTTAAACATCTCCTCCACATTAAATTTCCATTCCTTTTTTATCTTTGTGTTTCCATAGCTGCCCTCCACTCCTTCACTACAAGAAGACAAGAGCTTCCAAACCAATGAATACTGCTAGATTATTTAACTGCACAGTGACGCCTTAGCTGAGCCTACTGCAGATCCCATGTACTTTACAGTGATCAGTGGAGCTGGGAGTGTCTGCCAATAACTTTTAAAGAGTTATCCCATTGATACTGAGTACTTCTGAAAAAAGACATTTGTCAAATCGTTTCATCTTACATGATCAGGATAATTTGTGAGAATACCAACTTAAGGGGACAGCACGCAATTTCCATGTGAACATCTCTACCAATCAGAGTCTCCTCAACAACCAATTAGGACTGTCCTATTATGGTGTACAAATATTGGTTTTCCCTATGAACTTTTATTCTTGCAAATTGTCCTGATTAGCAACACACAAAAACTTCAACAAAATGTGTTTTTTTTTCGGCAATACTCAGGTTGTCTATGACTAAACAACTGGTAATACAGCTTTTTGTTAATTTGCTGTTAATCCAATTATTGTTAAAGGTAAGAAAATATTTTAAGCAGTCAACTGGTTTCATAAAGTGGATGTTGGGTGTGCATCAGCCAAAATGGTGGCCTAACTGTTGCCTAAGAACTTGATGGAATTACAGAGTTGAGCAATCGCTCCCCTTCCCCTCTTCCCTCAAACTTGATCGTTCTTCCCAAATCCTTCTTGCTCACCCTTAACCCCACACCCCACTCCATCTCAGAAAATCATCCCTGGGACCTTTTCATTTATGGATGAAGCCATTATTAACAAGACTGGTATTTATTGCCCATCCCAAGGTTCCTCTTGAGAAAGTGGGGACGGCTGCAGTCTGTCTGATGAAGATGTAGCTTGGCTATTAGGGAGTAAGCTCCAGGATTTTGACTCTATCCTGATTTAGCAGTGGTGATGTATTGTCCAAATTGGAATGATGTATCTGTAGATAATAAAGTGTGAAGTTAGATGAACACAGCAGGCCAAGCAGCATCTCAGGAGCACAAAAGCTGACGTTTCGGGCCTAGGCCTGCTGTGTTCATCTAACTTCACACTTTATTATCTTGGATTCTCCAGCATCTGCAGTTCCCATTATCTCTGATGTATCTGTATATTGGTGCATGGAAATTTCTTTCTTTTTACAACAGAAAGGGAGAGCTTTGAGATTTAAGTTGACCTACCAGTGATCTAGCAAAGAACAAACTCAGAAACTATGGGTTCTGAGGAATGATTAGAATGTAAAAAAATGTGTTAATACTCCAATTAGAAAAGAGAATTGCAAGTCCGGGTATGCAAATTAATTGAAGCTGGTGGACAGGTTAAAAAAATGTCAGAAAGGTTCATGGAATTGTGAAATTATTTGTAAGGGAAGGAAATGATATTTCAGATAAAGTCTTCTCAGACTCCATCTAGAGTAGCTGCCATCAGTTCTAGGCACTAGAATTCAGTGCCTAGGTACCTCAGGAAATACATACTGGCCTTGATTTTGATTTATTGTTGTCTCATGTACCTAAGTATAGTGAAAGGTTTTGTTTTGTGAATAGGCAGATAATGGCAAACAAGGACATACAGATCATAGGGTGTTCAGACAGAGAGAGGTATACAGGGTTACAGCTGCACAGGAGGTGCACAAAAGCGAAATCAACATTAGATTTGAAATAGAGAGGTCCGTTCAGCAGTCTAATAGCAGCAGGGAAGAAGCTATTCCTGAACCTGCTGAGACGTGTGCTTTTCTTGAATACAGCTTTGCCAGAATATCAGAATCAAAAGGGTTAATTTATAAGGACGGGTTGCATAAACTTAGCTTGCACGCCCTCAGGTTTAAGAGCTCAACAGGTGATCGGTTGGAAAGACTTGAAAGGCTAAAAACGGATATATACAGAGTGACTATCTCCTGCGGGAAGGAACGAGGCGACATCATTCGAACCTAGAGCAATGCTATTCCCTCTTCCCGGAAGGCCTGCCGTTGTTGGGCTTGGGGAGGTAGACGTAGGGCTGCAGTTTGAGCTTTCAGAACTGAAGGGGATCGATCATTGTGAGGGAAACGTGACGAGCGGCGTGCAGAAAAGACAGGTAAAAGTCAGAACAGGCGAGAGGGGCCGAATGGCATCCTCCTGCCCAAAGCGTTCAGCGTGACCGGCGCTCCACACACATACTTCCCGCTGCGAGGAACCATCGACGGCACGCAAGCTGGTGTCTTGACATTTTATTTGAAATACCTCAGAAATAAACAACATTTAAACGAAAGCTGTCACAGGTGATAGATGTCCCTTCGCAAACCGTAAGAGAATATAATTTTTTTTTGGTGAGGCTCAAATGTCACTTTCAGTCATTGAGAAAAATACAAAATTCGGCTGTACAGTTTTTTTTCTATGTTAAACCCCCGCCCACCCCCATCGAACAAAAAAAAATTTCTAAACAATCGCAGGAAAATCTTGTACAAAAAAGGCATTCTATATATAAATATATATGATTAACAAAAAAAATAAATAACATATAATTTATACTTGTATTTAACCATGTTACTGTTGCGTGGAAAGTACTAGGCTAGTGAACTTTGCCTTCGCTTCTCTCTCCTTGTTTCGAGATTGTGTTTTAGCCGCATTATTTTGGAATTTTCTTCAGTCGTCCTCCACACACACACACACACAGAATAAATAAGGGCGATGGGGTTTTCGAGTTAATGTTGAGATTCCGCCCTCACTTCACATCACCGCCGGCGCTGTGGAGAGCTGCAGCAGCATCCCTTGCGGGTTTTCCAGGGGCTGACACTCGCCGTTGCTGAGGACCTGGCAGGGGGAGAAGGATGCCTCAGGAAGGCTGTCACAGCCCGAGCAGGCGAGTCCGGAGTGGGAGCTAATGTCAGGCTTCTCTTGGTGCCGCTGGAGGTACACTTGGCCGCCTGGCAGCAGCATGGGGCCTCGGTGAGTGGCCATGTGCTTCCTGAGGTAGGCTTGGCGACGGAACTTCTTGCCACAGAGCGGGCAGTCGAACAGCTCTTCTTCCAGGCTAGGCGACTCGCAAGGTCCGGCTGAGGGGCTGGCCGGCTGCTCCTCGCTCCTGGCTTTGCTCTTGTTGCTCTCCTTGACCACCTCTTGCCCTGGCAGGCCGCTGGGGTTCCTGGGTTTGTGCCAGCGGCAGTGAGAAGCCAGGTTGGCCGGGCAGCTGAACACCTTGTCGCATTCGGAGCAGCGATACTCCACCCTGACGATTCTGGAGCACCGGTGCTGGGCGAGGGACAGGGCATCGGCGTATTCCTCCTTACACAGCTGGCAGATAAACTCCCCCAGGGGCTGGCCTGTGCTCTTGTGCTGCTGGTAGTCCGTCAGCTCTTTGGTGATCCTTAGCCCCAAGACCGGTGAAGTGGTCACCTCGTCCCTGTAAGGCTTCCTCTCCGCCCTAGGCTTCTTACCCTGCGCCTTGGCTTTGGCTGGGGGCAGCTGCCTCTTGACCGCCTGGATGCTGGTGCAATTGGACCCCATCTTCACCTCCTCATCTGACACCGAAGCCACGAAGACAACTCGTCCCAGCGACGAAGCCAGAGCCAAGGGGCTGGGGAAAGATTCGGCCAGGATGGGCGAGCTGGAATTGCCTGGCCGACCTGGGGAGCCAGGGCAACTGCTGACTGGCCGGTTAGGGCTGTGGGCTGGGGCGCAGGGAGAGCTGGGCATCCCACAGTATCCCGGCCTGGTGTCACCGGAGGAGGTGGGATGTAGAGGGGCCTTCCCCTGCCCCCACAGGGATGGCACTGCCTCTGGAACGCCCCATTCCTCTTCTACGCTGCGTACCCTGTATGAGACAGGGGCAGCTCTCTTGGTTCTCTTCACCAGAAAGCCTCGGGGCATCTTGGCTCAGGAAGTTCGTGTCTTGTCAAACCAGCAACAGCGACAAAGCAAACAGCAGCCTGCAAGTGAGCACTGTACTCTGCGCTGCCAGGGAGAACAGGAGCCTGGGCTAAAGCAGCAATCGTCCCCACTTTGGAACTGTTCAATCGCCGCACTGTTCGGGCTATTTAAAGGCTACAAGATCCCATTGTCTGGTCCATCTCAAGCAGATGGCTTGAGATGAAGAACCAATCAGACAAAGAGGGTAATCTGATCCAAGAGGGACTGTCGAGTCTCCCAGGAGGCGCCAGATGTACCTGTTCTGACGCGTGTTTGCTCCCCATTATGTAAATAACTATAAGGGAGCCACACGTCCGGCCTGCTCTTTTTGTCCTGCTCTTATTCATAGCACACGTGCCGGGGCTTTGTCCTAATTCAATAGAGGCAGGGAAAGAAAGATAGAGAGAGCGAAGGGGCCTCCTCCTGGGGGAGGGGGAGATGGGGAGAGGTCCCTTCTCGTCTCTAAATACGCCCGAGCCAACTCTGCGGCTCTTTTGTTTGTAACAGATCAGACTTGAGACCCCAGGCTGTCTGATTCACACAAAGCCAAGAGCGGGAGAGAGAGAGAAACTGACAGAAAGGAGAGAGAGAAAGGGACTGACAGAATTAGAGAGGAAATAGAGAGATGGAGATAAGATACTTAAACAGAGTAGAAACAGAGAGAAAGGGACTGACTGAATTACAGAGAGGAAATAGATAGATGGAGATAACACACTGAAAGAAAGGAGAGAGAGAGAAAGGGACTGACCGAATTAGAGAGGAAATAGATGGAGAAAGGACATTAAAAGAGAGAGAGAGAGAAAAAAGGACTGACAGAATTAGAGAGAGGAAATAGAGCTATGAAGATTACACACACTGAAAGAAAGGAGAGAGAGAAAGGGACTGACAGAATTAGAGAGAGGAAATAGAGAGATGGAAATAACACACACTGAAAGAAAGGAGAGAGTGAAAGGGATTGACTGAATTAGAGAGAGGAAATAGAGATGGGAGATAAGACATTAGAAGAGAGGAGAGAGAAAGGGACTGACAGAATTAGAGAGAGGAAATAGAGCTATGAAGATTACACACACTGAAAGAAAGGAGAGAGTGAAAGGGATTGACTGAATTAGAGAGAGGAAATAGAGAGATGGAAATAACACACACTGAAAGAAAGGAGTGAGTGAAAGGGATTGACTGAATTACAGAGAGGAAATAGAGATGGGAGATAAGACATTGGAAGAGAGGAGAGAGAAAGGGACTGACAGAATTAGAGAGAGGAAATAAACAGGTGGAGATAGCACAGACTGAAAGAAAGGAAAGAGTGAAAGGGATTGACTGAATTACAGAGAGGAAATAGAGATGGGAGATAAGACATTGGAAGAGAGGAGAGAGAAAGGGACTGACAGAATTAGAGAGAGGAAATAAACAGGTGGAGATAGCACAGACTGAAAGAAAGGAAAGAGAAGCGAGAAAAAGAAACTTTTACACAGAGAGACATGGAACCTGACACAGAGAGACTGATGGAGAGGGAAGAAGAAGGCATGTAGACAACCATCCAATGAGAGACACAAAATGCAGAAGTACAGAGGAAGGACATGAGATGAGGAGTAGGGAGAGAAGAGGGATGGAGAAAGAAAAAAAAGAGCAACAGAAGGGGGAGAGTGCACATGATTAAGAGAAAGTCAGAACAGTAAGAAACAGGCAAGATATATGAAAAGACAGGAAATACTGAGATAAATATTGAGAAAAATCTCAGAAAATGTTTTGGTTGATTGTTAGACAAATTTTAAGAATCTACTTTTATGTTCCATTAGTGTTTACAATTCACATTGAAATGTCAAATAACTAATAGATGGTTACATAATTTGCTTTCTGCATTGATCCTTTTTAAGAATCTGGCAAGATCATCCCAGTGAATGCTCAAACTCCCAGGCTACTGGCTGCCTCACCCCTCACTCAAATTCTCAGCAACTTCTGTCACTGTTCATTTGGTGCCTTCTTCCTAACCTTCAAGCCAAAATCCTTTAAAGAGTCTTCTCTGTAGTTGTTCATTGCCATCTTTTTAATCCACCCATCCCATTCCCTGATTAACCTCTGTCAGATTTCGAGCATCTGCAGTTTTCTTGTTTTCATCCAAACAGTGTGAGTTAGTTGATGAGAGGCAACACTTCACCCTGAGTTGCAACCATATCGGCAGTTTCTTCACAGTTACTCGGTAAAAATTATGAGCCTTCTTTCCTAGCAGAACTGTATGAGAGCACCTACATCACATGGACTGCAACAGTTCAAAAGATTGCTCACCATTACCTAAAGGACAGCAGGAGAATGGACAACAGTCACTAGCCCAATGCTGCTTATGTCCCATGAAAAGATTAAAAATAAACCCTCAACATGATACTTGGTCTTGAAGCCATTTTTCAATTTCCTGTTTTCACATAGTTAGGCTTCCAGAACATTCTAGATGCCAGGACAAAACATTTTATTGTGGGACAAGAGGAAATATCATGCATTTATGCTTTCACCATCTCAGGATGTTCCCTCGAGTGTTTTATAGTCAATTAGGCCCTTTTGCAAGATCCCACAGCTTAATCTGAGTAAGAGTCACTCAACACAAAGGTTAACTCTGAGTTCTCTCCACAGATGCTGCCAGACCTGCTGAACTTATTGAGCAATTGCTTTTTTTTTTCTTCTTTTCATGACTTTGGTTAAGGGAAAAGTGCTTTATCCCAGCACACCTGAGAGAATTCCCACTCTTTTTAGATTGATGATACCTTTTATATCCGTCTGAGAAGGTAGATGAGACCTGGGCTTAAGCCTTATGAGACTGCACCTCCTACAATGCAGTTTACCCTGTGTCCTCAACCTTGAAAGTGAAACACAAACTCTTGTCCTCCTGAATCTGCACAGCAAGAAAGTATGCTTTGGACTAAGCTCAGAACACTTTGGCAAGGCATTTAGATCCTATATACAAGTCTAGCCCAACCCATAACTGGATTCTGATTTACCTTTGGATTCTAGACTTGGGTGTCTCAAATGAGTTTAACAGCCCCCACAAAATCTGTCCTGAAATCTCTCCCCGCTGCTGTATTCAACTCATTCTTGCACCATTCTTGAACTGTTACGCTACGAAACAAATACCAGACATTCCATAAGGCGATCAGAAAGATCATAATAGAGATGGCAAAAGTGTCAACTTGAACTCACAAATGAAAAAAAGATAAATATTGAAATGCATCACTCATGAATGAATTTGTCAATTTCTCTGTCCTCAGTCTGAGTCAGAAGATTATGGGCTCAAGCCTCAATTCAGAGACAATTCAAGAAGTCATTGCCAGTGCTCAGGGAACGCTACACTGTTGGAGGTGCCATCTTTCGGATGTGACGTTAAACCAAGGCATGCCCTCTACTCATGCACGTAAAAGATCTTATGCTGATACTGGAAGAGAAGCAGGGAGTCCTCCCCAGTGTCCTGGGGCCAATATTTATCCTTCAACCAAGAACAGATTATCTGGTCATTATCCCATCACTGTGGGAGATTGCAGTATGCAGGTGAGACTGTCACAGTTCCTACACTGCAAGAGCAGCCACGCATCCAGAAACAAAGCTGCTTCACTGGTTGTAAAGCACTTTGGGACATCCTGAGGTTATGAATTGAACTATCTAAATAAATGCTTTCTTTTGTTGTGTGCATATCAAGATTCCACAAGTGCCCTCAACCGCCATCCCCACCCCATGAAGTGTAAAAATATCCTGTCACTCCATTAGACACAGGGCATGGATGGTGAATTCAAATAAGTCTGGCAGTAAAATAAATTTTATTTACGTGGATTTAATTTGTCAGTAAATACAGCGGGATGCAAGGCAGTGGGGGTGGAGATGGGGAATGCTATCGCCCATGAAACAGCTCAACAGCCTCAAACATGAGGGTCTGGTCGATTAGAAGTGTTGACAAGACCCTCACTTCGCCAGGGCTTAAGGAGAGATGATTAAATGGAGTGCTGCTTTGATGCACACACATACACACGCACACAATAAAGAGTCTGCATGGCACACGACCTCTTTCATCCCTCCTGTGTGTTTTGGCTGATTTGCATCTGGCTGGAGGCTGTACGACAGTCTGTTCTACCACCCTCCCCTGCAACTCCTCCCTCCCCCACCCCCAGGGACTGGCTCGCGTGGACAAGGGCCCAACAGACACACATCCAATCCAAGCTCTCTTGTATTACCATAAAGCTGCACATCTTATTAACCCCTGCTGCACTATTGAAAGAACAGTCCTGATCAATCAGTAATGAATGTGCATTCCCAACCTCTCTACTCCTGCCGTCTCTCTCTATTCTCAACTGCCTGTCTCCTGCATTCCTCTTCTACAAACCCCTTCCTGTATTTAGCAGGAAAAATATAATGAATTAATTGAATGCAATGAGTTTTATGGTGTCTTTCAAAGAATGGATTTACGTTCCACTGTCTTTCACAATCTCGGATTGTTTGAATGCACTTAACAGCTAATGAAGCACTTTACTTGAGGCATTGTGCCTATCATAATTTCAGAAAAGTGGTGGCCAGGTTTTATACATTGAGATTCCATAGACTGCAATCTATTTTAGTCATGTTAATTAAAGAGTAAATATTGGACCAGCACACTGCTGAAAATTCCCTGACTCTGGACCAAAAGAGTGACTGTGGGATCATTTACATCAACTCAGGAGGGAGGTTTAATATTCTATCCAAAAGATAGGCCCTCCAAGAATTCAGGATTCCCTTCACAATGGCATCAGGGAATGTCAATCCTCATTATGGGCCTCAGGGACTTGAACCCATGACTTTCCTGATGCAGAGAGAACACCACATACTCTGAGCCACAGTGTACCCTGAGACAGGTCAGCCTGGATCATGTAAAGTGCAGGATGCCACAAAGCTGTTCTTGTGTGAATACAGAGTCTCTGCTGAAGTTGCGCCCATATTAGCTGAATAAAAACAAATTGCAGTTTTCGTGACTTTGCTGTCTCTTGCTGGGGTGTGGGGCTCTGTTGACCTATACCATCCAGTGACCACTGTCTAGTCACAATGGTGTGAACATGCATTGTTTCACCAGGGTGAGTATCAAAATGGGGCCCGATTCTGCTGGGTACATCTGATCATCAGCTCAGCATCAAACATGTGAGCTTTTTCTCCTTTCTTTAGATCACTTAGATATGCATACTCAATAAGGAACCAGGCACAAAAATTCCTGCTGTCTGATTGGCCATTTAGAGTCATAGAGCTCTACACCATGGAAATAGACAATTGTATTTAACTATTTTACATCTACCCTAATCTTTCTAGTTCCACTGGCCAGCATTTGGCCCATAACCCTGCAAACCTTTCCTATGCATGTATGCATCTAGATTCCTTTTAAATGTTGTAATTGTACCAGCCTCCACCACTTCCTCTGGCAGCTCATTTCCATACATGCACCAGCCTCTACATGAAAAGTTGCCCCTCTGGCCCCTTTAAAATCTTTCCCATCTCACCTTAAATCTATGTACTCCAGTTTTGGACTCCCCTACCCTGGGGGAAGAGCCCTAGGCTATTCACTCTATCCATGTGCGTCTTGATTTTGTAAACCTCTATATGGTCACCCCTCAGCCTTCGATGCCCCAGGGAAGATAGCCCCAGCCTATTCAGCATCTCCTTATAGCTTGTAAGTGAAAAAGATGAATTAAAACCTTCCAGAAAGCTTATTGGCCTCAGTTGCTGATCTGGGGATCGGTTTGGCTGCTGAGGATTAATTCAGCTCCAATGGTTACTATTAATAATGTTGTCAGGACTGGGGACTGAGAGAGGGGGATGAATGGAGTGCAATGTAGTGGTAGGGAATGAGGTTAGAGAAGCACAGGGAAGGGGACAGGTGGCAGAACAGAGAAGAGGAATGCAGAGGAAGAATGGGAAGACGAAAAAAGGAAAAATAAAATCAGGCTACTTTGGATCTGACAATGTGTAATGAGGCTGGATTAATAGATGGTCTTAGATCAAAACAAATTCCCAAAGAAACAACCGTAACATGGTTGAACTTGGCTTTCATTTTGTTGATATTTCTAATCAACTTGTTCAGAGGTGTTATTACACAACTCCAGAGCAGGTGGAACTTGAACCTGGGCCACCAGGTTAGAGACACTACTGATGCACCACTGAAGCCCTAGGTTTCAATTTGTTAATATTTTAATCAACTTGTTCAAAGATGTTATGACAAACCTCTGAAACAGGTGGGACTTAACCAGGGCCTCCTTGGCTCAGAGGTATGGAAACTATCACAATGCCACAAGCACCTATTTTTCAATTTGTCATTCTTTTATTACTATAACTCAGCATTCATCCAAGACATCTTCTATTAAACTTGTTCAGAGATGTTACTACACACCTCTAGGCCAGGTGGGACATGAATCCTGGCTTCTTTGTTCAGCAACACTACCATTGTGCCACAAGCACCCTAACTTTCAAATTGCTGGAAAATCTCTGCAGATCTAGCAGCATCTGCGGAGAGAAATCAGAGTTAATCTTTAGGGTCCAGTGACTACCAGTGAACCGAGCTCTAAGGAAGGGTCACTGGGCCCAAAACGTTAACTCTGATTTCTCTCCACGGATGCTGCCAGACCTGCTGAGCTTTTCCAGCAATTTCTGTTTTTGTTTCTGATTTACAACATCTGTCTTATTTACCCTAACTTTCAATATGTCTTTTTGCCCCCCGTCTCTACCCAGAAGTACTACCACACATATCAGCACCTTCCAAGCACCAAAATCACCATGACTTCATTTTGAGATAACACGGTGTGGAGCTGGATGAACACAGCAGGCCAAGCAGCATCAGAGGAGCAGGAAAGTTTGACATTTTGGGTCGGGATCCTTCTTCAGAAAAAAAAAGACTTCTTTTTGCGTTTCTTTTTAAACCAGCAAACGCCACCAACAAAAACACTTATGTAAGTTTTCAATTTGTCAAATGTTTCTAATTAGAGCTGTTATTACACACCTCTGGAGCAGGTGGGACTTGAAACAACCCGGGCCTCAGAATGGGGATTAGGGACACTATCAATATGTGAAACCTAAATAAGTGCAATTACAAAGAAATTAGGGCTGAATTGGCTGGAGTGGAGCTGGGAAGGGAGCTTAGGTGAAAAGGCAGTTGAAGAACAGTGACAGGGATTTAAGAAAATAATTCATAATTCATAACAAATGTACATTCCAGTGCGGAAGAATGATTCTTGGAAGATAATAAACCAACCATGGTTTGTCAAGGAAATTAAGGATAGTAACAAATTGAAAGAAAAGAACATTCAATGTGGCAGAGTTTGGTGGTAAACCAAAGGATTGGATAAGTTTTAAAAACCATCAAAAAATGACTAATAATAATAAGGGAGAAAAGAATTTTTTACGGTAAGCTACCAAGTAATATAAAAATGGTCAATATGAGCTTCTTTAAATACATAAAAGGGAAGAGAGAGGCCAAATGAAAATAGATTCCTTGGAGAACGAGCCCGGGGATAAAATAATGGAGAAAACAGGGAATGGTGGAGGAGCTGAAAAAATAATTTGCATCAGTCTTTATTTTAAAGGACACTAATTACATTATAAAATTACGAATAATCAGTGGACAAAAGGGTGGATGGGGTCAGGAAATAAATACAATAACTATCACTCGTGAAAAGGTATTAGGGTAACCAATGGGGCGAAAGACTGATATATCAAGGGGACCTAATGAGTTGTATCCTACGGTTTAGAGGAAGTACCTGCAGAGATACTGGATGTACTGAAAGTAATCCTTAAAAATGTCCCAGAGGACTGGAAACTGCCAATGTAACACCCTTGTTCAAAAAAGAAAAGAGACAGAGTGACTTGGTTTAATATCCACCATTGGAAAAGTCTTAAGAGTCTATTCTAAAGGATGTGATAGCACAGCATTTGAAAATACAACAGTAGAATCTAAATGGAGTCAGCAGGGATTCGTGAAGTGGGCATTTTATGCATGACAAATGAATTAGTATTCTTTGAGGAAGTAATAAACATGACAGAAAAAGGGGAATATTAGATATAATGTATTTGGATTTCCAAAAGGCCTTTGCTAAGGTACAGCATTTAAGACTACTTATTAAGTTAAGAGCCCATGGTTTTGGAGGTAGGAGATTAGCATGGATCAAGGATTGGCTAACTAATAGAAGACAAGAGAATTGGGATATGGAGGGGAGTTTTCAAGATAGCACCTGCCATGGTAATGTTTGTGCTTGGGTTTCCTTGGAGAGGAAACACGCAGTGTCCATCGATGCTTTTGATGCCTTTAGAAGGTATGGGCATCACAGGGAATATAGTACTTTATTTACTCCCCAATTTCATTTTGATCCAGTCCTTTCCCATTCCACTTCTCTCACCTTTGATGGTTCACATTGTCTATAATGAGCTTTTCTTGTAAATATTTAATTGGCTACATGGATGATTACTACTGATGGTTAGCAGTTAAAACAACAAAATAAATCATGGTGATTTGGCGGGGGCAAGTTGCTGACTTGTGTGCGATTAAAAAAAAGATGGCAACCTGTATCTAGCTGCAGGAATCAGTGTTGAGGCCACATTTACAATATTTGTTAATGACATAGATGACAGAAACAAATATACTGCAGCCACATTTGCGGATGAACAAAAATAGGTGAGACAGCAATTGGTGAGATGCCACAAAGTGAACAGAGTGATATATATAAAGTTAGTGTCCAAAATTTGTAGATGGAATGTGGGAAAATGTGAAGTTATGCAGGAAGGATAGAGCTGAATATTATTTAAATGGAGAGAGACTGCAAAGAGCTGCAGAACAGAGGAATTAGTGGGTCCTCATACATGAATCACAGAGAAGTTTGCATGCAATGCAAGTTGAGTGTGTAATATTGAAGGCCGGTTTAATGTTGGACTTTATTTCAAAAGAAATCGAGTATGGATAGGGGAAAAAGTATAAAGAACTGTGGATGCTGGAAATCAGAAATAAAAATAGATATTGCAGGATAAAACTCAGCAGGTCTGGCAGCATGTGTGGACAGAAAGTAGAATCAATGTTTCAGAACTATAGAAGAAGTGTCACTGGACCTGAAACCTATATTCTGTTTTCTCTTGACAGATGTTGCCAGACCAGCTGTATAAAAAAGGAAATTATGCTAAAAGTATAACAAAGCATTGGACGACACCCAGGATACTGTGAACAGTTTGATCCCCTTCTCTAAGGAAAGATATTACTGACATTGGAGGCAGAACCAGTCCAGTTCACCAGGTGATTTCAGATACGGAGGAATTTCTTATGACCAGTTGAGTTGGGCCTAACTCATAGCAGTTTAGAGGAATGAGAGGCAACTTTATTGAAACATGTAAGATTCTTCAGGACCTTCACAGAGTAGATGTGGCAAGGTTGCTTCCCTTTGTGGGAGAGCCAAGAAACAAGTAAGGAGTCACCCATTTAAAACATATGAGAGATTTCTTCTCAGGTAGGTAATCTGTGGAACTAATTACTATAGAGGGATGTGGTTCATTTGAAATATTCATTGCTGAGTTAGATTCTTAATCTTTAAGAGAGTCAAGGGTTATGGGAAAAGGCAGGAGAGTGAAGTTTAAAATGATCAGATCAGCCATGATCTCATTAAATAGCTGAGCAGATTTGATGGGTGAAATGGCCTGCTTTTATTCCTACGTCTGTTGATCTTACAGATATGTGAGGAAAGGAAGGATAGGTAGAGGGAGAGGACAGTAGGAGTGGCACAGGAACGTGGAAAGTAGACATGAGGGGAGAGTCGGGAAAAAAGAGATGAGATGAAGGAAGATAACACGGAGTAGAGCTGGACGAACACAGCAGGCCAAGCAGCATCAGAGGAGCAGGAAAGCTGACGTTTCAGGCCTAGACCCTTCTTCAGAAATTCTCCAGCATGTGCAGTTCCTACTATCTCTGAGATGTAGGGAGAGTAGGTTAAAAATGGGAGGACTGAAGGGAGTGGAGAGATGAGAGAAGGAAAGAGGGAGAATAGTTAGGGGAAAGAAGGAAAGGTTAGGGAAAAGTGGGGCAATGAGTAGAGAGGTAAAGTCCCTTTGAACCTGCTGCACCATTCTCTGGGATCATGAGTGATCTGGTGTGGTCTCAACTGCTTTCTGGTCCATCATCGTTAATCTTTGACTTCTTTGTCTATCAATAATTCTATCTGTCTCTGCCTTGAATAAATTCAATGACCCAGCGTCTGTCGTTTGCTGAGGAGCAGAATTCCTCTGAGAGAAAAAGGGTGTCCTCATCTCCATCTTAAAAGAGAGAGCCAGGCAGAGGAGAAATGACATTGAAAAGATGAAAAGAGTGAAAGAGAGCAAAAGAAAAGTTGGAGAGAAAGACAAGGTGAGAATAGGAGCAATTGCAGAGACTGTAAGAACGAATGAGAAAGTGAATAACAGCAGAGTGAAAAAGAGTAGAACAAAGAAAGGAAGAATGAGATGGAGAAGAAACAGTGAAAGAAAGAGTTACTGAAAGAGAATGAAGCAGTGAAAGAGAGATAGTGAAAGAGGGACAATGAAAGAGGGACACTGAAAGAGAGCTAGTGAAAGAGAGATAGTGAAAGAGGGACAGTGAAAGAGGGACAGTGAAAGAGGGACAGTGAAAGAGAGACAGTGAAAGAGAGACAGTGAAAGAGAGACAGTGAAAGAGAGACAGTGAAAGAGGGACAGTGAAAGAGGGACAGTGAAAGAGGGACAGTGAAAGAGGGACAGTGAAAGAGGGACAGTGAAAGAGGGACAGTGAAAGAGGGACGGTGAAAGAGGGACGGTGAAAGAGGGACGGTGAAAGAGAGACGGTGAAAGAGGGACGGTGAAAGAGGGACGGTGAAAGAGGGACGGTGAAAGAGGGACGGTGAAAGAGAGACGGTGAAAGAGAGACGGTGAAAGAGAGACGGTGAAAGAGAGACGGTGAAAGAGAGACGGTGAAAGAGAGACGGTGAAAGAGAGACGGTGAAAGAGGGACGGTGAAAGAGGGACGGTGAAAGAGGGACAGTGAAAGAGAGACAGTGAAAGAGAGACAGTGAAAGAGGGACAGTGAAAGAGAGATAGTGAAAGAGACAGTGAAAGAGGGACAGTGAAAGAGGGACAGTGAAAGAGGGACAGTGAAAGAGGGACAGTGAAAGAGGGACAGTGAAAGAGAGATAGTGAAAGAGGGACAGTGAAAGAGGGACAGTGAAAGAGGGACAGTGAAAGAGGGACAGTGAAAGAGGGACAGTGAAAGAGAGATAGTGAAAGAGAGACAGTGAAAGAGGGACAGTGAAAGAGGGACAGTGAAAGAGGGACAATGAAAGAGGGACACTGAAAGAGAGCTAGTGAAAGAGGGACGGTGAAAGAGGGACGGTGAAAGAGGGACGGTGAAAGAGGGACGGTGAAAGAGGGACAGTGAAAGAGGGACAGTGAAAGAGAGATAGTGAAAGAGGGACAGTGAAAGAGGGACAGTGAAAGAGGGACAGTGAAAGAGGGACAGTGAAAGAGAGACAGTGAAAGAGGGACAGTGAAAGAGAGACAGTGAAAGAGAGACAGTGAAAGAGGGACAGTGAAAGAGGGACAGTGAAAGAGAGACAGTGAAAGAGGGACAGTGAAAGAGGGACAGTGAAAGAGGGACAGTGAAAGAGAGATAGTGAAAGAGGGACAGTGAAAGAGGGACAGTGAAAGAGAGATAGTGAAAGAGGGACAGTGAAAGAGAGATAGTGAAAGAGGGACAGTGAAAGAGGGACAGTGAAAGAGAGATAGTGAAAGAGGGACAGTGAAAGAGGGACAGTGAAAGAGAGATAGTGAAAGAGGGACAGTGAAAGAGGGACAGTGAAAGAGGGACAGTGAAAGAGAGATAGTGAAAGAGGGACAGTGAAAGAGGGACAGTGAAAGAGGGACAGTGAAAGAGAGATAGTGAAAGAGGGACAGTGAAAGAGGGACAGTGAAAGAGGGACAGTGAAAGAGAGATAGTGAAAGAGAGATAGTGAAAGAGGGACAGTGAAAGAGAGATAGTGAAAGAGGGACAGTGAAAGAGGGACAGGAAAGAGACGATATGCATGATGTGGGATTGCCTGTGAGTTGCCCAATGCATGTAGCGTCCTGTCTGTTCTCATTAACATACAGCTGCGAGCTTTTTGCATAGCTCAGGGCAATTTTGGAGACATGGAATGGCCTGCTGAGTACAGTCAATCAGGAATCTAACTGTACATTGATACAGCTGGGAAGTTGGGGGTGGGAGCGGTATTCAAAATGTTTTTCACCCTGGCCTGTGCTGGAAGCAACTGAAAATTCAAGGGTGAATGGGAATAGAAATGATGGCAGGGGATGGGGTTAATTTTTACAATTTGTACTGGTGGCAGTTTCACTTAATTGCCTCTGAGGAAGTTTAGTGACCGAGGCAGGAACCATGCCAAGCAACTAATGGCCACAGAGACACGACAGGGAATGTTGAGGGGTTCTTTTTCAAACAAATGGATAAAAACACACAGCATCACCTCACGGAGACCATATACTTGGTTGAATGTTCGTGCCAATTTTAAGTCAAGCTGTTATTCCCCTCTGGTGAGTTCTGCACATTGAGGGGGTAATCTGATCAAGGTGCTTAAAGTGTTACAAGTGTTCAAGATATCAGATGTGGAGAACCAATTTCTTCTGGTCAAAGAATCTGGAACAAAAGAAGCAATTTTAAAATTATAGCCAAGCCATTCAACTTTCTTTGAACACAAAATGGGCAGGAAACACAGAACAATAGCTCCTGGGGGTCAGTTGGAATGTTAAAGATTGATAGATTTCTCATTGGGCAAAAACTTACAGGAAAATTTGTTCAAAGACAAGAAAATGGAATTGAGTGTTACTGTTCAGCTGTGATCTGAATTATTGGCAGAACAGATTTGAGAAATTGAGTGACTTTCTCCTGTTCCCAGTGCTGCTAAAGGCTGCAGAGAGTAAGATTAAGTACCCATGGTTGAGTTGTGGTGAGGCAAAAGTGGTAGAATGCAGTGGAATAATCTACAATCCAGTTTCAATCAGTGTCATTATCCCTTCTGTGGAAGTCCAGCTGGAGCTGACCTGAAATTGTTTACCTTGGTTGTATGGCCCACACACGCTCCGAAGGTCAGAACTGTCAGAAATGATACCCCAGCAAGAATCACAAGAATACTGAATAACTGTTCCTTAGTGGAACCAGTTGAACAGACTCACAATCTATCACTCAAGAGTATTATTGAACCAAAACCAGCCTGCCTGGCCCCTTTGCCCTGTTCCTCTGCTGCAGAATTTGAAAAAGTATTTTAAAAATCTCAGAAGTAGGGCCCAAGCATGTTTCCACAATGTGCTGGTGAGAGAAGCAGAATTTCGAACCTGTTGGTGACAAGACCATTTTCTCAAGGTCCAGTTCCTACCTGAGGAATCCTGATGGGTAACAGACAAACAGGAATTGGCTCAGCCAACTCAGGACAATGAAGCCAACATTAGAGGGTTTTCTCAACCACTGTGAATGCTGGTTTAGTTCCATCTTCATTATCTGCTTGCTTTGTGGCAGAAGGGGTCCACAATTTACTGGCATCGGTACATCAAGCACTGTGTCTCCAAGCATGTAGGTTGTCCCTGATGTTGCAGGCTGCTTTGTTGGTTGCTGGGGCAGACAACAAGCTTGGAGTTCAGTGTCTCTCAATGAGGTAAGATTCCATGGATGCTTTCACCATCTCACCTGTGACAGCCCATGATAGTGAGCTACGGCCAGCTCAAGAATATGTCAATGGGCAAGAACACTGCCCTCACTGCCAGACACATCGACACCTCCCAGTAACCAATAAGGAACCTCGCTAGAAACCTAACAGTGACAGAAATCCTGAATGTTCTACCTTTCCCTAATGAGGCAAATTGTCACTGTGGCCGTCCGAGTGCTCAGTTAAATCAGCACAGACAGTGGATAGACCTCAGATGTTTACACTCTGGGTAGTTTATACATAGCAAAGGATTAGTGACAAATGAGTCACAGGCTGGAATCTAAGTAAGGGAATTCGTGTGGTTTATATACGGAATAACAGATACCCGTGATTGAGTTATGAGGCTGAAATCTAATCAAGGGATTCAGGGGGTCATATATAGAACGACAAATACAAATAATCATTTAGGAGTACAGAACTTGAGTATTACTGAAAGAAATACACATTTTGTCAAAGCTTTTCATATTGTACAGGAAGACAATTGGCAAGAATACCAAATCAAGGGGAAAATAACATCAGTGCTGCATGAGAAGAGAATGCTGATTGTTTTCTAAGTGAACTCTGATTGGTGGAAATATTATGGAGAGTGCAACAATTAATGACGATTGGCAGTTGACTGCCAAGCTTTGTTTAAATTTTAAAACAGCAATTGACTCTGAATGGTCAAGGCACTGCCCTGAGAAATGAACCAGCAAATGGTTATCACCAATTTTATTGAGTTGAAACTGTGTGGGTACAGAGCATGTACATGTTCTTTCTGTATTCAAAGAACAGTGTCCTATGTATTAATTTATGTAGCTTCCAGTCCACACAAATGCACCACACTGAGCCCAACTGACAATTTTAAACTAATTGACGATTTAATTCTTCACACACTTGAGGTTATCCAGCAAATGTGTCTAATTGCAGAATCATGTCTCACATTAAATCTTGTGTTGTAAGTTTTACAAGTGATTCAGAACACCCAAACCCAAACTCTAATTCAGGGCTGAGCCAATGCTCAATTTTTGGAGGTTCCTTTGTTTCAGATTGAGATTAGATTACGGCTGCTTAATTGTGGCTAACTTAAAAGGATCTCATGACCCACACAGTAAGAAGAGCAGGAGAATCATTGAATCATAGAATCCCTGCAGTGTGGAAGCAAGCCCTTTGTCCCATTGGGTCCGCAATGAGAGCTTTTCCCTTCGTACATTACAATAGAGACTACAATTTAAGAGTATTTCATCGGCTGTGAAGTGCTTTGGTTTGTCCTGGGGTTCAGAAAGGTGCAAACAAAAGGCGTATTGATCTATTTTTTTAAAAAATCTAGATTGTATTTTTAGCACAGATGAAAGGATCGTCGTTAGATTTTCCTGTGGTTGGCTGCAAGTGCCATCTTCTGGTGTGAGCAGGGAATTGCACTTGGCAGGAATTGCAATTTTTAAAACAAACTCCATCTTTTGTATAAAACATTCAACATGCTTCACATCAAAATGTCAATTACTATGTATACGGCAAGATTCCAGGGAAAAAGGAGTTTACTATTGAATAAGTATGGACTCAGGAAACTAGAGAGAACTATCTTTCTCTTCTTCCAAACTATGCCATGATATCTTTAATGTTCAATTGAGGGGACAGACAGAGTTTCAGCTAACATCTCATCTAAAAGATGGCACTCTGACTGTGTTGCATTCCTTCAGCACTGCCCTTTTTGCCAGTCTAATACTCCCTCAGTGTTACCTCTCAAACATTGCAGTGTCCCTTTAGTACTGACCTCCAACAATGCAGTTCTCCCTCAGTACCTAGTTCTGACTCTTCCATTACAGTTGCTCCCTGCAGGGTGGTGCTCCTTCAGTACTATTCCTCTGACAAGGCAAAGGTTCCTCAATTCTGATCCTCTGATAGTACAGTGCTCCATCAGTATTGTCCCTCTGATAGTGCTGCATTCTCTTAGTACAGAGCCCCCAAAAGTACAGTGCTCCCTCATTATTGCCCCTTCAATAGTGCAGCACTTCCTCAATGCTGTGAACTTACAATACAGTGTCCTCAGTTCTGCCACTCCAATGGTGCAGCACTGCCTCAGTAATAAAGTAAAGTCACCATAGTCTTACCAGACCATAGGGCAGCTCAGAGAGATGATTCATGGTAATTTTAACCTGAGGGTCACCACATCTTAGACAAAGGAAGAGGCTGACAAGGAAAATTCTTCACAATAATCTCAATCAGTCTGGAAATTGAAATCATGCTGTTAGCACCGTTGCAAACCAGCTGTTCAGCCAACTGAGAAAACCATCACCCTGTTCCCTCAGGACTGGCTCTCCCACAATGCAACACTCCCTCAGGACTGATTCTCTGACAGTGCAGCATTTTCTCAGCATTATTTTTCCCAATGTAATGATTTTTCAAGAGTGAGTACAGACCTTCCAACAGTGTGTCACTCCCTCTGTACTGGCCCTCCAATTCCCTCAGTCCTGACCTTTCAGTAGTGATGGACTCCCTCAGTACCGACTTTCCAAGAGTGGGGCATTCACTCAGTACTGTACTGGAAGCATTGGTCCGGGTTCTTGTCTCAATCCTCTAGAGGTGGAGGCTTTAACTCATGACAGTCTGACTGAAAGGTGGGATGGAATCAAACTAATAATTTTGTGGCAGAGGATGACAGAGCCTTGACAAACCAGGAGGTAAAAGGTTGTCAGAAATCTGGTGTAATCGGGTCTCCTATAGTCTTCTTGAGTGGTAAACCAGATCTTATGCTATTTATATGTTTAGTTTCTTAATTAGTAAGGAGATGAAAAGTTACATGGAGAAGATAGGAGAATAGAGTCGAGAAACATCAGCCATAATTGAATGGTGGAGCAGACTCAACTTAATTCTGTTCCTTTATCATATGGTTTTATGGTTATACCTAATTTGTACCTCCAAACTCACCACAACCCCCAGATTAATCCTCGCTCCTCCAAACTCACCACAACCCCCAGATTAATCCTCACTCCTCCAAACTCACTACCACCCCCAAGGTTAATCCTCACTCCTCCAAACTCACCACCACCCCCAAGGTTAATCCTTGCACCTCTAAACTCACCACCACCCAAGATTAATCCTTGTTTATCCAACTGGGATGCATCAAGTGGGTGAAAAATGACCTGTAATCATTTTGTTCTGGAGACTAAATGAAACTGGAGGTGAATGAGTGAATAGTGTGTTTATTGCACTGCTAATTGGTGCTGAGAACATCCAATCAGTTAATGAGGCCCAGTTAATCCTCAGTGGTGAGAGAAATCACAGTTAATCTCTGCAGTCAGGAAGACCAGGGTTAATCGTCACAGAGAGTGAGACAATGGCTAATCCCCTTCCTGGATTGTCACCTGCAAAGTAAAGAGAATTGACAAGATCAAACAGGAACTAATAGATACAAAATGGCACATTGATTATCTCCCCCTCATACACAGTCACTGTCCCTCCCCCAACAGTGATATTATCCCATCCATAGTTGCACCTTAGAAGCTTAGCATAGACCGCCCGCATTCAGAACTTTCATCTACTCAGTAACAGAATGTTTTAATCTGAAGAAAAGTGTGTGACTTCCATCGTGGGGTGCATCACAGCTCAAGAACACTCCACATGCATGTACTTTCTCAGCATGGACAGAGGATGCAGATGTGTAATCAGCAAGGTACATCCTGATGGAGTTTGTTCCCTCCATGACTTAGGAGGTTTTGCCATCAGTTTCTTCTCAGCAGGGTGAGGCTGCCTGCCCTGGCATTATCATGTGTGGCTTTTCACATGACAATCACCAGGGAAAAGCACTTTCTTTGAAGACATTGACACGTCCCCAGAAGATTAGAAATGTGAGTTCATATGGCATTGGGGATCCATTCTGCCAGCACTCCACCAAAAACCAAATGGGGTCAAATGAGACCCTTGATCTCATCAAGCATCTGTTACAAGACAATCAATGCTGATCCATACATTGACTTCATTTCCTGCCTTGGTTCTGTAACCATTAATGCTTTCAGGAAGATAGATTTTCACCATCTTTTGACTAAGTGCTTTCTGACACCGATCCTGAACAGACTAACTTTAATTTTAAAACTATAACATCTTATTCCTGGAAATTATTTCTCTTGATTGACCCTTGCAAATCCATTAGTCATTTAAACACTCAAATCTTTTACATTCAAAGAATTGGAAGCCAAATCTCTGTTGTCTCACCATTTTGCTCGTATCACTGGGTTTTTACTCTGATGAATCTGCGTTGTACCACTTCTGAGATACAATGCTCAGAATTGAGCATTAGGTAGGGTGTGATCAAAGCTCTATTAAGCTGCAACATAAATACTCCATCCTTTGTATTCCAGTCTTCTTGAGATGAATCCAAGCATCGGGAAAAATTCCAATATGGACAATTCCTGCCTCATCAGTCTTCTGTCAATCTTCAAAGTTATGTTATCAAGCAGTACTTATTCATCAACACTTAATTTGCACTCCATCAGGGCCACTCAGTCTTTATCTTGGTCCAAACATGGGCAGAAGTCCTGAAGACAAGAGGTGAAGTGAGCGTGATGGCCCTTGACATCAAGGCATAATTTTACAAAAGGTAGATTATTAATCAAGAAGTTCTAGCAAAACTGAAATCAATGAGAATTAAAGGAGACACCATCTATGGGTTGAAGTCACATCTAGTACAAAGGTTTAGTTTTCTGAGGTCAATCAACTCAGTCCAAAGACATCACTGCAGAGTTCCTCAGGGTAATGTCCTGGACCCAAACATCTATAACAGCTTCATCAATGATCTTCCCTCCATTATGGTCAGTAGTGGGGATTTTCATTGGTTACACAATGTTCAGCATCATTTGTGACTCTTCTGACACTGAAGCAATCCACGTCCAAATGCAGCAAGGGCTGGACGATATCCAAGCTTCAGCTGACAATTGGCAAATAACAATTGTACCAAATGCCAGGCAATGACCATTTCCAACAGGACAGAATCTATCTTCCCTCAGTAGTCAAAAGAATCACCATTGCTGAGTCCCTGATTGTCAATATCCTGGGGGTTACCATTGCCCCAAAATAAAACTGTGGCTACAAAAGCAGGTAAGTGACTGGGAATTCTGTGGCAAATAACTCATCTCCGAACTCTCTAAAGCCTATCTGCCATCTACAAAATGCAAGTTAGTCATGTGATGGAACATTATCAACTTAACTGAATGGCTGCAGCTCTAACAAAACTCAAGAAGCTTGACACAATCCAGGACAATGCAGCCTGCTTCATTGGCGCCCCACGTGTGATCTTACACATTCACTCGCTCCTTTGCTGCCACACAATGGCAGCAGTTTGTATTATCTCAAGGACACACTGTAGTAACTCACCAATTCTCCTCTAAATGCGCCTTTCAAAGCCGAGGACTCTGCCATCTAGATGGACAAGGGCAGCTTAGGCATGGGAATGCCACCTTTGTAAGTTCCCCTCCATCATCTTGGCTTGGAACTGTATCGCCGTTCCTTCACTGGTGCTGAATCAAAGTCCTGCAATCTTCTCCCTAATTGTACTGCAGATGGCCCTACATGCCAAGGGCTGCAGTGATCCACTACTACATTCTCCAGAAAATTAGGGATAGATGATGAATGCTAGGCATCATCAGTGACAGTCACGTTACATGTCAGAATGGATGCAAAGGTTTTGTTAGCCTTTTTAACAATATTGGTATTTATCCAAAAGTTTTAATACCAATTCAAAGTTGCCACAAAAGAAGCATCATTGTCGGGGTGGGGTGTGGGTAATGTTAAGCAGAATATAACAGCCAATCTTCAGGACCTCGAACTGAATCCAAGCAAGATTTGAAAGGTAGATGTCAAGCATGTTGAGTTGGGAGGCTGTAAAGTTCATCAAACTGTGGAAAAATATACTGGCTTGCCCCTCCTATTGATAGGGAGCACAACAAAAAAGAGCTTGAGGCTCAAGACATAAGGATAGATTGAGATGGTCAAATATCTTCTGGGATAGTGGGGAGCTGGCCTTGTGGACTTTTGACACAGATTGATGGAGGACAACCACCCAGATGTAGGCAGTAAAGTGCAGGAATAGCTGTGGAAGGGCATTAAATGGGTCAGCAAAGTCAATGAGGGGACAGCAGACTTGATATTGAGAGAAAACTAAATAGATTGTGGGATCTATGGTAAGGTAGAATCTTAATGACATAGAAAGACTTGATGCAATGAAGAGTGATCCAGCAAGCTCACATTTTAGCAAGCATAGAGTGAACTTCAATTCCTTCTGAAGAGGCTTGACATGCTCCTGATGACTGGTAAGGCTTCACATTTTACTGATGAAGTCAAACATCCTGTAATTCTCCTGATAGCTAAAGGGGTACGGGGATTTCCTGATGGCTGAATTGGCCTGGGACATTGCTGTTGGGCGTGATTTTCATGATGGCTGAACATGCCTGGGATTTTCTTGATGACAGTCACAGCTTGAGATTTTCCTAAAAGCTGAAGAGATCTGAGATTTTCACAACAGAAGGAAAGATCTAGAATTTTCCTGGCGATTACCACAGGCACAAATTATCACGGGGTAACACAAGTTCTGTGAAATGACGATTGGTCTCAATTCTCAATGTATGCACAACTTACTCCAGAACTACATATCTCCGTATCCTCCTAATTTCTGGTCTCATATAATCCCAATCTTAATCATTCCACAACAGGTTGTGCTTTCAACAGTCTTGATCCTAAGCTCTGGAATTCAATGCCTAAAAATCTCTACTTTTCTTCCTGCCTTTAAATCTGCCCCTTTCACTTTTTTGAAAGTATCAACTTGTGCCTGCGAATATCTGCGAAGTGTCTTGTTATAACTGTACTACATTGAAGGAACAGTAGACTTGCAAGTTGTTTTTGTTGACAGGAACTTCATTTTGATGTACTTTCTTTCAAACCACTTTATTTCCTGTCTGTTTTAAGGTTTCCTCATTTATTCAATTTCTTTGCTACAGGACTGATAACATGGGTGACACGCTTTTCTATTCTGGCTTCACCAAGAGGATTGCCTCAGATGGGAAAAAGTGTCAAAGCAGTGAAAGACTTTCCCTGAGAGTATTTGATGAAGACTGGGTGGATGGTCCTGATGTACCTTTCCTTGGAGTTTCTGATGTGGACAGTGTAGATGAAGCTTAACTTCGTATGTAACCCTATGCTGTACCTGTCCTGGGAGTATTTGATGGGGTCAATGTAGAGGTAGCTTGACTTTACATCTAACTCAGTGCTGTAACTGTCCTGGGAGTACTTTATCAGGATGTGTACAGAAAGCTTTACTCTCTATCAAACTCTATGCAGTACTTGTCCTGGGAGTATTTGATGAGAACAACATAACAGAAACTTTACTCCGTAACTAACCTGATGCTGTAGCTGCCCTGGGAATGTGCGATGAGAACAGTGTGGAGGGGATTTTGTATTCTGTACCTGTCTTGAGAATGTTTGACAGTGACAGTGTAGAGGCAGTTTTACTGTAGCTAAACTTTATCTGGGTAGATTTGTCAGGACCAACATAGGACAATCCTCTCATTGATGCCCACAAAGAAACAGAAGACATTAAAAAGAAAACATGTTAACACCTTATTATTTATTTGAAGATTTTTCTATTTGGCTTTGGAATGTATTACATAAGCTATGGGAAAACTCAAGGTATTTTTCCACATCTATTTGACTTGACATGATGCAGAATAAGTCCTAAGGAAAACTCAGCTCCTTTTGGAAGGGTCTACGCCAGGCTGATCACCTTGTGAATGTTGACATTCGCTGCCTTTCATTTCCTGGCCACAGGAGGGCTGAGAGGCTGGAAAGCATGGATTCATTGACAAGGTCAAATCAGCATCTCAGCATCCCTTCGGCCGTATTGAATTGCACGCTTTCTGCTCACAGCCAAACAGCAGATGGCGCACATGCTAACCACATGCTGGTTCCATGAGCTATCATTCCACCCCCACCACAACCAAACTACAGCATGCAGCAAAGCCCAGGTAGTCGGAGGGGGGGGGAGCAGGATCAAAACCGTTGGCCTCCATGACCTTTAACGTGTACAAGCCCCACATTCACTGGTTACAGTCCGTAAAGCTTTAAAAAGCCAAAAATATTTTGTAATTATTAAGAGGAATGTCAGTTAATCAAGCTGCCAAGGCAATGCTGACAGGGTGAGGTGGAAATGGGGGAAACACATGGGAGGAGGCTCATGAGGAGCATAGACCAGCTAGACCAAACAGCCAACTCCTGTCCCATGCAATGACTGTGAAAATGTTCCCAAATTTAGCAGAGTACTAAAGGAGACAACAAGATCACTCCCTGAGCCATGTATGTACAGAACATGCTGTCAGTGTAATGATGCTAGAAGCACTAAACCACAGTAGAAAAAATGACACAACACAAGAAAAAATGGAACTCTGACAGAGCAGCAGCCCAGTGCCGGAAGATTCCAGAAACAACACGAGTCAGCGCCAGGTACAATTGCGTGGCCCTTCTCGCCATTGAGAGGCGGGTCCCACTCAGGCACAGCGAACCAGCGAATTCTCACTCCCTCCTACTTAATGCACGTTAGGAAGGCTTTGGGGCGGTACGGCACAGTAATTCAGTTACTTTTAAGAGGTGGCACACCGTGGTCTGTGACTCCAGATGAAGACGCTGATTATTCTGCCGCAGCTGCTCCACCTCAGTCTCCAGCAAAGCCTTGTCCTCTTGCTCCTAATTTTCAAAAATAAAGATAAATCCATTGTTGTATTTCAAAGAATTTTGCCACGTTTTTCATTCCACAGTCAGCCACAGGTACAATATTGGGCAAGATACAGAATGAAATTCCCATCCACCCGATCACATCAAACACTTCCAGAGCAGGTATATCACAGGGTTAAATACAGACTAAAGCTTTTTCCCCTACATCTGATTTCTAACCCTAACCCTTTGCACTAGTTTTAGGGGCTTGTATGATGTACATTAGGAGCCTTCTCCCCTCAGTTCCCCATGATCCTGTTTCCTCCTCCCTGATATCGCACAGGTCACTGACTTTGCATGGTGGCCCCTGTTTGATCCTGCTGCCTCACCTTAATCAGCTTCTCATTCAGCTGCTTGACAATAGCTTCCAAATGAACCACTTTCTCATTGAGGCCTGTTGGAGATTGACTGCGAGGAAAAACAAGAAAATTAAATAAACAAGTTAATTAAAGTATGAGCTGCCAGAGGAAGTGAAGGAGGCTGGTACAACTACAACATTTAAAAGGCATCTGGATGGGTATATTAATAGGAAGGGTTTAGAGGGATACCAGCCAAATGCTGGCAAATGGGACTAGATTAATTTAGGAAATCTGGTCAGCATGGACAAGTTGGATCAAAGAGTCGCTTTCCATGCCATACAACTCTTGGACTCTAAATCCCAGTTCAAATCATATCACAGAAATTCAGTTGTCTGCTCACTTCTCAATATTTTCCCTTTATGCTCCTCTGTGGGCACTGAATCTTACTGGGGTGTGGCTCTAGCTGTCTACTCATTGGTGAATGTAGGAAGTGAGTGCCAGCAGGGAAACAAACCATGAAGCCATCATAATACAGCCCATGTCTTCCTTCCTTCAACACTCAGATATTGCCAACAAGGTGGGTTGAAGGGAATGAGCAATAATTTGATCACTAGTTTCAGGAGCTGGAATCTAGACTTTTCCCATTTTGATTTCACCACTCCTTAACCCATGCAAGCTTGTTGCAGCCTCAGCCCTGTCTGAGTACTGCTAACTCAGCATGTCCTGATACTAAACTAGGCAAGAATGTGAGCCATGAGGAAGTTACACACAGGTTGCAAGATGATTTAGACAAGCCATTAGTGGACAGGTACACGGCAGAGCATTTCTTAAACGGTGAGATATTTGGAAGCATGGATGTCAGAAGGGACCTGGGTATCCTCATAAGTCATTGAAAGCTTGTAGGAACAGTAAGTAATTCAGGAGGCAAATCGAATGCTGACCTTTATGACAAGAGGAATTGAATACAAGTAAGTTAGTCTTGCTGCAATGAGACGACAGTTGGAGTATCGTGCATATTTTTGGTTCCTTTACCTAAGAGGGGATTATAGTTACCATTCAGGGAATCCAATGAAGGCTCACCAGACTGATTTCTGTAAAGATTTATAAGGAGATACTGAGCACAGTGGCCTTACATTCTCCAGAGTTTGGCAGAATGAGAGGTGATCTCACTGAAGCTCACAGGGCTTGACAGAGTAAGATATCAAGGATCAGCGATCGCAATCACAAAACAAAGGCCAGGCCATTTAGGACTGAGATTCGGAAGAAATCATTCACTCACAGTGGGCTGAATCTTTGGAACTTACTACCTCAGAGGGCAGTGAAGACTCAGTCACTGCACAAATTCAAGACATGGATCACTGGAGTTCTAGGTATTAAATTTATCAATGGCTATGCAATACTGTGGGAAAATGGCACTGAAGCAGAAGATCAGCCATGATCTAGTCGAATGATGAAGCAAACCAAAGGGTCAAATTACTTACTCCTATTTCTTATATTCCAATGTTCTAGCCCAGCACGAAACTTTTCTCAAATCTTTGTTTGGGTGAGGGGTGTCAAAGAGTGGTGGTATTCGGTTTGGGAGGATTTAGATAGGGGTCGGCGGAAACTGGGAAACTCAGAAACTCAGTCCTCCCTCCCTTCGACTTGCTAATGTTGACTCCCAGAAGCCTACAGATGGCACCGTCTGCTGTTAAACAGCACTGGCCTCTGTACTGTCGCTGACAGACAGCTTGTACTGCAGGCCTACTCGCCACCCATCCTCTCCCTGATCCGGGGATGCCCGTCAGTTTGATCTTTTAATGATTGGCAAGAAGAAATGGCTGTATTTTTATAGACGTGATCACATCCTCTAAGTATCCCAAAATTCCACTGTGGTACTTTTTTATCCTTAAGTGTACTTGCTGTTGTAACACAGGAAATGCAGGATTGCCAATTTGTGCACAGCACGCTCCCAAAAACAACAATGTGATAATGACTCAGACCATCTGCTTTGGGTGATGCTGGATGAGGTCAAAAATCACATGGCACCAGGTTATAATCCGACAGGTTTATTTGAAAACACAAGCTTCCAGAGCATTGCTACACCTGATGAAGGAGCAATGCTGCGAAAGCTAGTGTTTTCAAATAAACCTGTTCGACCATGACCTGGTGCCATTGACTTTCGACCTCATCCAACCCAGTCCAACACTGGCACCTCCACGTCATTTTCATTTCAAAGCAGTGTTTACCTGAAAGGGCAGTTCAGAACTCAGGTTTAACATCCTAACTGAAAAACGGCATATCTGACAGTGCTGTGCTCCCTTACGACTGGAACGAGGACTGCCATCAATGTGCTCAGACCCCATCATCGAATGTGTGACAGAAGTTAAACAGATGCACACACAATGTCATTCCAACCCAAGAGCACATTTCAACTTAAAAGTCAGACAAATGCTATCCAAGACAATATGGTGTCACACCTGTATATTCAGATATAGAATTACACAAAATGGGCAGCGCAGTTGCAGGCCATTCAGCCCGAACGGCATATGCCAGCCATTTCTACTCCAGATGAGTCTCCTTACCTTCTTACACCTTCCTTCTCCAAGGCCTCCAGAGACCACCTGGTGAAATCTACACAACTAACTGAGTCAATTAGTGTCCAGACTGATGAGCCCTCAGAGTACTTAGAAATTCCACTGATTAGCAGTCTGAGTGAGCCCCTCTAGTGTTGACATCAACGTACCTTGATCTGCCTGCTTCTGTGAAGTCAACCCTGTTATCAGCTCTGGATGGCTCTGCTGTGCTCTCATCTGATAAAAGAAAGAGAAAAGATTCATTGGAGCAACTGACACCTGAGGGAGGTAGCCAGTCTTCAAGAGTACGGCACGGGGCTAACTACAGACACCACATAATCATGCCCAGTTGTGAGCAAAGCTCTTCTCCAGTGATTGAGCAAAGTTATCAAAGCACTTTGCCTGTTGTTGCAATTATTTTTAAGGGTGACATTGGCCCAGGGTCACAGGGAAGGGTTAACTGCTCTGGCCCACAGAAGAGAGTCACAGTGGTGGGGTCAACAGGCCTGTGCAATAGGCAAGAGATCACTGCCCCTGGAAGAAGGAGGTGTTACTCACCCTGTTAACTAGAACCACAGTGACTTACATTAGTCCAGCTGCCTTGCAATATACTTCAAACAGGTAGCTCACCCTCCCATCTAAGTATGAAACCAAGTAAAGAGATTTCATGGTCCCACAGTGTTCCATTCAGAAACCTACTCACCTTCCAGCGAAAGGGACTGTACCAGGCTATCACAGTATGAAGCTATGTCTGCCAATGACTGCCACTCAGTGTTAGAGTTATCAGAGGTCGCAGTATCTGAAAAGGAAAGACGAAATAATGTAACTTGCACAGAATGGGATGTCTTCTCAGTGTTATCCTGAAGCACTGTGCACCCTCCTCTTCCAAAATTACACTTTTTGAGAGGCCAGGTATTGGGTCTACCTTACCTAATTGCCCCTTATAGTATCTAGACTCTTGAATACCCAACTGTTGGAGGCCTCACCACTGAGCCAAGCCCAGTCCTATCCCAACAGCAAGCGAGAGTCAAAACACAGCTCAGATTCTTTATCCCTGGGGGAAGGATGAGGATAGAAAATAAAATTTCTTATGATGACTGTGGGTCTTGGGCATTTTCCAGTTATCTCTCCTCAACCCAATGTCGCAGCTGGTTACTTTACCGGCCAGTTCGAGGCAAGATGGCAAGTTTTGGTTGGCGCCAGCAGGTGAGCTGCTCAACATGGATTCAGTCAGATGGGCCTGTTGGGAGTCCTGGAGGTCAGGATCGGAGCTGCTCGAAGAGGAAATCCCAGCAGAGTTGGTCCCAGAGAAAGAGTTTTGGAGAGTAGCAGCCTGGATTAGAATCAGAAAAAGCCATTGGTGTCATTATCACAGGGATTTCTGGTAGCATTACTGAAATTGTTCTTGGGCTTGTAATGTTATACTTACATTCATACACTACCTTAACAAGATGTCATATACAGCACATTACTTTAGAGTAGTGTATAGCCAAGTGCATCAGGCATTTTGCACGTCAATATTGCATTATATGATCAATGGGCAATTAATCTGTCGTTTCTGGGGAAGCAGCTGAGAGGGGAATGTTGGTTCTAGGACATTAGGAGAACCATCAAACACCTCCTCCCACCCCCCACAACACTTCTTCCAGCATCAGCTTTGGCATCATTGACAAGAACTCATATTTTTTTTCTTTATTCATCCACAGGACAAGGGTGTCTCTGGCAATGCAGCATTTATTGTCCATCCCTAATTGCCAGAGGGCAGTTAAGAGTTGACCACATCGTTGTGGGTCTGGAGTCACATGTAGACCAGACCAGGTAAGGATGGCAGTTTTCTTCCCTAAAGGACATTAGTGAACCAGATGGGTTTTTTTCTGACAATCAACAACAGATTCACAGCATCATTACACTGTTAATTCCAGATATTTAGTGAACTCAAGTTCCACCATCTGCTGTTGTGGGATTTGATCCTGGGTCCCCAGAACATTATCTGGGCCTCTGGATTAACAGTCCAGCGATAAAACCACTAGGCCACCGCCTCCCCTACATAGACAGCGGAATGGTGTGGGGGAAAGAAAGCATGGTGGGGCTTCTTTTCATGTCTCGCCTGTAAGACAGCACCTCTCCAACAGCGTATTGTTCCTTCAGTGATACTCTCCCCGTGGAGCGTCAGCCTGGGTGCAGGCTGAAGTCGTGGAGCGGAAATTGGACCCATCACTTTCTGGGTGAGAGAGAGAAGAGTGAGACTAACAGCACAGAGTGGACACAAGGAGAAACAGGATGAAGAGGTTAGGCCCAAAAGGGAGGTCAGTTTGTTTGAGAAAAGATGATCAAGTTGGAATTAACATTTCTGTACTGGGAGAGGAAATGGATACAGACAGTATTTGGGATGCAACAATGATTGAATGCATTTCTGGAAAGGCTTAAGGGATAGGGCGAGAAGGTGGAAAGGTGAAGTTAAAAACACACACACACACACACACACACACACACACACACACACACACACACAGTCATACCACCCCAATAGCACAAGTCAGACAAATGCTATCCAAGACACATGGTGTCACATCTGTATATTCAGATATAGAATTACACAAAATGTACATAGAACATAGAACATAGAACATAGAACAGTACAGCACAGAACAGGCCCTTCAGCCCACAATGTTGTGCCGACCATTGATCCTCATGGATGCACCCTCAAATTTCTGTGACCATATGCATGTCCAGCAGTCTCTTAAATGACCCCAATGACCTTGCTTCCACAACTGCTGCTGGCAACGCATTCCATGCTCTCACAACTCTCTGCGTAAAGAACCTGCCTCTGACATCCCCTCTATACTTTCCACCAACCAGCTTAAAACTATGACCCCTCGTGCTAGCCATTTCTGCCCTGGGAAATAGTCTCTGGCTATCGACTCTATCTATGCCTCTCATTATCTTGTATACCTCAATTAGGTCCCCTCTCCTCCTCCTTTTCTCCAATGAAAAGAGACCGAGCTCAGTCAACCTCTCTTCATAAGATAAGCCCTCCAGTCCAGGCAGCATCCTGGTAAACCTCCTCTGAACCCTCTCCAAAGCATCCACATCTTTCCTATAATAGGGCGCCCAGAACTGGACGCAGTATTCCAAGTGCGGTCTAACCAAAGTTTTATAGAGCTGCAACAAGATCTCACGACTCTTAAACTCAATCCCCCTGTACAGCACAGTCATAAGCCATTCAGCCCAAATGGTATAAGCCAGCCATTTCTGGTCCAGATGAGTCTCCTTCCACCCTTCAGTTAGCACTATATATACTTTTTTCGCTCAAGTACTTATCCAGTTTCCCTGTAAATGTATCGATGCTCTTCACCAGAACTTCTCCACGCAAATTCAACACTCTCACCATTCATTGAAGTTCCTCCTGAATTTCCTATTGCATTTGTTTTGTGGCTATCTCACTTCTTTCGGCCTGTCTTCTAGTCTCTTCACCCCCATCCTCTCCCTCACCTCAAGTAGGAAGACCTTCTCCATATCTAGCAATCTCCTAAAGTTGCCCCTCAGTCTTCTTTTTCCTGGAGAAAAAAAAACCCAGCCTCTTCAACCTTTTCTGGGGGTTATAACCTCTCAGCTCTAGCACCATCATCGCAAATCCTTTTCACACCTTCCCCAGTGCCTCAATGTCCATTTTGTCAAATGGAAACCAGAACAGTACTCAAACTAGCAGATCATTGTCAGATATTCTGGGAGTTGAGACTCTTGGGTTTTTACAGCGAGAAGGCTGCATATTATTCATGAAAAGATACGGAAATAAATTGGTCAACGATCTCACCAGAGGTAGAGAAGTTTTTTTTTCTTATTGACTCCTGGAAAATAAGCAGATAATATTTCCTTTGCTGGTGGAAAATGAAAAAATAATACTGCAGTTAGATAAGGCTGTCTCCACCTGCATTATGATAGGACAGCTGTTTACCCTTCATCTTTCTCGGGTGTGACTTTTACAGATAAGGTTAAAAAAAAACTTAAAATGGTCTTTTCTTACTTGCATCTTTCATTCCTTAACAAATGAGCATATCGAAGCAAATATTTTTTCTAAGAAAAGCTTTAGAAGGATATTTGTTCTGAGCATCCCTGCAAAAGTGAAAGATGTTGCAATCCCCTCCAGATGTTTTCATTCTTTTGTCCGAGCAGTTTTTTTGAGTCCTCAGCAGAAACACAAAAATGAAAAAAGCAGCCTGTCGAAGATACTCAGGATATGATCTATAACATGAGCAATCCACTTTGAAATTGGACATAATTTCAAACTCTGATTATCATACATATAACAAGTTGTAAAGGGATCCTGTCATGTTACCCTTGAAGCAGACGAACAATGTCTTTAACATGGTAAAACATTCAAAAGCTCTTCACAGCACCACAAAAAGTTTGACACAGAGTGCATATGAACACATTAGGACAAGTAGCCAAAAGCTTGATCAAAGATGTTTTTAAGCTGCTTCTTAAAGGAGGAGAGTCAAAAAGATGGCTAAGGGAATTCCAGAATTTGGGGCTCAGACAGCTGAAGGCACGACTGTCAACGGTGTAGCAAAAAGAAGCAAGGAGGATAATGGCCAGTTCTGAATTGGAGGAGGGCCAAGATCTTAGGGGGTTGGAGAAGTTTACAGAGATATCAGTGGGGTGAGGCCACAGGGGAGAGATTCAAACAGAGGAGGACCTGGGGTGTAGGTTTCATGAAAAATACAATTTCCCATTCTAATCTCCTGACATCATGGGTGATATTGGAGGTTTTGGAGTGGTTGAAAAGAGGTTTGATTCATCATTCAAAACACCTTGCATATAGGGACCAGTTTATTTCAGTTACGCCTGTTTACAATGGAGCAACTTAGACTCAGCCTGTGTGAAGTTGGATAAAATAACAGAGGTCTAGGATTGTGTCCACAAAATAAATGATCTTAATTAGAGGGTTTTCATTTGGAACAAGCTGCCCAAAATGAAGGAGATTCAACACTATCCTTCAAAAAGGAACTGGACAGCTATTTGAAAGGAAATCCAATCGGCAGGGGCCTGGTGGTGGTGGTGGGGGTGGGGGGGTGGGGGGGTGGGGGCGGTGTGTGCATTGGTGGAACTAAATACACAGCTCTTTTAAACTGCCGGCATTGTCACGATGGGCCACACGGCCTACATCTCCACTGTATTAGTCTGTGATTCTATGAGATGTATTGGAATGCATTCACAAGTTATGTAATGGTAAAGCCAGTTTGAACATTGAGCAGCTCCTCATCGCTTCTGAGAACAGTCAGCCCACTGACTAAGTTTCTGCAACTTGCAGTGAACAATCATTCACCTCTCACCACAGCAGGGAGCTGGGCTTGTGCCTGGCTAGGGAGAGGATGCCATTGTGCTGTAAAAATGGGCCATTTCACTCTGGCAGGCTAATGGAGGACTCGAGAGGAACTGTGCAAATTTCCCACCATCCCGGCCATCCATTGGAATGCCCTAGTCCTTTACCTCGACTGGGTGTTCAAACTTATTATTCCAGGATTGTACAATGGAGCATCCATCAGGAATTCCACCATTAAATGATTTTTAAAACATTTTTTAAAATCAGGCCATAGTCAGCTTTACTGCCACGTCTTGCCCAAATAAAGGCAGCATGATTTATTGTAATAGAGTGCGGCACTAGCAACAATGAGCCAACCTGAAATAAGGAGGAAATTCTTCCGCCAGGGGGCGGTTCATCTGTGGAACTCACTGCCAAGGAGGCTATGGAGACCAAGTCATTGAATGTATTTAAGACAGAAATAGGTAGGGTCTTGATTAATAAGGGGCTCAAGAGTTATGGGGAGAAAGCAGGAGAATGAGGTTGAGAAGTGTATCAGCCATGAGTGAATGGTAGACCAGGCTTGATGGGCCATATGGCCTAATTCCACTCTGATATTTTATGCTGCATAGTCCTGATTTGATGTCAAGGTTCCAGCTCCATCAAGTTCAGTCTGATCCTCAGATTGTAGAGTCTGTCCCAGGAATGAGCCTGAGTGCTTCGTTGAATTCACAGTATATTAAATAAATTAAGGCCAGGCTGCTCAGTGGGGCTTGGGGGAACATTGTTACTTTGCATTCATGATAAAAGTGCACCACTAGTCCATGTCCCTGTTTATAATGTCTGGATTAACACTCACCCACCCACTTCACCAAATAATATGGGATGCCTGACTCATTTTCCAACTTCCGTAGAAAAACTAAACAAAAGAAAACACACTATCAAAGCAATGGGTATAGCTAAAACTAATATTCAGATTTATTTACAGGCTGAGTAATATACAGAAGTAGTGAAACACAGCAAGATATTGGGTACAATACTTAAAACCATTAAAAACTGGAATAAATCCATGAAGATGATAAAGGTAGACCGATCAGAACATATTTCTTACACAGATTGATAAACAACGCAACTTGCGCATGGAAGAGTTTCTCACAGACCTTCACGAAGCAAAATCATACATGTACGAGGCAAATTTTCAGTGCCCCCCCACCCCCCCGAGTTCAAATCCTCAGTCAGTACCAGAAACATGAGCAATCTGCACCAGATCAGTACCATAGGATTTATTTCGTGTTGAGAACAGACAGAAACATGGGTTTATGTACCACACCAGGAGAGGCTTGATATTAACATCTAGGTGCTACAGAATGGTCTTCTTCCAAGCAAGCCCCGTTGCAGATCAGCAATTAAATTCGATTATCCCACAGTCTGCCAATCCTCACAGGTTAACACTCAGAATAGTCTTTTTTTTGGGGAGGGGCACCTGTTAAGTCATTGAAGCCATAACTTCACCTGATTGGCGGGAGTTGCAGGTACCATATAAATGGCCTACTTTCCTTCGAAAGAACCAATCATTTAATTATCTCAGATTCATTCACTGATGTGAGGCGGTCAGGTGGGGGTTGGGGGAAGGGTGCAGGGAAGACAGCACATCAACTTCCAACTTAAGTCTAGCTACTTTGAACAGCGTTGGAAATCAAAGATCGAAAATCCCCGTACACGTCGCAGGGCATGAACTCTGCTTTCGGCTTAGCTGCGTTACTGACCTGGGTGTCACCTGCATCTGGCTCCAGGTTTCCAGAAGGCAGCAGGTGCTGAGAGTTTGCAGCCAAGATGAGATCAGGAGGTGATGCCTTTAGGGAACTGAAGTCAGCATCTTCCTTAGTCCTGAAAAACAGAGAAACTACAGCCGTCAAAGTGTTCAAAAAAAAGTCAGGCTAAAATTGCCATCAACAAACCTTCATATAATGGAAGGTTCGATATGCACCAACCACTATCTCATCTGATCTTATGCTAAGTGAACTTAGTCACAGCTCATCCTTGGAGACAGTTGGAACTGCCGATGCTGGAGTCTGAGATAACAAGATGTAGAGTTGGATGAACACAGCAGGCCAAGCAGCATCAAAGGAGCAGGAAGGCTGACGTTTCGAATCTGGACCCTTCTTCAGAAAATCAGCTCATCCTTGTTGCCTATGTTCTAACTCACACCAAGTCCTATCCACCCTCCTGTACTTACTGACTTACATCATCTCCTGTTGTGGCAGCAGCTTAGTTTGAAAATTCTCATCCTTCTTTTTACATGTCTCCACAGTATCCATACTTAACTTCCTCCAGCCCCTACAACCTGCAGGATGATTGTCAAATTCTTATTGATCCTAAATTATGATCTCTATACCATGAACACGCCCCTTAACTGCTTGGTCCCAAACACCGGAATTCCTTCCATGCAGCTCTCCAGGTTTCAATTCTCTTTGAGAAAAAATACTCCCTTAAACCTACCTCTTTAATCAAGTTTTTGATCACCTGGCTCAATCTATCCATTATTTGATTCTGTATCCCTCACTCAATCACTCATTCACAGGAACCAGTCAGCCCCTGGTGTCTATTCAGTAAGTCAGTGAGACCATGGCTGATCTGTGTCTTATGTTTTTCTACCCTAGTGTAGCAAAAATCGATCAATCCTGAATTTAAGTAGAGCCAGTATCCACTACCTTTTGTGCAAAGGCATCTTTCCCAGCTTTTCTCCACAATGGCCTTGTTTGATCTGATGGTTACACTACACTTCTTTGTTGTAGAATTCATCCCCATCACCACTAGCAAAAATTGCACAGTCTATGCCGTCAATTACTGTCAAAATCTTAAATTCAAATTGTGCCTGAACATTATATATTCTAATGGAATATGGAATGGCCGTCTTTCCTTATCTAATGCTGGAAGGCTTGGTAACTTACTGATGATCTATGCTACAGTCCTTGCAAGAACAGTATATCATTCCTCATTGTGCGGCAGTCTAAATAGGGCATTGTATGGTTACAGTGAAACATCCGCCACTTAATATTTCAGCCCACTACTTAGAAAGGCCCTTTCTCGATTATTTCCTCTCGGGACATCTGCCATGCTTTGCTTTCATAATTCAATTCAATCATTCATTCATAAATACCTCTGGCTTTGGGCAGATGTCTTCTCCAGAGAGCAGCTACGCATTGTCAGGCACTGATCCCCCTCTGAACTGGTGTTGCGGGTTTCCTGGAGCGAGGACATCCTTAGGATTCGCAAGCAAGGAGACCCCAGGCCCGTGTCTGTCACTCTTTCTCCCTTTCGCTCAGTCTCCTCGATTGACTTTCGGTACAGCTCAGAAAAACTCCTTCAGAAACAGAAAACAAATTCGGATTGAGACTGTGACTGTCACCTCCTCAAGGCACCTTAAGACACCAAAGTGGAGTTACTGCCGTGACGTGAGGAAACATGGCAGTCAATTTACACACAGTAACATCCCACAAACAGATATGTGAGTGACCAGCTTAATTTTCTTTTCTTATGGTGACGTTGGTTGAAGAATAAATATCAGACTGCATGACTCAAGGGAAAAGTTCCTTGTTCCTCTTCCAACAGCATAATGGGATATTTATTTCCATCTGAAAGGGCGGAAGGGCATCTCTGTTCAATGTCTCATTCGAGAAACAGTATCTTTGACAGCCCATTGCTTCCAGCACTTGACAGAACATCAGTCTGAATTATGGATTTTATTCCCTGGAGTGGGCCTGTAATCTGCTATCTTTAGAGGTGAAACAGTTACACATGCAGATTCGTACTTCCCTTGGATTACTGCACAGTATCGAGGAATCTTGTTTCATTCTTCCCTCTCTACCCCAATATCCCTGATGGTTATTGTAAAGCCCCTATCCTGGTTGATAGCACGTAACTCAGAACAGGTCAAGCAAGACCAATTCTCTCAGATAAGTGAAAACAAAAATGACAGAACTGCAGGTGCTATGAATTAGAGACAAAAACAGAAATTGCTGGAAAAGCCCAGCAGGTCTGGAGCCATCTGTGGAGAGAAATCAGAGTTAACGGTCCAGTTCTGAGGAAGGGTCACTCAACCCGAAACATTAAGTCTGGTCACTCTCGACTGATGCTGCCAGACTGGCTGAGCTTTTCCAGCAATTTCTACTTTTGTTCCTCAAATAAGTGTGTCACAGGCCTAATTGCGAGGAGAGCGGATTCATCATTAATGACAGACATTCTTCTGAAAGTTTCTGTTAAATTAAATCAGAAAATTGCACTTAGCACCCATGCAGTTGTAAATTTAAGCTAAGCAATTTATTTACAGCAGCTGGTCATCATTAACAACTCGGGCTCCTCATCTAAGGTCCATTTACACCCCATTCCCCCGTTTCCAACAACGAACTATCAGTTAACAGCTCCTTCTCTTCCCATTGGTTTCTCATTTCACTTCCCTTGTTCCTTGTTAGTGGCTCTCACACCACATTAACAGCTTCTGCTCTTCGTTAAGCATCTCCAAGCCCACTGTTAACAGTTCTTACCTCCTTGTTAATAGCTTTCATTAGCATCAACAGCATCTAGACCCTGTCCCCCTTAGAAGATATGCATTGTCATCCAGCAAATAGAAAAATATGGAAGATTCTGGAAAATTTCAGCTTTACTAAACTCCAATAACACCCCAATTCTCCTCTCTAAGTACTTGGTTCTCCCCAGGCTTCTCCTGCGTACCCTCCCCGAGGCTACAGAAATCAGAGGGGGTCAAGTAAACACTTCTGGTTTATCCACGCAAAATGTTCACCCTACCCAACCTTCTGCACCTACATCCTCCCACATCCACCCATACCCCATTCTCTTTCCACAGACCAGTGTCTCCTCACATTGATGGCATTTAGATCTAGCCAATAAAGCAAGGACAAACTTCATTTATCGCCGTCCTGCTGTGACAGAATGCCTACATTCTCGGCTTTCCCTTGCTGTCAGGTGGGATGACGGTTATCCTCACGCTGTTGGCTTTCCTCAGATACTCAGCCCTCTCCTTGTAGGACAGGGACACCACCGGAATGTCGCAGATCCTGACCAACCGGCTGTAAAGCTTCAGGCCCTTCAGGTCAGCGTAACCTTTCTTCTCCACCTGGGTCACAATTCCTTCTCCGTTGGTTTGAAAGCCCAGATGGTGGACACTGTTCCTGAGGAGGACAAGATCTTCAGTTTCACATCCTGTGGTTACGACCTGTTGAAAATACAATGGTGGACAGCCATCAGGGAATGCTACAGATGCCCAGTGGTTTTGTGCCCAGGAAAAACAACAGCAGTGGGAGTAGACCACAAGGCCCCTAGAAACTACTCCATCCTTCAGTCAGATCGTATTTAATCTCCTTCAATTTCACCTCCCCAGGACTATCCCCTTGACATCCTTAGCGACCATTCAGCCATGTCAGTGTTGAATATACTGAACTTCAGTCCAACCAGCCCTCTGGGGTGGAGAATTCCAGAGATTCACCTGTCCGATTAAAAAGACTTCTCCTCATCTCAGCCCTTCACAGCAGATCCCTTCTCAAAACTCTAGGTAAATAGACTAACCAGTCAGGTAACAGCCTCTCAGCACATATCTTTTCAAACCCATCCAAGGAGTTTATGGTTGAGTGGGAAAGAGAGCAAGATCTTTAAAATGATGAAGCTCTTCAATAGGAGTAGATTAGGACTCATCAGATAGGAGAGGTGGGTTAAAAGGGGAGAATTGCATAGCTAGGGGCTATGAGATGACTATTAATAAATCCAGTGACAGATTAAAGAGCACAAGGTGTGGAGCTGGATGAACACAGCAGGCCAAGCAGCGTCAGAGGAGCCGGAAGGCTGACGTGAAGGGTCTAGGCCCTTCTTCAGAAAGATTTTCTGAAGATGGGTCTCGGCCCAAAATGTCAGCCTTCTGGCTCCTCTGATGCTGCCTGGCCTGCTGTGTTCATCTAGCACCACACCTTGTTATCTCAGAGCCTCCAGCATCAGCAGTGCCTACTATCTCTGAAACAGATTAAAGAGTAACTTCTTTACTGAAAGAATGGAGAGAATGGAACTCACACCCAACAAATTGATCAAGAAATATTTTAGATCCTTAGAAGAGCGCCTTGATGAGCACATCAGAAAGAAAGGAAAATAACTTCTTATTGACATAAAATATGAAATAAGGTGGAAGAAGATGCAGAAGCAGCACAGCAATGCTGTAAATCCTATACAATATAACATATCCTGTTGGTCTGATCCTATGTTCAAATCAGAACAAATTAGCTCATTGTGTTTTGGAAACTGTTAAGTAAACCACGGTCAACTCAGGGTTCTCATTAGTGCCGTTTTATTCTGGGATATCACTGCATCCACAGTTGTCACTTGCCTTCTGCTACTAACTACTGAAGCGATAGAGGATGTAGCTACAGAGGAGATGGGGTTCCTGAATGGGGGAATTCCACAGTTGAAATATAGGAGGCTCAGTTACTCACCAGCACTCCTTTCCTTTTAACCTTCACTTCCTCTTATGAAATCATGGGCAGAGCAAGTAGGAAACTGAAGGTGACAGGAAGGCCAGGGTACAGTTAAAATTCCGCTAACTATGGAGCCATGAGTGTTTATGCCTTGCTATTAAAGTTCTGGTGTAGGTGGACACTTCCTGTCCAGCCTCCTGCTGCTGTGGTATCACATCACATGTTCACTGCGAAAATTTAAGACAGGAATGGAAGGACAGCCATTCAGTCCTTCGGGCCTGTTCCACCACAATTCAATGAGATTGTGGCTGATTTGTATTAACCTCAGTTGACAAAACGGTGTTTTTTAAAACTTAATGTCAGATTTGAAATATATTCAGCCTGCATCCGCTGTTTCTGTGTGAGACATTTTCGCACTAAAATCACCCTTTGTATTCGGAAGTCTTAAGCTAAACTAAGTGGCCTGCCTTTGAATTTAAAACTATGTCTCGTCCTCGTTGCCCCAGCAGTGGTCTGTCCTGAGGAAACAGGGCCCTTTTTGGCTGGGCATAGACACAGGCTGTTCCACATATTCCTCAAACTGCAGTGAGATATAGGATCAAAAAAAAATTCCTGCACTTTTCTCACTGATATTGCATGAAGCATAAACATTGAGTGCAGGCCACCAAAGGGGTTGGGGAGCCAGGGGAGGGAGGTCCTGCTACTCTTCCTAGAAACAGTGACCTGAAGATGTTTTATGTCTGCTGGAGGGTGCAGTTGTGAATTTTTAATGTCTCATGCAAGAGACAGCATCAAGGACCACCATGTAGTCATGCCCCGGGGTGGGGATGTGGGTCTGGCATGGGTAAGGCCATGAGGTTGAGAATATCAAATGTCTGTCCCAGGTAGTCAGCCACAGCGCGCATTACGGTGATGCGATTACAAGAGCAAAGGGCTGCAGGAAAGCAGAGCGGCATTGAGAAAAACGCAAGGCAAAAAAGACAGCAAGCTACACAGCAGATGCAACAATCACGATTTATTCATTATTTTATTTCAGCCAGTGGTTACAGAGAAGGACATCAGACCAACGATATGCAGAGTCAGCACGCAGCTGTCACTTTACGTTACACACAAACAACACACAGGTTCAACTCCTTGAGTGGCTGGCTATTGGATGGACATTCAACAAGTAAAGCACAACCATAGAGTAATCCATACAGTATTAGTATTGTTATTATGGAACACAGAAAACAACGAAAGGGAAAGACAGTTAGCAGGTTAGTGAAAAATGTGTCTCTTCATATTTTGTGTACCGCTCTGTAGAGAGGTTCGCAAACAACCCCACAAATGCTGATTAAAGGACTGATAATTCAGCTAAATTGCTAAAGGGGTGGTGACCGGCCAAGTTTTAAACAGGCTGCGTCCAGCCTAGGGAAGATGCACCTAATGAGGAACAGGAGACTCAACAGGACTGCCACCTTGTAAAAACAGATAATTCCCATTTGAAAAATGTTATTTCTTTTTCGATATATTGTTTATCTGCCTTGCAGCACTTCCCTATGAACAGCAACATCTGCTCAGAAAGAATGGTGTTAACTGACCAGGTCATTTCTCGGGCCTCTCTCATTCAACTTAGGGCTGTCGCTGTGTATTAGACCCTATCCCACATCTCCTCATTATCTGAATGTACAGCATGGAATAACAGCATTTGGCCCAGCTGCTCCATTTTGGTGTTTATGCTTCAAACAAGACTCCCTATCTTATTTTATCTCACCTCACCAGCATAGTCTTATGTTCCCAGAGCAACACTTTAAACGTATTGATTCTATTTGCCTCAACTGTTTCCTGTGGCAGAAGATTCCCCCTTTTCTTGCTGATATCTAGATAAAGGTGTTTTTTCTTAATTCCCCCATTAAATTTGTTTTTGAAGGTCCTAAACTTATGATCCTGAGTTCCAGTCTCCCCCATCAGTGGAATCATAATCTCTAGATCTCCACCAACAAATCCTTTCATCGCCTTAAGGACATTTATCAGGTCATCCCTCACCAGCCCCTTTTCCATGAGAAAGAACCCCAGCCTGTTCACACTTTGCTGTTACCAGAATTGAGAGCTGACAGTATATTATCTTTGTAAATTTGTTTTGCACATTCCCGGATGCCTTTATGCCAACTGTGTAAGATGGAAACCGGAACTGTTTTAACAAGGCTGTAAGTGTGGTCTAACCAAGGACCTACGTATGTTTGAAACAGCTTCCTGGGGTTGTTGGTCACTGTGCGAAGAGTCTGATTTGAGACAGTGATAGTATGTTATGTCCTATTAACATGACCCACAAACCCTCTCACCATTACTGACACGATAATGGATTCTCACTGCCTGAGGTTAAAATGATAGTGTCAGGGTTAGTCCAATGTGTAGGTAATAGAAGGTATGGAAGATAACACTGAGGAATAAAAGAAGCTAGAAAATAAAGTCAGTAAGATGGAGGAATTGACAAAAAGAAATGAGTTTATATCTTAGTTAAGGCTCCACTTCTCAATACATTAGAAGCAGCACTGCAAATGATTAAGAACCATAAAAACACAGATGGAATCCTGGGCATCAACGCAAGGGATTTAAAATATTTAAGTCACAAAGTAACAGGGACTGGGAACGGCACAAAGTAACAAGGGCTGGGAACGGCACAAAGTAACAAGGGCTGGGAACGGCACAAAGTAACAAGGGCTGGGAACGGCACAAAGTAACAAGGGCTGGGAACGGCACAAAGTAACAAGGGCTGGGAACGGCACAAAGTAACAAGGGCTGGGAACGGCACAAAGTAACAAGGGCTGGGAACGGCACAAAGTAACAAGGGCTGGGAACGGCACAAAGTAACAAGGGCTGGGAACGGCACAAAGTAACAAGGGCTGGGAACGGCACAAAGTAACAAGGGCTGGGAACGGCACAAAGTAACAAGGGCTGGGAACGGCACAAAGTAACAAGGGCTGGGAACGGCACAAAGTAACAAGGGCTGGGAACGGCACAAAGTAACAAGGGCTGGGAACGGCACAAAGTAACAAGGGCTGGGAACGGCACAAAGTAACAAGGGCTGGGAACGGCACAAAGTAACAAGGGCTGGGAACGGCACAAAGTAACAAGGGCTGGGAACGGCACAAAGTAACAAGGGCTGGGAACGGCACAAAGTAACAAGGGCTGGGAACGGCACAAAGTAACAAGGGCTGGGAACGGCACAAAGTAACAAGGGCTGGGAACGGCACAAAGTAACAAGGGCTGGGAACGGCACAAAGTAACAAGGGCTGGGAACGGCACAAAGTAACAAGGGCTGGGAACGGCACAAAGTAACAAGGGCTGGGAACGGCACAAAGTAACAAGGGCTGGGAACGGCACAAAGTAACAAGGGCTGGGAACGGCACAAAGTAACAAGGGCTGGGAACGGCACAAAGTAACAAGGGCTGGGAACGGCACAAAGTAACAAGGGCTGGGAACGGCACAAAGTAACAAGGGCTGGGAACGGCACAAAGTAACAAGGGCTGGGAACGGCACAAAGTAACAAGGGCTGGGAACGGCACAAAGTAACAAGGGCTGGGAACGGCACAAAGTAACAAGGGCTGGGAACGGCACAAAGTAACAAGGGCTGGGAACGGCACAAAGTAACAAGGGCTGGGAACGGCACAAAGTAACAAGGGCTGGGAACGGCACAAAGTAACAAGGGCTGGGAACGGCACAAAGTAACAAGGGCTGGGAACGGCACAAAGTAACAGGGATTGGGAATGGAAAGATAAGACAAGAAAGAAAAGGAAAAATTGAGAATCAAGAGATAGGGAGATGGAAAGAGAAAGGAAAAAGAGAAGAGAAGCACGTGAAGATGAATAAGCATGGAAAGAATTATAATGGATGGAAGGCAGATAGAGAGGACAAGAAGAAAGTGGGAGTATGGATAAAGAGAAAACAAGTATGGAGAAGACAGGAATGAGGAAGGGAGGAGAAAGAGAATGCGTGAACAGAGTCAGTGGACAGAAACAGTTGAATGGGTTATGAGAGAGACAATGAGGACAGAGGTGGAGGAAAAATGACAGAAGAATACAGGGATGGAGAGAGCGCACTATCTCTCTGCATTGTCAAAAATGCTGTCTTTCAGAAAGGATGCAACATAAAGAAAATCTGAAACTTTTCTACATTGCTACAGTAATTCCACAACTAAACTTCACAAGGTACTAAGTTGGATGAAAAGTCTCCGAGGAGCCCTGAGCTTATGAAAAGTACTGGAGAACTGCAATTTAAAAAACAACAGTTTAGCAATGCCATAATTTAAGACTTTCATTGTTGTCTTCAAATCCCTGTATGGTCTCGCCTCCCTCTGACATTTTTAATTTACCCCAACCTTTCAAGATATCTGGCACGTTTTCAATTTTGAAGAACCTCAGTCTTAGAGGCCCTAAATTCTGGAAATCCCTCCCACACCCTCTCTCTGTGACTCCCTTGTCTGCTCCACTCCCCCCTCCAGGCCCACCACACCCAGCACTTTTCCCTGCAACCGCAAGAAGTGCTACACTTGCCCCCACACTTCCCCCCTCAGCCCCATCCCAGGCCCTAAGAAGGCTTTCCACATCAAGCAGATGTTCACCTGCACATCTGCCAATGAGGTATACTGCATCCATTGTTCCCGTTGTGGCCTCCTCTACATCGGGGAAAGCAAGCGGAGGTTTGGGGACCACTTTGCAGAACACCTAAGCTCAGTTTGCACTAAACAACTGCACCTCCCAGTCGCGAACCATTTTAACTCCCCCTCAACTCCTCAGACAACATGTCCATCCTGGGCCTCCTGCAGTGCCACTACGATGTCACCCAACGGTTACAGGAACAGCAACTCATATTCCATTTGGAAACCCCGCAGCCCAATGGTATCAATGAGAACTTGACAAGCCTCAAAATCTCCCCTTCCCCCACCGCATCCCAAAACCAGCCCAGCTTGTCCCTGCCTCCCTAACCTGTCCTTCCTCCCACCTATCCCCTCCTCCCACCTCAAGCCCCACCTTCAACTCGTACCTACTGACCTCAACCCAGCCCCCTGACCTGTCTGTCCTCCCTGGGCTGACCTATCTCCTCCCTACCTCCCCACCTACACTCACCTTTACTGGCTCCATCCCCACCTCTTTGACTTGTCTGTCTCCTCTCCACCTATCTTCTTCTCCATCCATTTTCTATCTACCCCTCCTTTCCTCCCTATTTATTTCAGAACTCCCTTTCCCTCCCCCATTTCTGAAGACGGGTCTAGGCCCGAAACATCAGCTTTCCTGCTCCTCTGACGCTGCTTGGCCTGCTGCGTTCATCCAGCTCTACACCTTGTTATCTCAGATTCTCCAGCATCTGCAGTTCCTACTATTTCTGTAGTGTCAGTGAGTCCGTTTTTGAAATCTCTGTCCCAAGCCTTTCACTGTCCTGTGCATTCAAAAGAAAAATCAAACCCCACAACTTCTTTTAAATTCATTCATGGGATTCATTGCCCGTCTTTAATTGCCCAGAGGGCAGTTAAGAGGCAATCACATTGCTGTGGGTCTGGAGTCACATATCGGCCAGACCAGGTAAGGATGGCAGCTTCCTTCCCTAAACGATATTAGACAACTTACTCAAACCATAATGAAAATCTCACACAACCTTTCTCTGGCCTTCAGGATTCAGAGCTCACAAACATGCCAATTTCTATAATCACCATTGATATTTATAAAAGAATGAAGAGACATTGGTAAACATTTGAGATGGACACCAGGACCAGAATATCTGTTATCATCTCCTTCATCAGTGTTCTCCTCTCCAACAGTCAACAATCAAATGCCGTTCCAGTATTGATAAACAGAAAGAATGGTTTGCGATTTATATATTTTAAAAGTCTACATTTAGCAGAATTCAACTCATCAGTTGATGAGTCTCTCAGAGAGTCAGTGTGGACTTGTTAGGCCGAATGGCTTGTTTCCACACTTTAGAGATTCTATGTTTGTATGGTTCATCTGTCGGTGCACAACTGGAGATGTCACACTTTGGCGACAGAAGAAAGAAAAATAAGCCTTATTTTATTCTTGGAACAAAAGACAACAATTTAATGCCAATAAGTGAAACTGACCTCAAATTCACTACAACTACAGTTAACATGGCTTCCCGGAGGAACTGCCCGAGGAAAAGTGCCAGGGCAAATTAGCAAATGCTCTTGGGACAACCGTGAGCAATGCCACAAGACTCAGCCTAGCAATTCCAGGATTGCACAGAATGTCTGTTGGTGTCTAAGGGTAAAAGGCAAGTAAACATTCCTCACAACCTTGTGACTGTCACATTTAAATGGGATGCTCCACTTCGTCTCCAGATGCATAACCAAGGGACAATAAGCCTGGCTAAGTACACAACACAGCATCCTTAAGACACTGCCCCTTTAAGAACAAAACCTAGGACAGCTATTCACATCAGTGGATTTCTGGTTCCGCTTTGAGATCAAGAATTTTAAAAAAAATTCTTCCCCTCTTACATAACCTCCTGTTTCCCTTTTTATATGAAATTCTGCTTCCCTTTCTTCGCATGCAGGAAGGGTTGGTATCATATAATATCTACATTATTTGTCTGTATTAATATGGACTTCATATCTAAATCCAACTAACCTTATACAAATGTTATTACAATGATTTTTGTCATATATTAAAGTATTGCTGATCTTCCTGCATGGCACAGGAAGTAATGGAAGACAGCTCTCACAGCACTATTGGATTATTAACTGAAAAGGACGGAAGCCAATGGCACTAGTTTCATTTTAGATTTCAGGTTCCCTGGCCCTGCTTTATTTCACCCCAGTGGGCTTAAGAAAGCCATGTGTTGTCTCCTCAAGCATTACTTGAATGGTCAGCAATCAAATCCCATCCACGCCTGGCACCCTTACAGCAAGTGGGTGCTGGAGAATGCTAAAGGCCAGGAAACCTGACAGGTTCTCCAACCCAATCTCACCAGGAAGAGCTGAGGACATTTCATTCTGTATTGCAGCCTCAGTGAAGATTAGCAACGTCAGGACAGACCAGGGACGAGGTTCCCTGCTCCCCTGGCTCAGTGTTGCAATCGACGAAATGACCTAACTGAATCATTCTTTCAACATTTCAGTGGCTGTATGATGAACACAAGACAATACACACATAACAACATTATGACAATTAAAAGTGTTGGACACTACAGATTATCCAAACAGAACAGAGTGACTGGAAACTTAGCACCAGTAGGCTCTTTAGCCTGAGCTGTCAACACGAAGGCTCCAGCCAGTGCCACAGGTGGACAAGCTTGGTCTTATGTTGTTTTCACCGGAGGTATCAGGTTTGTGTATTTTTGACAGACTCATGCCCCTGGCCAAATGTGCACAAAGCACCACCACAACGTAAACCCCATTTGGGCTTTGATTGTAATGTTTACCATGCACGACACTCAGCTACTACTTGCCGATGAGAGTTAGCATTTTGCCTCAAAGATCTGGTCATTGGCTACCCAACATGCCAACTAGGACCTACAATCTGTTTCCCTGGCTAAAAACCACTTAATATGCGTGGTCTTCCTCTCAAGTCATTGAAAAGAAAACTGCCCCATTAACTCTTGTCCCAGTCCAGCCACTTTTCAATTGCAGCTGGTATTTCTGGCGTGGGGAGAGCGATGGTTATCACCTTTAACACATTCCAAGCAACTGTCACGTGGCATCTCTTAAGAATTGCTTAAAGAGCACCACTGGGTATAGATTTATCAGTAAGGAGGAGGTCGGATTAATGGGATGTGCGGTTGGACTAGATTGATTGGGTTGAGAGGATGTTTGGACATTGGTCAGAGTTGGGTAATTTGATTAATCAGTGGGATGAGTTGAATTGGTAGGTGGCTGGACTTGAGTGAGTAAGTTGAAAGATTGTTTGCTTGATAGATTGGTGGGCGAGTTGCATTCTGTTGTTCAGGTCAGTTAGGTTGCTGTGTTTAGGTTGGGTCAGTTGTTGCATTAGTGAATGGTTCAGATAGCTGGATTGCAGTTGGCTAGTTGTTTGGTCAATTGATGAGGTGCAGTGTGGTGATTGGTGTTGGTCAGGTTATTGGGCATGGCAATAGTTAGCTGGCCGGATGGGTTGGGTTGGTTTGCCTGATTTATCAATTGCTTTATTTTATCAGCTTGAATAATGCATAGGGAAATACAAGGTGTCTCCTGCCTCTTGGCACAGGGACGAGCCCCCAGCTCATGTTTTGGGCAGCATGCTGGCAGTTACTGTGGCAGTGCACATCTCGCAGTCTCTTCCCACACTTACCTCCAGCCGTTGAACAATTTCAGTGATGTCATCTGGCTGGCTTTCCAAAGTCTTAATCATCACGAATTCTCCTCGCTCGTAATAAATTATAATGGTCCCAGGAGATAAGGTCCAACCAATCACATCCCGGCAGGAGCAATTCCACACAACCACTCGCAGCTTCTGATCAAGCAGCACAACAAACTCATTGGAGATTCCCAGGACGCACTCAGCTTCCTCAGGGGTATGCGTCAGGCGGGCAGTAACACTCCAGACCAGAGCGCCGGCACTGTGCATCTCGGGGGCCCGGTTCAACTTCAACTTCTCCTTCTTCTTGGTAGGCAGCGAGATGATGGCTGCCAGTTTGGATGAGGAAGAGTCCAGGGTAGCTGTGGTGACATAGTTATCCGCTAGGTCCTTGAGGTACTCCTGCCGCGTTCTCGTGGCCATGGCATGGAACTTCTCCGACTTCTCTGCCGCGTTCTCAGCATTGACGACTTTGGCAAGCAAAAAGTCCCGGAAGTTGGCCGATTTAGGGAAGGTCACCCCCTTCTGGAAAAAGGGCCCAAACTCAGGAATATCTTTCGATCGGGTGACTGCAACACTGGAAAGAAGAAGTAAGAATGTGTATATTCCACCTATTTCACAACCTCTGGACATCGGATATTCCTCTACAAACAGTTAGAAATGTTTAATTTTAGAAACACTTGTTACTTAGTTCACACAACAGCTAATTCATGCTTAGCATAGTGCCAAAGATAGTTATATGATACATGACCAAATCATTTATCGGTTGAAGGACATGTTTAGCCCAGGACTGCCCACTGTTTTCGATGAAATAGTGACTGTGAGATCTTTGATAGAAGCTTTGGTTTGACTTCTCACCCAAAAGGTAGCATCTCCAACTGTGTGCCACTCACTCACTACTATCCTCTAACAGTCAGCACTCCAGAAATATGGATCTCAGCTCTCACTCTACCTTCATTTCGGAGTTGCCCTTTGCCTTGCTCTATCGTAGAGCCTTTTAGCCTCTGTGTTAGCTGGATGCAGTGGGGAGCACCACACTGACATTGGATTCAAGACAGTTCCAATACACTATTTTTAGCGGTGCCACCTTTTGGGTGAGATAGTATTCTAACACCCTGGCTGCCCTCTCATGTTATGGATCCTGAAGCAACACCATAGAGGTCATTATCAGTCACCAAGTCATGTTTTATTTACACACGAGCAGTCCTTTAATTTAATACTGCCTCATTCAAAGTCAGCTACCGAAGCATCAATGTCTCTGAAACTCCTGTTTATATCTGTCAGCCAGGGCTCCCTGATTGGACCAGGTTAACAAGCTAATTTGGGACTCATATTCTATGAGGCTCAATCTTGCCGGCCTTGTTATAATCACTACAGATCCCAGCACAATTTGAATCTATGATTTTGTGCGGAAAATATATATTGGTACACAAAGTATATCACAATTAGATATGACACATGCTGGATGAACCAGAAGGTCAATTGACTGGAATTGTTCATATGTTCTCAAGAGCAGACCAAAGCCCTTGGCTCCAGGTGCCTGCAAGAGGCCTATCCTTAAATGATCTCCAGGAAGCCTGTGTTCGGGTACTCACAGGAGGCCTGTATCTACGAACCTGTGAGATCAGTGTACCTACTTACCTGTATGACACATCGTCAGTGCAGGGATCGTGAACTTGTACCACTAGGAAGACATGTTGGAAGTGCGATCGGATGGTTTTTGGTGTGAACGGGCCAGCTCTGGGCTCCTGGAAGACGATGGTGACTATATCGTTGCCAATGTGACGCTTTCTTAAAAGCTAGAATTACAAAATAAAGGCAGATGTAGAAAAGCAAATAGTTATGCGCTCTAAAGCAATTTACTTGAACAGAACATAGCTTTCCCACAAAAGCTCAAATGTCAGGCTTCATTAGGTTATTTGCTGAAACTTTTCTTCCAATGCCAGTGTGCTTACAGCATTTGAACAAGGAGCTTTCCTCTGTATCTAAGCTCATGCTGTCACGGTCCTTGGAGTGTTTGATGGGGACAGTATAGAGGTAACAGTGTGGAGCTGGAGGAACACAGCAGGCCAGGCAGCGTAAGGGGAGCAGGAAAGCTGACAATTTGGGTTTGGACCCTTCTTCAGAAATGGGTGAGGGGAAGGGGGCTCCGAAATAAATAGAGAGAGGTGGAGGAACTGTGTCATCTTAGACTTCAGCATCAGCAGTTCTTACTATCTCACAGAATAGAGGTTTTTTTTACAGTTTAAGAATAGAAGAAGATTTACTTTGTGTCTAACTCCTTTCTGTACCTGTATGAGAGTGTTTGAAGGTGCTTTACTCTGCATCTAATTCCAAGCTGTCCCTGTCCTCAGAGTGTTTGATGAGGGACAGTGTAGAGGAAGCTTTACTCTGTATCTAACCCAATGCTGTATTTGCCCTGGGAGAGTTCACTGCTGATGTCAGACTGAGTGAGAAGAGGAAGGTGGTCTAATCCTCAATTATCAGGTCTGGTCTATACAGGGGGTGTGTGATGGTCCAGATGTGAGCAGGTTATTACCTTTTACCCTAATGGGTTCATTAATAAAACTAAGCTGTCTAATGGCTACTGAAAGCAGTGTCTGTGAAGACTGCCCAACAGAGGGCTATAGGTACAGACCAAAGCAGTACGTACCTGTTGGCTATTGTTGGCAGTATACGGAAGCATAGTTGACACGTGGAACATAATCTCATACTCCTGGTACGTGGTGTAGAGCGAATGAGTACCCGTGGAGTCCGCTGCAAGAGGAGAGGAAGCTTTTAGACCCTCGGTCCAGTCTGCTCCTACTCCACTCCTACTCTCTTGTACTGTGCCCCCTTCCTGGCTTGCACCGGGTTCCACAGAAGCTGGCAACCCTCAAGCAATGATGATCATGATCACGTCATCAGTAATTGTAAAAATCCGTCAGTTTCACTAATGTCCTGAAGAAAAAGGGTTTCTGCCATCCTTACCCAATCTGGTCTGCATGTGAATCTAGACACTTAACTGCTCTCTGAAATCTGATTTCCTTTGAATGGAGTTATGTTGCAGGAGGTTATTTATCTCTTGTCATTTCCCTGCACACAACAGTGCGCCTTGTCCCACTCCCCGTTTTGTTTGAACCTCTGTAGCCCCACAATGGTTTTCTCTCGTTATTTTTTCAATTCCCTTTTGAAAGCCACAATTACATCTGCTTCCATCACACTCTCCACCTGCATATCCCAGATCTGAAACATTTGTTGATTAAGTAAGGATTTTCCTCACGTCATTTTTGCTTCATTAGCTCTGCACTTTAAGTGTCTTCTGGTTCTCAACCTTCAGACAATGTGAACAGTTTCTCCCCATCCTCCACATCTGGGCCATTCATGATTTTAAACCCTTCTATTAAACTACCTCCCAACCTTCACTTCTTCAGGGAGAACCAGTCCCAGATTTTTGCATCTAACCTCATAAATTAAATTCTTCATCCTTGGAAACATTCTAATAAATCTTTACGGCAGACTCTCTACAGCCCTCGGAAATGTGGTGCTCAGAACTGGATTAAAAATTCCAGTTGAAGCTGAAGCAGTAATTTCTAAAGTGTCACTGAAACTTAATTTCTTTTGCACTTGTGGCATTCCCTCCTACCTCATGCCTGGAGCTTTATTTTCTTACTGTGGTGACATCTATCTCTCCCAATTCCTTGCACGTTTCGTTTTCTTTCCGTCTAATGTCATCTCCGAGTTACCATTTCCTGCCAAGTTGGTTCAAAACTTTCCCAACACCTGCAAACCACCCCAAAAGTACACAGGTCCCAGCTGTGGTTTGTACAGGTTTCAACTCCTCAATAACCAGTCCCAATGTCCAGAAATCTAAGGCCATCACTACTGTACTACCTCTCCAGCTATGCATTCATCTGCTTTATCCTCCGATTTCTGGACTCAGTGGCACACGGTATCAAGAATAATGCAGAGATTACCCCCATTTTTTGGGCCCTGCTTTCTAGTTTCTCTCCCTGCAAAACCTCATCCCTCTTTGTCTATGCATATGAGCCACAACCCGCTAACTGTTCAGCCTCTCCACTCAACTGTTCAGCAACAACAGTGGTCACATTTGCAGGCGCAGAAAGGCTGGCCTGTAACTGTGCCAGCTGAATCCCTTATCGCTATTGCTTTCCCAGCCTTTGCCCTGTTCCTCCTTCTCCACTTCCTATCCACACACCCATATATCTATTAAGTCAGGCATGCTGTATTGGACTTGGCTCTTGATGCCTGCTCTGAAATCTGCAGCTCAAGTTACTAAAGCTGACATCACTTCCTGCACATGTGGTTGTCCAGCATACCTCAAGGGTGCTATCCATGGACTTGAGGATGCACCGCATCTATTTATTAGCCCATAAATTGACTTAGCAGAAATAAACTTAGGAATTAAATAAACAAAGACTTAGCATCTACTCACCAATCAGCCCTTGCACTGATGTATCTTTATTCTGTATCTAACCCCATGCAGTCCCAGTCCCCGGACTGCATGATGGAGATAGTGTAGAGGACATTTTACTCTGTATCTAACCTGTGTTATCCCTGTCCTGGACGTGTTTGATGAGGACAATGCAGAAGGAACTTTACATGCAGTTCATTTTTAGTTCAAACAGCGGAGGGAGCTTTGCCCTGCAATTTAACCCTGTCCTTTTCCTGTCTCGGGAGTGGTTGATGGGGATGGTTTTAAGGGAACTTTACTTTCCATTCTTCTTTCAGTTTGTTCTGTATCTGGCGTCATTGTGTTATTGTTCCTTGCTATTTAATATTATTACCTTCTTGAACACACTACTTTAAAGTGAGTTGGGATTTAGATTACAAATCCTCCCATCCAGCACAGATCCAAAGGAAGGAGATGCACCCCGCTCCACTCCCCTCCTCCCTCCCTCATTGTTCCGCTGGTATCACACTCTACTTACTCTTGTTGTCCAGCTGAGCTCGATATTTCTCAAAGCCCTTCAGTTTCACCCTCTGGCCCAGGAGGTCAAGGAACTCATCAAAGGCTGGACCAGCGGTTTCATTGTTGTACATCTCTTCCTCTGTGCTCTGTCCTGCTTTACAGTACATGATCCCCACTTTGCGCTGGAAAGATAGCTGTGGGTTGAAGAAACACAAGATGTATATTAATAACCATATAATTTCACATCCTAGGGGCAGTAACCCATAAAAAAAGAATCTTACAGGCTTGGGACTTCCTCAAAGCAAGCGTTCCAAGAAATATTCTCCCTCAGAAGACAGATCACCACTTGAGAGAGAAATTCAAACTGAACTGAAGACGCTGTCAGGTTCCCTTTTGGAACCTTGCGAACCCACTCCTTGCCCCAGGATTGCCACTTCTGGTTGGACAAGCTAGGATAAGAATAAAAACACTTGCTGTCCAATCCTACTCACTTCTCTGTGCTGTGCCCACTGGTTAGATTGCACATGCCAAGCATGAGCAAGATGGGCTGAATGTCCTACCTCTGAGCTGTATCATTGTCTTCGAACACTGCAGCCAGAAGAGCAATCGGTGTAGTCCATGAGAAATGTGCCTCAAACCCATACCAAGGAGAAAGTGTGAGTGTGAGTGTGTGCATGTGCATGTGTGTGTGAGGGACTGTGTATGTGAGTAAGTGTGTATATGTGAGTGTAAGTAAGAGAGTGAGACTGTGCATGCATCAGAGCACGCGCGCATTTGTGAGAGAGAGTGTGGGTATGTGTGTAAGTGCGTGTGCACGTGTGCTTTAGAAAGTGTGTGTAAGAGAGTGTGTGCATGTGCATGTGCGAGAGTGTGTTTGTGTGTGAGAGAGAGTGTACGTAAGTGCACTTGTGTCTCTGTGTGTGTGTGTGTGAGTGTGTGAGTGTGTGTGTGTGTGTGTGAGAGAGAGAGAGAGAGAGAGAGAGACCCCATACCCGTGAGGGTTAGTGCGTGTTGACCCCATAGCCCAGTTTGAGTCAGTGTGAGAGAACCGCAATTCCAAGTGAAATTCAGTGTGTGAGAAACCCATATCCCAGTGAGAATCAATGCCCAGGGAACTTGTACCCCAAGGAAATGATGTCTGCAGAACTCATTACCCTGTGAGATCCTATGCCTTCAGAAAACAGGAGGAATATAAAACATTGTTTTTAAAAAGAAGCCTCATTTCTGAGCAGAACCTGTAAAACCCAGACCTCAGTCTCTCTAAAACTATGACATGTTGATATCCTTGTTCTGAATAATTAATTAGACACCTCAGTTAGTGATTTGAATCAGATGGCATGTTAAAAGTCCTCATTAGTCATTTTCCAACCCAATAATTTAACACGCAGAATTCCTGGAGATCTCAGCCTCCTGTCCCTATTGCAAAGGATTGACACAGAATGGGGAGGGAGAGAGAGAGAAAGAGAGAAAGAGACGGGGAGGGGGTGCATAGGGAGGGAGGGATGAGATAGGACACATGAGGGGATCAAAAACAGAGAGGGACGGAAACAGCGAAAGAGACACAGAGACAAAGAAATTCAGAAGGAAAGAGCAAGGAAAAATAGGGACAGCATAAGTGAGGGGGACCACATTAGTGAAGAGAGGAGGGTCATAAACTGTCCTATTTGTCGGGGAATGGGTACTAATAATTTTGCTGAATGCGTTTTGGGTAGATTCGCATTCTCTCTCTATCACACATATTCACATGGACAAAGGCACAGAGTCTAGTACACATCAAATCATACTCAGTCACACTCACATACAATTACTGAGCTCTGGTCGATTTTTCCCTTTCTCTAATCCCTGCACACATGAGACCCCAAGCCTCTCCCTGTCTACAAGACACAGCAGTGTGTGGCCACCAGTCACATTCACCCACTGAGCCACTGAAATATCATATTAATAATGAATGGCAGTTTTGTTTCCATTCGCACTCCATCAATTTTTGATGATGTTTTCTTCACTCTGTCAGCTTGGTGACACTTGAGCATCGTTACACACAGCACATTGGCTGGTCACGCCAGCGCTTTGCACCTGGGACAACCTGCCAGCTTTGTGGCCGCGTTGCCGAAACAGCTTGCCGCAAGATGGTTTAGCCACTCGGTAGCCGAAGCAGACAGTTGTGAGAGGTGACAGGTTGAGTATCCCGCACGTACTAAGGCAGCTGGTTTGAGCTTTGGTGGTTGTCCAATTATTGCGGTGCCTCCTGCAAACTATCCAACAACTCCTCGCTTACACAACGGGCATATCACGCACATTGCATGGCACAAATGCGTTTGGCCCTTTTAGCTGCTGTGCACTGCACACAAACTGGCAGAAGACAGGCTCCCTGAGGAGTCGGGTGGCCTGCGTGCTAACCCCAGGGCGAGTCACGCAGGGCAACAGCGAGGAGTTTCAGAATCTCCTACCCCTTGTTCATCCAACTTCAGCAGCATTTCCGGCACTTTAGGGGAGTTAGATGCCAATCGAAGACACTGGACGTTCAGCCCCGGCACCACATACTCCAGAAGTTTCTTTGGCGGAATCCCCCTCTGCGTGCCATGACGGATGGATGAGGGAAACGATTCCTCCAGGATCGATGCACGGAGAGTCCGCAGCTGCAGGAACAAAGAATGGATTTTAAAGCTCATCTTTTCCATTGTATACATTGTGCAGTTACCGTTCAATTGGAGCACCATTCCCTCCAACACTGGGAGTGCCTGCTCGGCAATATACTGCTTCTGCAATCTTTTACACAAGTTTGTTTTTCAATGGAGCTAGATATACCTCGAAGGGCCAAAGAAAGAGTATGCAGAGACAGCAGGAACAGTGTAGAATTGGATGATGTCCCTATCCTGGGAGTGTTTGATGGGGACAGTGTAGAGACAGCTTTAAAACATAGCATCCCATCAGTACAGAAAGAGGCTATTTGGCCATTGAGTCTGCACCAATCATTTGAACAGCATCCCATCCCCATTATACTGCATGAACTCTTTCCCACGGCTAATCCACTTAGCCTACACATCCCTGGACACTATGAGGCAATCTAGCATGGTCAATCCACCCTAATCTGCATATGTTGGACTGTGGGAAGAAACCACAGCACCCGGAGGAAACCCACGCAAATGTGAGGAGAACATGCAAACACCATTCAGACAAGGCTGGGATCAAACCTAGGTCCCTGCTGCTGTGAGATAGCAGAACTACCCACTGAGACACCCTGGTGCTCTTTCAGTTTAAATGAGTAGAGGGAGCAATATACTGTACCACCCATTGCTGTACATTTCCTGGGAATGTTTGATGGCGACATTGTGGACAGAGCTTTACCTCAAGGTCAATAGAGTAGAATCAGCTCAACTTTCAGATTAAAAGAGTATAGCTCATCTGAGCTGTCCCTATCCTGGGAGTCGTTGATGGTGACAGTTTTGAATATGCTTTAATTTCTACTTAAAAAGTAGAGCAAACTTTATTTTCAGTTTGAAGGAGTAGAAGGAAATTCAGTCCGTATCTCACCACGTGCTGTTCCTGTCCTGGGATGTCTGATGGAGAAATTGTTGAGTGAGCTTTACTTTAAAAGGCAGAGAGAGAGAGCATTACTCTGTATCCAACCCCATGTTGTACCTGTCATGGGCTTATTTGATAGTGACAGTGTAGAGGGATTTTTTACTCCATATCGAACCTGGTGCTGTACTTGTCCTGGGAGTGATTGATAGGAACAGTGTAGAACGAGCATTATTTTCAGTTCAAAAGAGGAACAGGAACTTCATTTTATCTCATCCCATGTTTCACCAGTTCTGGGCACTTTAGCTGAGGATAAATTTAGAGGAAGCTTTACTTGGTACCAACCCAGGGCTATACAATTCCTGGGAATGTTTGTGACAGTTTAAAAGAGGAGGCTGTTTTTCTCAGTGTCTAAACCCGTGTTGTCCCTGTCCTGGGCGCGGTTGATGGGACACAGTGTAGAGCAAACTCTACTCTGTATCTAACCCCGTGCTGTCCCTGTCCTGGGGAGTGTTTGATGGGGGACAGTGTAGAGCGAGCTTTACTCTGTGTCTAACCCCATGCTGTCCCTGTCAACGGGAGTGTTTGATGGGGACAGTCTGAAGGTAGTTTTCCTCTCACTTCAAAAGAATAGAGGAATCTTTACTCTGTATATCTAATTCTGTCAAGTTCCTGTCCCGGAAGTGTTTAATACAGACAGCGTAGAGAAAGGTTTACTCTGTACCTAACCCCATGTTGTAACTGTCCTGGAGTGACTGATGGGGACAGTGTGGAGGGAACTTTACTTTCTGTTTAAAAGTACAGAGTTGGATGATCAGTCATGATAACATTGAATGGATGAGAAGACTTGAATGGCCTAGTTCTGCTCCTCTATATTTCTGTGTTGCAGTGGATGCAGACCCAACTTACACAAAAATTATTTTTTTAAAAATTGTTCTTGCATGGGATCATTTACTACCCATCCTAATCTTCCTTGAGAAGGTAGTGATCTACTTCCTTCCTAAACAGATGCAGTCCATGTGGTAGAAGTACACCACAGTGGTGTCAGGGAGGCAGTTTCAGGATTTTGACCCAGCAGCTGTGAAAAGAACAATATAGTTCCAAGTCAAGATAACAAAGTGTGGGGCTGGATGAACACAGCAGGCCAAGCAGCATCTTAGGAGCACAAAAGCTGACGTTTCCGCCTAGACCCTTCATCAGAGAGCAGCTTTTGTGCTCCTAAGATGCTGCTTGGCCTGTTGTCTTCATCCAGCTCCACACTTTGTTGTCTTGGATTCTCCAGCATCTGCAGTTCCCATTATCTCTAGTTCCAAGTCAGAATGGTTTGCAACTTGTAAGGGAACCTACATGGCGTTCCCATTCATCTGCTATCCTTCCTTCAAGATGGTAGAGGTCATGTGTTCAGAAGGAATCTTGGTGAATTGTACAGTGCATTTTGGAGATGGTACACATTGCTGCCACTGTGTGTTGTTGGTGGAGGGAACGAATGTTGGTGGTATTTGGGATGTTGCTCAAGTAGACTGCCTTACCCTTGATGGCTTTGAGTTTCTTCAGTGTTACTGAAGCTGTACTGATCCCGGCAAGTGGAGACTCTGCGCAGACATTGAATCAGGATAAATTAAGCACTATGGCAAGTTTCTAATAATTGCACTCACTCACAGGCCTGGTGTTCAAAAAAATTAAATATTCTTTTGGACATAAAACCAATGTTTGGGAGGGTTTTAAATTAAGTCTTTTAAAAACATTGCAAGGGAACTACTTCATGTAACCCAATTTTACAACACTAGAGTTTTGTATCTTTTTAAGTGTTTAACACTCCTGCCTGACAGTATGAGGGACCTGGTTCAACTCCAAGCTTGGGTGGCTGTCTGTGTGGAGTTTGCACGTTTTCTCTGTGTCTGTGTGGGTTTCTTCCAGGTGCTCTGGTTTCCTCCCACAGTCCAAAGATGTGTAGCTTAAGTGGATTGGCCATGCTAAATTGTCCATACTGTCCAGGAATGTGCAGGCTGGGTGAATTAGCTATGGTAAATGCAGTGTTACGAGGATAGGGCTAGGTTTGGGTGGGATGCACTTTGGAGGGTCAGTGCAGACGCAATACGCTGAATGGTCTCTTTGGGCACTGGTAAATGACCCACTTCAGTTGCCTGAAATCAGTTGACACTGACTTGAAATAACAAGGTGTAGAGCTGGATGAACACAGTAGGCCGAGCAGCATCAGAGGAGCAGGAAAGCTGACGTTTCGGGTCTGGACCCTTCTTCAGAAATTTCTAAATGCTGCTGGGCCTGCTGTGTTCATCCAGATCTACACTTTTTATCTCAGATTTGCCAGCATCGGCAGTTCCCACTATCACTGAGTCACTTGTTTGAAATACTTGCTTTTTTGATAAAATCGTTTTCTGCTGTATTAATCAAACTTCAGCAAGTTATCATTCTTATATCCATCAAGGAACATTTTGCAGCAATTTGATTTTTTAAAATTAAGTTTATAAAGCTGTCTGGAGTTTGAGTTGAACAGAAGCATTGATGCCGCGGACAGATTAACCGCGAGCTTGTTGAATAACAAGGCAAGCTTGAAGGGCTAAATGGCTATTTCTGTTTCTATATGTTATGTTCTAATCACACCAGTACATGGCAAATTCTGTGCTTGGCAATATGTAAATGAGTTGGAACAGAACCTCAAAACAGGAAGAAACACGTTAAATTGGTTGCAACTTAGGGCACACGTTGCAACAGAATCGCCAATTGTGACCAAAGCAGAAACTGCAACACCAACTTCTAATGTTTCCTACACCTCAACAGTGGCTACACTCAAGAAACTTGACACCATCTCAGACAACGCAGTCCGGTGGATAGGTACCTCATTTCAATATTTACTCTCTCTACCGGTACACCACAGCGACAGTGAATGCTATCTACAAATGCTCTGCAGTTAATCCTTGAGGCTCCTTTGACTGCCCTTTCCAAATATGCGACCTTGAGAAGGTCAAGGACAGCAGATGCATAGAGTACCACCATTTACTAGGTCTCCTCCGAACTACACACAATCTGGATCTGGGAACTATATTGTCGCTCCCTCACTGGCGCTGGGACAAGTCCTGGAACTCCCTGCCTAATTGCACTGTGGGTGTCCCTACACCTCACGGACTGCAGTGGATCAAGAAGGCAGCTCACCACCACCTCAAAGGGGGGCAACTAATGATGGGTAATACATGCTATGCCGAGCCAGCAAAGCCTACGTCTTGAGAACAATTTTTTAAAAATATTCAATTGGCTGTGAAGTGTTTTGGAATATCTGAGGTCATGAAAGCAAGACATTGTATAATATTAAGACAAGTGATCAAAAAAAATTGGTCAAAGAGGTAGGTTTCAAAAATATGAGAGTGGTAGAAATATTTAGTGGTAGCTAAAAGTTCCACCTGGAAATGGGGCAGCGATGTAGAGAAGCACAAGATGCCAGAGCTGGAAGGGACAATCTCACTGGATTGTCGGGCAGGAGAAAATTAGAGAAATACCACAAACTTATGGCTGAAGTACATCATATCTGACCAACAGTTTGCACCCCACTCCAGTCAATCCCTCCATGCCTCATTCCCCAACTATCCAACTATATTCACCTCCGTTGTCCTGATAATAATCCTGTAGTAATACTGCGAGCTGCTCCCTGCATCCTTGTCTTTTTCTTCCCGCCTCAGGCTCACTGCCACTGGCCCAAGGGTCTCATCTGTTCCAAAGAAGTTTTGATGTTCTGTAGGAATCAAGCAGAATAATCACTTTTGAGGTCAGCGGCCATAAATAGCGAACCCCAGAGAATGGAGGCTGAACTCTACTAACTCAGTAGGAATAGAAAGTAGGGTGCGCTGCTAAAATTCATGTGAAGTGGGAAAGACAGTATCACAAGATTGCTGGAGAGATTAATCAATAAAGCAGGTTGAAACAAAACTGTAATACTTGGAATTGAACATAATGATCATACATGAGTTCCATTTTGAACCACACAAAAGGGTTAAATGTTTTTTTTCCTTCTAGGATGGAGACTGGGGCCATTTTAGGAGCTGCCAACTGGGGGGCATATTCAATGAGCACACATTCCCCTTACTTCTTTGGATTGTGCCGTGTTCCTGTCTAATTTTCAACCCCCAACATTCTCCCTTTCCAAAATAGCCGGACTTGTCCATGTCAGAAGATGGCCGCCACGCCTGACATTGGACAGCAGTGGCGCACATGCCAGGCTGAACATCAGAGAGGGACAGCCAGGTGCAATGCAACAAATACCTTCTCCTCTAGCAATTATTTATGCCCGCTTGCGCCCCCAAGATAGTCGGTTCCAGAGCAGGGGATTGCCTAGGCCTTGCTTCAGCCTGACCACAACATCCTCTTGTCAGATCATGTGATTTGGGGGCACTGATCACTGGCCTCAAAAAGTGTCATAAGAGAAAGAACGGCTTGCAGCCCTGACAGGAAACGTTCAGAGATATATAACCGCACAGGAAAAGAAATACCACAGGTCTCCAAGGTACTGACAGCCTAAAAGAGGAGGTAAAATGCAAAATCTACAATGAGGCCTGGTACAGGAGAGATAAAATAATTGAAGGTGAACAGCAACACTGTTCCAAGCCCAACTCTAAATGATACCTTACTGGGCTTTGATTGTCGTATCTTTCTCAGGTGCTCTCTCACAGCTTGCTTTTCCCCTCAAAATCTTAAGGGCTTCGTCTCATTCATGATGAGTGGTCAAGCTCGATATCCCAGGGAAATGCAAAACACTCCTTTATAGGTGTCCACCATGTGTGTACCCATGGGAAATAAAGCCAAATCTTATACTCCTCATCACTAATCAATCACTCATGCCAGAGAGAGCTAGTGTGGGGTGGATTATAGCAACAGACTCAGTTGTGTTGCAAACACCTGCTGTTAACAGAGAATATACATCACAAAAACAAAGCTATTCGATCCAACAGAGTGGTATCTTCATGCACCACTTGAATCTCTTCCTAATCCTCTTCATCTCACTAGTTCAACATATTGTTTCATTCAGTTCTGAGGAAGGGTCACTGGACCTGAAACGTTAACTCTGTTTTCTCCTCCACAGATGCTGCCAGACCTGCTGAGCTTTTCCAGCAACTTTGTTTTTGTTCCTGATTTACAGCATCCGCAGTTCTTTTGGTTTTTATATTGTTTCATTCTTTTCCCTCTCATGTGGTTAACCAGCTTCTCTTGAAGTGTAGATATACTGATCACTTAAATCATTCGCTTCAGTAGCCACCAACCTGAAATAAGAATGTTTCCTTATTTCTTTTTTGGATTTATTAGTGTCATGCTTATGTTAAAAGGTTTTAGCCGTTATTCTAGTCTCTCCAACAAGTGGAAACATATTCTCTACTTTCACATTATCATCTTTTCATTTTAATACGTTTGTCAGGTTTCTGTAAGGAGAAAGTAGGCAAAAGGAAAATAGCTCCAACTTGTGCTGACGTATACAACCTCTCAGTTCTGGTGACGTTCTGCTCAATTGTATTTGCATCTTCCAGAGTGCGTCATCATTTTTAAGTGCGATATAAACAAGGTTCAGACAAGCTTAGCGTAACTTCTGTTTGGGAGTTCATTCTGTACATGCTGTATACGCTCTGGTAGTGTTTGATGGGGGACAGTGTAGAGGGAGCTTTACTCTGCATCTAACCCCATGCTGTCCCTGTCCCTGGGAGTGTTTGATGGGTGACAGTGTAGAGGGGGCTTTACTCTGTATCTAACTCCATGCTGTCCCTGTCCTGGGGAGTGTTTGATGGGGGGACAGTGTAGAAGGAGCTTTACTCTGCATCTAACCCCATGCTGTCCCTGTCGTGGGGAGTGTTTGATGGGGGGACAGTGTAGAGGGAGCTTTACTCTGCATCTAACTCTGTGCATGCCTGAGAGTGTTTGAAATGGACGGTGTAGAAGGAGCTTATTCTGCACCTGGAAGCAAATACAAAACACAGCTTCTGTAGCTGTAGCTATAACTGAGCTTGGTTTTAATTCTTAAACAATTACCTTTACCACTGAAATACTTCCGGTAATAGTTGGCGCCCAGGTCTGCATGCTCAATGAAGTAAGCAGCGGTCCCTTGCCGGGCCAGATAGCTCTCTCGCGGTTCCTCCAGCACCGACACAGCAGCATTGGGACACTGACTGGCATTCCTTGGCTCCACCTCGCCACCCACCTCGTTGCGGAAATGCGGGCAGCTGAGGACCAGCTGGGTGTCCTCGGCATCTCCCAGATCTCCTCCGGTGCCAGCCCCGGCCGCTGCCGGCGCGACCCATTTTGCTGGCAGCTGGTGGAGCTCCTCAATGCTGCCACTGTTGCTGGGAGAGGTAGGCTGTGCCGGCAGCTGGGAAGCGGCAGAGGCTCCAGTGATGATGTTCTTAGGCCGCCCGGTGCTGTCACGGTTGGACACAGCCTGGTGCAGGTCAAACAGGATGCTCTGCACGTCATAGTGGACCACGTTCTTGGCACTGGTCCAGGGCGGGCAAGTGTCATTAGGGCCCGGCACCAGGGCCGACACCGGGGGCGGTGACCTCGGGCTCTCTGGGTCACTTCTCTGGGTCTTGAGCTTTCGGAACACCGCGGCCTCAGCGGGTGGTTCGGCCGTCAGATTGGGCCTGCCCTTTGCTGCTCTCTCTTCGGCACCAGGGCTCTCCCTCAAGCCCAGCAGCAGGTAGGGGTCGCGGAAGCGAGCAGCGCTGCCGACCTCCGACCCTGTCCTGTTGGCATCACCCTCCCCGTCTCGTAACTGCTGACGCTCAATGGAAGAGGCACTGCCGTAGTCCCGGTGGAGGGCTGCCCCGGTGCAGGTGTGGACAACCTGCTGGTCTGAGCCCTGGCCGCAGCTGCTGTCGGTGATGGTCACCTCACTGTTGCTGCGCTGGATGACCGGGTTACGTCCCTGCGCTGTCATCTTGGCTGCCAGCTCCTTTGCGATGCCCTTGGGGCCCGCAGCCTCGTCAAGGGGTCGAGAGGCCCCTTTCTCTTCACAGCCGTGGTTTCTCGCAGCCCCGTCCTCCAGCGACTCTCGCCGGGGCGGCCATTCGGAGATCCTGGCCCGCACTGTCGTCCCAGCAGGCTCCGGAGTCGACCTGGGTGCCTTGGGTTCAAAGCTCACTGCTGACAGCAAAGGCCTTGGGTTGTTCCTCTTGAACTTCCTGTAGAAAAAATCGTCCGACTGCATGTCCCGTGCCCCTTAAAGTCCCTTGCAGCTCCTTGCTCACAGGACAACAACACCCACACGTTGTAGGCGTGTGTTACTGGCTTGAGAGTGGCCGAGATCGCCAGGCACGAGCCCTGGTTAGGTGGGGAAAGAAGATGGACATCTCTTCCCCTTTGCACCAAAACTCAATCTGAGGACTCCACATAGGGCCCTCACATCCTCAAAACAGCTGCTCTCTTCATCCCAAACAGCACCAAATCTCTGAAGAGGCTCAGGCCATTACAGGGGGCAGGGGAAGTGACAGGGAGCAGTCAGGCTGTTGCAAAGGTCAACAGTTCAATGGTTAAGGGAGCATAAAGGTGCTTTCAGTCACAGTGTCACATCAAATATCTTCAGCTTTGCAGTTCAAATCTCCCGCTGGCTTCCTTCATCTCTGGCTGTTGAGTGACATGACCTGGAGAAAACAAAGAAAAGGCAGGGCTTAGATACAGGCTAAAGCTCCATCCACACTGCCCAAATAACTTATAGGGCAAATACAGGGTTAAATAAAACTAAATTGCCCTCTTCTCTTTTAATATAAAAATGTTAAGCACCCTTGATACTGTCACTTTCCAACACTGCAACACGACAGGTAAGGGATGAAGTCAGAAGTCAGGCAACTCATAGTCCGACAGGTTTATTCGAAATCACAAGCTTTCGGAACGCTGTTCATTCGTCAGGTGAAGTCACAGAAGACCATCGGGACCAGAACAAAATCTTATGCTTCCTCACCAAAGCATTTTTCTAAAAACAATGCGTCGAAAAACAGCACTGGAAATCCTTGTGAGCGTGTAGGGAGCAAAAATAAAATCAGAGGCTTTGCATAACTGAGGCACCTCTGGGACTGGGCCAATGCCATAAGTTTGATCGTACCCATAAGGGAAGCTGCACATACAGACGGTCAACAGTACAAGGGGAATGAGAGTAGTCTGGCTGGGCCTAATACAAATGGAGGGAAATGCCTCTACTGACGATGAATTGTTGCCACTGTAACAGATTCGATACTTAGCCCCCAACATGCCCCGGCCCCCCCACTCTTGAGCCTCAGCTTCCCACTTCCACCTCATTTTCAATTAAGCCCCAGTCTGCCTGTACACATTGCATTACCACCCAGTTATGACCTCCATCCCTAACCAATGCCACAGGACTGAAGGACCTAATAAGCACCGTGGCCATTTTGAAGCCTGCAGGTCAAAGGTCAAGAAGGTCAGAGCTTTGGCGATAAAAATCAGGAGGAAGCAAATATTACAAGAACAACTTGCTCTTGATACAGCAATCTTGACATAGTCAAATGTCCCTAAAGTACTTTAATTCCAGAAACAATCTGACATACATTGAGCCACGTCAGTGACTGGCGGCTTGGTTAGTTTTAAAGAGTGACACGAAGGAGGAGAGAATTACGCAATTATAGGGGAGATGTTCCAATACTTAGGGCCAGCAGTGTGGCCTTCCATCCACAAGCGATTAAAAGTCAGCGACGTGGGATCTGAAAGGAAGCAGTGCAGTGTGGAAAATTGTTGGGGGGTTGGTGGAGGTGGGAGCACAGTTGCAAAGAGAGGAAAAGAAAAGTTGGGCGAAAAGAGTAAGAAAGGAAGAGCACATGACCTACACAGAACTGAGAGCAGCAGCGTGCCTTTTTTTTAAGCTATGGACCGTTGTCAGATCTCTGCATACAGTCTGAATGGAACCGCAAACACAGAGTGTGCAGACGCCAGGCCATTAAGGTGCCCTTGTCCTCTCCACACTGCATCAAACAGGCAGAATCCTTTCCCTTTCTCTCTACACCAGATGGCACCACTTGAAGAGTTAAATAATTAATTGAACGGAGCGACAGTGTGATTAGAAACATTCATTAGCATTAATTAAGCTCACGTTTTCCAGTAACCCAGGGTCCCCGGGCACTCAATATTTAATCAGCTCAGAGCTCTTGGCTGATGGATCCGCTCACTGAATCACTCCTCTGCCTCTCCCCCTGACCATCCCCCACCCAGCTTAACAGCATCTCACCCAAAACGGCTGCCATTACAAAGGCAGCTCTGGGACTGCAACATGTGCAAGTGCACAGCGAGAGGGGATCCAAAAAGACATCATTTCAGGGCAAACAAGGCCTTTGAGTTACGCACAACTCAGGGGAGGCTTTGATAAATCGTAGACAAGGCAAAGCTGTTTTCAGTGACGGGAGGTAAATAATTGAGCACAAATTTAAGATAATTGGCACAAGAACAAACAAACGTGTTTTTTAAACTAAGCAAGTTATGATGACTTAGAATGTGTTTGCTGAAAGGGCAATGGAAGCTGATTCAATAATAAAAAGGAAGTGGATAAATACTTGAAAGGAAGAAAACTGTAGGCTAATTGAGAAAGAGGAGGGCTCCGATTTTATAGCTCTTCCAAAGAATCAGCACAATGGGCCAAATGGTCTTCTTCCAAGTTGTACGCACGGTTATGTGAATAGCCTGCTAATCCTGATTATAACCAGTTATGCAGAGATGATCGAAAGCCCGCAGCTTCCTGTGAGACTAGGGAATTGGCTCCAATGCTTTGTAGATGAGTTATCACGAGCTCCCTACCAATTTCACCCCAACTCCCCAAGCAACCCCAACCTCTTACTCACACCCACAATTATCTATCACAGGCCTAATGGTTGCGATTGATCCTTCAGTATCCCTCAAGGGAGTTAACTGTTCTGCAAACGAGGCATAATATCATTGTAGCCCCACATTCCCTGACAGAAGCAGATGGGCTCAACTTGTGATTTCTTTTTCTTAAATCTGGAAATACTATCACACACAAGCGAACAGTTTTGTCCCCATCACTGAATCGCTGGGACTTTTTGTTTTGTTTTTAACTACTAACCATCAGCAGTAAATCACCCACATGGCCAGCTGAATATTTACATGCAAAGCCCATTATGGTCCCTGCAAACCATGGGAAGGTCAGGGGGAGGTAGGGAGAATAGGAAGGGGCTAAATCAGAGAGGGAGATAAAAGCACTGTATCCCCTGTGGTGCCACCCTCTCTCTAAAGGGGTCAAGAATATTGGTGGATACCAAATACTCCTAAAGGACACCCTGACATGAACATAGCTGTGGATGATGAAATAATTCCACAAAGGCTGGTATCCCACTACCAAGTTACCCTCTGTTTACACGTGCATGGTACTTGACAATGGCCCAGCTTGCTCAGAGCTGACTCCAAGAGGGAACAGAACACCTGACACTCCTGTTTGTATCTGTCAGCCAGGACTCCCCGTTTGGACCAGATTCATCAGGGGATTATATTCCATCTGGCTGACCTCATTCCAATTACTGCATCCCTCCCTCTCTAAGTCCTGAGATATAGGAACCATTCTTATTCCTGTAGCTCGTCCTGGAGCGTTTTCACACCAGGTCCGTTTCCATCGTCTCTGCCTCGGATACGGGCAGTGAGTGCCAGACTGCAGCCCAACTCTTCCACCTGGAGCATCTTGGAGGAAATCCATCTTCTTCTTCAGTGTCGAGGCTGTGATATCTGCCCTTTACATCTCATCCGGAGAGGTTTCTTCAACGCCAAGCAGAGGTGGAAATCCCACGGGTTCTGATAGCCATGCCAGATGTTCTGGAGGGGCCAGGTGTGCTTTGTTCCTGCCCTGTTTGCGAGTTTGCAGCTTTCATGTGGTCTACATGCTTGTTCAGGACCATCTCACAAACCCAAACTTTGTATGTTATGGGACCTGACCTTGCTTTGACCGTGCCTCTTACCCCTGCAGGGCCATTCCCGTGGTTCCTACACCAAACCTTGTCCCCATGAAATAAAGTGCCTCTCTCGCTTAGCCGAGTCTTGTGTTTGATGCTCTTGATGCCATTTTACCCTTGCTGCCCAGGTCAGGTCAAACCTGGTGCAGAGAGGGGGAGGCGGATAGAAGATGGATAGAGGAGAAGATAGGTGGAGAGGAGACAGACAGGTTAAAGAGGCGGGGATGGAGCCAGTAAAGGTGAGCGTAGGTGGGGAGTTAGGGAGGGGATAGGTCTCTCCCTATATATTTCAGAATCCCCTTCCCCTCCCCCATTTCTGAAGGGTCTAGACCTGAAACGTCAGCCTTCCTGCTCCTCTGATGTGCTTGGCCTGCTGCGTTCATCCAGCTCTACACCTTGTTATCTCAGATTCTCCAGCATCAGCCGTTCCTACTATCTCAGGAGAATTGTGTGTTGCTTTTCATCTGCCCCAATGTCATTTACCCAGAAAAAAAAACATTTTTTCCAAATACTGGGCCCAGTCTTTGATTGCAAAATCGAACGAGTCAAGCTTCCTAAATAGCAGCCTGATGCCAGACATGCTTACCCCAGCGCAAAGACAACTGTTGCAAGCAAATCTCTTTTGGGGTGTATATTTCTCTAGTTACCACTGAAATAATTCCTTGAGGGCCAGTATGGCATCATTCTTCATTTACACGTGGATAATCTTGGCACTAGCCAGCTTGCTCAGAGCCAGATTCTAAAGTGAACAGAACCCTGACATTCCTGTTTATATCTATCAGTCAGGACTCCCTGACTGTACCACATTAACAATTCCCCAGTCAGGGAACTCATATTCTATCAGACTAAAAACTGAAAGAACTGATTTACAGCATCTGCGGAAACAAAAACAAAAGTTGCTGGAAGAGCTCAGCAGATCTGGAGGCATCTTTGGGGAGGAATCAGAGTTAATGATTCGGGTCGAGTTCTAAGGAAGGATCCACGGCCGGGGGCAGTCAGTTTTAACCTCTTATTAAGTAATACCTACACTCATTGCAATTGTTGCTATGTGAAATAAGAGCCAACTGTGATCATGCTCCCTTCTTAATTACTTGGTGAAAAAGGGGCGTGCTTTCATTTCTTTAAAAGTAGAATGAGGCAACTTGTTAAAAAATGGTAGGACAAAATGCCCAGACACCATGACTCAGTTGGTGATTTTCCCTCTCTCACCCAGTCGCTACCAACTAAATCAGCAACTAGGGAGCTTGAGAGACCTTTCAGAAACCACAGCACAAACCAGGTTCACCCAGGACCATGGCAGCACTGCACTGTATCAGAGGTATCAAATTCAGGACAAGGCTTTAAACCCACAGACCCATTCGCCTTTACAAAGGGACATGTTTCAGAGAACAGAGTAAATCTCTCCAGTGTCCAGGTGCAATATCTATCCTTCATTAACATTGTCGAAAAACAGATGATCTGTTCATTATCGCACTGCTGTTTGTGGAGACCTGCTGAGAGCAAAATGGGAACTGCAATTCTGATGTAACAAGAATATTCTGCTGGCTGCAAAGCACTTTGGAATATCTTCATGTCATGAAAGATGCTATAGAAATGTAAGTCCTCCCTTCATTTTTGAATATTAATTGATAATTAAAATAATGTTGCATAACACAAAATTATTGGCCTGTTAGGGGAAGTGGCCCTGATGTTTGAGCATAATTTTTGATTGACAGTCATTAAGAAAAGGTTAATCCCAAGAAGCAGAGTTTACATTTGGATTAGTGTGACAATCCATTGACAAATATCTGCTTTGATCATCCCTTTATCTATCCATGAGTTCTGAAAGCATCACACTTCAAACCTTAAAAACGATATAAGAAAGAGGAGCTGGTAGGAGATATTTAGTTCCTGCTGTTTTTCACTGGTACTCACAAGGAACTGCCAATCAACCATGCAGTAAATTAACCCCTATTTGACCTCAGGATTCACTGCACCTAGACTATTTTGAAATATTGGCCTGTGTAATCACATTATTAGCTACTCTGCACAATGTACACAGGAGCAGCTATTCCCTACAATAGGCACAGGAGCTATCATTCCCCACAGTATACATGGAAGTCACTGTTCCCCATATTATACATGGAAGCTGCTTTTCCTCACAATACACACAGGAGCTGCTATTCCCCACAATGTGCACAGGAGCAACCACTTCCTATTATATGCACAGGAGTTGCCTGTTTTCTGTAATGTATACAGGCTGCGTAGGGTTTGCCATTCTCAACAAAATACACAGGAACTGCCTTTCTCAATGATATGTAAAACAGGAGTAACCAATCTCTGTGAAAAGCACAGGAGCTGCCATTCTCAACGACCTACAGAGAATTTGCCATTCTCAGTAGAATACACAGGGTCTGCTAGTCTCAAATAATGTACACAGGTCTGCAATCCTCGGTAATAAGCACTGGGTCTGCTGTTCTTGATAACGTACATGGTATTTTGTTCTCAAACATTCACAAAAGGTCCTTATCAATTGCCTTTTAAGCCAAGAAAGGACAGCTGCGAGTATTTTTCAATGGTTTAAAGCTAGTAATAGAGGAGCTGCAAAGATATTTTGAGGTACATATGCACAGCACACAAAAAATATAGTAAGTCAAGTACAATAAAAATAATAAAATCGCAAACAAGATGTTGGCCTCCCCAGCTAGAGAACTGGATTATAAAGAGTAGGAGGAAGTTTTGCTTCAGTTATGACGACAGTGAAAAGAAACTGGACTACCCACATAAACATAGTGGCTTCAAGAGCAAGTCAGAAGCTAGGAATCCTAGAGCAAATGTTGCCTGACTTTCCAAAGACCACCTACCACCTATAAGCTACAAGTTAGGAGTGTGACGGAATACTCCCCACTTGACGAGAGGATTATAGCTCCAACAACGCTCAAGAAGCTTGACGCTATCCAGGACAAAGCAGCCGCTTGATTAGCACCACATCCATGAACATTCAAATCCTCCATCACCAACACTCAGTAGCAGCAGTGTGTACCATCTACAAGATGCACTGCAGAAACTCACCAAGGCTTCTTAGGTAGCACCTTCCAAACACACAATCACTACTATCTAGAAGGATAGGAACAGCGGATAGATGGGAACAACACCATCAGCAAGTTCCCCTCCAAGCCACTCAACATCCTGATTTGGAAATATATCATTGCTGAGAAAAAAAAAAAATAAATAAATAAAAAAAAAAAAAAAAAAAAAAAATCGCTGGATCAAAATCCCGGTACACTCTCCTTAGCAATATTGTGGATTCAAGGGGATATCTCACCACCGTCTTTTCACGGGCGCTGAGGAATGGGCAATAAATGCTGGGCCAGTCAGCAATGCACACATCCCATCAACGAATTTTGAAAAAAAACGTTAAAGATGCAGGATAGAGACAGTTATTTCCTGCTGGTTTGACTGACATGCAGCCTGGTTAGACTATACCTAGAGTAACTGTAGAGTTCTGGTCACCACACCTCGGAAAAAAGGTACTGGCCTTCGCATAACTGAAGTATAGAGTCACCAGCATGTTACCAGGAGTTATGAGGAGCGATTGCATAACGAGACTTATATTCGGTGGGATAACAGTAGCTCAAGGGATATGTCTATTTAGCATTATGCAACTTTGACAGCAATTAAGAGGCTGAATAGAGATAAACTATTTCTGCTATTGGGAAAACATTAGGTCAGAGGATGGAATCTTAAAACTAGAGCCAGCAGAGAGGTCAGGAAGCAGGGAGATGGTGGTGTAGTGGTAACATCACTGGACTCATTATCCAGAGGCCCAGGCAAGCACTCCAGGGACACAGAGTGGAATCTCACCATGGCAGCTGATGTAATCAATTAACATGAGATGTAAAAAGTAGTCTCAATAAAGCTGACCATGAGACTATCATTGATTATTACAAAAGCTCACCTGATTCACTAAAACCCTAAGGGAGGAAAGCAGTTACCCAGTGAGACCTACAATGTAACTCCAGAACTACGTTCCTGCTCAGCTGCCCACTCCAAGGTACCATGTGTGGTGTTTGGTGTCAGTGTTCCAATTGACTTCATGTCCTGAAAGTCATTGCCACACACAGGACTTGGGAGTCCTGCGCAGCCAATAAGAAAATTAGGAAGAATGCTACTCCAGACCCACAGCCACATGGTCAACTCTCAGAAGTCTCTCCCACACGAAGCAGCAGATGCCAGCTCAATTAATCATTTTAACTCTGACAGCAATCAGTTTTGCGCCAGCCAAATGTAGTAAGGGCTACTGAGACAAAAAGATGGTCAGGCAGAGTTAAGATACAGATCAGCCATTATCTCTCTGACTAACATAACAGGCTCAAGGGACAGAATGGATTCCTCCTGTTCCAATGATCCTTGCTGCTGCTGGATATTACTGAATCGTCCACATCAGTTTGGGAAAGGGGAAAAGGTTTACTACGACTGTTCCCCACATCTTTGTACTGAAGTAAAACAAAAGTCTGTTATAGTACACCCCTGCCTACTTCTACATAAGTGCCACAAGCAATAAGGGGGATAAAGTGGATTGTGTTACAATGATGCCCAAGGTAAAATATCCCACCAACACTTGCTGCCTGGGCTCAAACATGAAAATGGAACCAATTTGGGTTGAGCTCATTGGAAAGGGGTAGATGGGTGAGGTGTTGACAATGGTAAGATAGCAAACTAAATAGCTGGAAAACAGAAATCAAAATGGCAGCGTGAAAAGGATTGTCCAGTTTGCAATACCTGGGGTCACAGAATCTCTCACCAGACAGTTCCAATAAGACTACACATAGGGACGACAAAAATCAGGCCCGACCCAAACTGAAAACAGGCAGTCAAACCGAAATGGAAGAGATATTTAACAAGAGATACCAAAGTGGTATTGCTGCAGCTGTAATAGAAACTGGGGGAGTTTTATTTTTGCTGCCGTTATATATACACCAAACACGTTTTATAAGCCATGAGATCTTACATTTCCTGAATCTTTTTTCACTCTTCTTTCAGATGCTTCTTAAATTCCCCTTGCTTCCCTAACCAAGCTACTGATCATGTGCCCTCATATCTCTTTCAGCGGCTTCATGTTGCACTTTGTTCGATAATGCTCCCGTGTAACTGTTTTTTTTACATTTAAAGTGCCCTACCAAATAGAATTGTGATTACGGACGGCCACAACTAATATAAATTGCAAGGAAAAAATTGATGTCTTGAATATCTTACCTTCACTTCCTCTCACCCCCTTGCAAGGATTTTAATTCCATTCATCCACTTATTCAGGGGGAAATATGGCCCAAACAGAATATTCAGTCCTCTCCTCTTGGGATATTTGTCTCCATTCTGCTCTGAATCTTTCTCTCTTAACACTCAATCCTTTCCAGCTTCCAAGGCCACTCTCCATCCCAAACTCCTCATCCCTGTATCTTCACTCGGGTCAGATTCAAGTTGAACCTGTTCTGTCAGGTGGTCAAAGGAAACTTCAGGACCCCTTGCTCATTATTCTCCCACCCCCTGCAAGCACCCTCCTTTCACAGTCTTCGAAAAGCCTGCAAGGTTGGCTTTTGACCTGCATGTAGGCCTTGATCACCTGAATTACTTATGGCAACCAAATGAAGATCGATCTGCAGTCTTAATCTTTACAGGAGCTTAATTTATTTTAACTAAGCTCAAAGGCAGTTCTGTTCGGTTCACTTACGGGATGACCGGGTTCCATCCTACCTTGAACTCTGCAGATAGTCACGCCAGTTCCCACAGTACAAGGCCTGACCGAAACCAAGCGCTTTCTGTGCTGAAGTCTCTGAGGCGGCTGGAAATTTTTGTAGTAGTTTTGCGTAGCTGAAGAAGCTGTCGGTTTTTTTTTCATTAAACCACTTCCTCTTTCAGCAAGCTGCTTGCATTGTCAGGCCCAATTCCTTTCTCTCTCTTGCTCCCTTCCTCTCAGCCAATTTGATGGATAAAACCAAAAAGCAAGTGACACAGCACAGAACAAGGTCGTTTTGTCCACAGTGCCTGTGACAGCACTTTGAAAGAGCTATCCAGCCGATCCCATTCAACTCACTCTTTCTCTGTAGCCCCTGCACCATCCTCCTGTTTGCATAAGAGTTTAGTTAGACCAATAGAGCACTCTGTGCTGTTTTAGTCTCCTTATCTCCTGAAATACATTAGTCCCTTACAGGGAGTGGAACAAGGGGTCACCAGACTTATTCCTGGGATGGCAAGACATGTCTCATGAACAGACATTGGCCAAACCAGGTCTGCATTCTCTAGAGTTTTGAAAATTGAGAGGTAGTCTCATTGAAACTGACAAAATACTTAAAAGGAGAGCCAACACAGATGCAGGTTAAGAAGCCATCCTGATTGGAGAGTCTAGCAGTCAAGATGGAGAGTCTAGTTTAGTGAACCTAGGGGCATCATTTAAAAATAAGGCGATGGGGTGCTACTTAGGCGCAAGATGAGGATAAATTATTTACTTTGGAGTGGTGAACCTTGGGAATTCTCCACCACAGAGGGCTGCACAAACTGTGAGTATGTTTAAGATAGAGATTGATAGATTTGATTACCAGTGGTGTACAGAGTTATGGGAATGTGTTGAATAAAAGGCACCAAAGTGTTTGAACAGCCAGGATCATATTAATTGGTGGGGGGATAGGCTTGCTGAGTCGAATGGCCTTCTCCTGCTCCTCTGTTTTTAATCCAACTCCTGGTTAAAAGTTCCTGCTGAACTCCAAATATCCTTTCAAGCAGCACTGACCAGATCACCACAGTATGCTGTTTCTTCTCATCTCCCTGTCTGTTATCAATTGTCATACATCTGTGTTTTTTTAGTTACCGATGTCCTACCAGTGGAAGCAGGTACACACTGCTGCCACTGTGCATCATGGTGGAGAAAGTGAATGTTGAAGGTATTATACGGTGTGCTAGTCAAGTAGGTTGCTTTATCCTGGATGGTATCGAGCTTTTGGAAAGTTGTTGGAACTGCTCTCATCCAGGGCAAGTAGATGGTAGTCCATCGCAAGCTTAACTTGTGCCTGACAGATGATGGGCAGACTTTGGGGCAAGGGGAGAATGAATTACACAGCATAGAATTCCCTGTCTCTGGCCTGCTCTTGTAGCCAAAGTATTTACATGACTGGTCAATTCGGTTTTTGGTCAATGGATCCCTCCCCCGCCTCACTCTCCCCCGATATTGATTGTAGAGGATTAAGTGATGGTGATGTCATTGAATAAGTAGGGTTGATGATTGAATTCTCTGTTGTTGGAGATTGTACCAGGGCACTTGTATGGCACAAATGTTACTGCCACTTATCAGCCCAAATCCATCACTTTGTTAACGGATTGTGAGTAGACTGATCAGTTGGTAACTGATGGGTCAGATTTGTCCTTTCTTTTGTGTACAGAATGTACCAGGGCAATTTATCACCTTGCTTAGTAGATGTCAGTGATGCCAGTGTTGCATCTCTGCAGGAACAGCTTGGCGAGGGCCATGTCAAGTTGAGGAGCGCAAGTCTTCAGCACTATAGCCAGAATATTGTCAGGGCCCCTAACCTTTGCAGTGTTCAATATCTCCAGCTGTTTCTTCAATCACGCAGAATGAAGGAAATTGGCTAAAGACACTGGAAATCAAAATAAACATCCACTCAGCTTGTCTGGCTGTAGGTACTTGCTGGGATCATCCATCATCAAGGATGTGGACATTTGTGGAGATTCCTCCTCCATTGAGTTAGTTATTCGTTACCATTCTTGACAGGATGTGACAGGATTGGAGAGCGTGGATCTGATCCGTTGATAGTCTCAGCACTGTTGTGTGGCACAATCTCATCATGAAGGCAGGACATTGTATCCACAAGCACTGTGTGATGGTCACTGCTACCCATCCTATGGACGGTTGCATCAGCTAGAAATAGATTGGTCGGGATGGGGTCAAGTGCATTTTCCCATCTTGTTGGTTCCCTCACCACCTGCCACAAGCCCTGTTCATCAACTACACCCTTTAAAACTCAACCACATCATTACCTATCCTAAGACCATCCTTTGCCACGTCAAGGGATGTTAGTTCACACATATACTGTTCTAATAATACCGAAGCAGTTTCTTCTTCAGCCTTCGCTTCATGAGTGAAATCTGTTATGCTGCATATGTAAAACAAACAAATAAACCTTGTTCAACTTGGAGGAAAACTAATCCATCGGCTGGGCTGGAGTTGGGGGGTGATGTAGGTGGGAATGAGGATGCATTTTCTTTACCCATGTTGGACCTGATGCCATGAGATTTCAAAGGTGCAGAACTCCTGCTGGGGACATCCAGGGCATCTTTCCTCTGACTGTATATTCTATGCTGCCACCCCATGTTGTCAATGGTGTTGCCTTGGGTTTTGTGCACAAGGTATGGTTCTGTGAGAATGTTCGTGCAACAGCCTGAGGCAGTCAGTCTGTGGGATAGCGCTCCCAGTTTTGGCACTAGCTTGTTTCTGAAGGCAAACTTTGCAGGATCTTTAGAGTACCATTGTAACTTGATCAATATTGGCCGATTCATTCCTTTTAGTGGATGTTATAGCAGTTAGATACAGCTGAGTATGGTACTCAAGTCTAGCAAATAGCTTGCTAGGTCACGTAAACATCAACCACACATTGTTGTGGATCTAGAGTCCCAAGTAGGCCAAACCAGGTAAGGACATGAGTGAGATAACAGCATCTGCAGTTCCTATTATCAAAGACTTGAGTCAACTGGATTGGGATTTACCGCAATTATTTCAAGGTTGAGCTATTAATTTCAGATTTCACCGTTTGCTGTGGTGGGATTTAAATCCATGTACCCTCAGCTAGATCAGGTTGACTAGTCTAGTGACAATACCACTGTTTCTCCTAAACTTGATCGCATGGTTTTGAACCCCGCTACTAAATCACACTTTGAGCCTTTTCTACGCCAACAAGAATCCATCCCAGAATTAATCTTTCCATGTAACCAAAATCATTCATTCCTGGAAGCATTCTAGTAAACTTCCTCTGTACCCTCTCTAATGCCTTGACAGCTAGTTAAAAATACCCATTTTCTGCTCACTAAGAAATCTTTTCCAAACCCACATTTCCCAGGATTTAATTCCTGCCCACATCTTAAATGCTTCTTGTCTTTTTATTACCAATTTTTTTTTTAAATTTAAAAGCATCAACCACGGTTTAGTTGGCAGCAACTCTTGCAGAACAAATAGAAAATTAGGATACAAATCCCAAGCTCGAGACTTCAGCACAAAATCTAGACAGACAGTTCTCGTACAATACTGAGGGAGTGCTGCACTGTCCACGGTGTTGTATTTCGAGTGAACCACCTCCATTTGAGATGGATGAAAATAGCTTCACAGTAATTATTTTGAAGAGCAGGGGAGTTATTGCTCGAGTGCCTATTTTTTATATCTCCGGGACATCCTGAGGTTGTCAAAGGCACTGCTTTATAACAATAACTTGCTTTTAAATAGCATCATTAATGCAGTGAAACATCCCACACCACTGCACAAGAATGTTTTAAGACAGGGATGCACCAGACAGAGATGGATGGATTCTTGACTAATAAAGGGGATCAAGAATAATGGGGAGAAGACAGGAGAATGGGGTTGAAAAATGTCAGCCATGATCAAACAGTGGAGCAGACTCAATTGGCTGAATGGCCTAATGCTGCCTATGTCTTATGGTCCGACAGGAAAGAAAACGGATACACTTCCTGACAAACAGAGAAAGCTGGGAGCAGAAGACTGGGGGTGGGGGAGGATCAGCTGGAGGAGCCAAATGGCCTCCCTCACCCCACGCCATTGAAATGGAACGTCACACTCACTCGCGTTTCCTGGGCTCTGAAGATTTAACAGTTCATTGCCATGGGAGCCGAGAAAGGAATCGCTACAAATAGGTCATCCTGCTCCCAAGGGCCTACGACTTAAACAAGTGTTTTTTTTTGTAATTAGGAAGTGGATTTGGGCACAGGGAAATCAGACAGGCAGTTCCACACTTCCAAGTACAGTGATTGGCACAATATCCTCAATTCTAGCACAGATTCTGTCCAAGGATCGATCAGCAAAACTGACCTGAAAGGACATAAAACAGTCAAGGGAAAAGCAAGGCCATTCAACGCATCAAAGTGAATCTTTCCAGCAGCCTAACTCTTCAGTTGATATGCATTGTTCTAATACCCTGCAGTATTTCAAGGAATCTACATTTTGGAACATAGCAGCCTCTGCTGTCAGGTCAAATTATTAACGAGGAGTCCAGAGAAGGCCAGAAGCATTAAAAGAACTGTCAAGAACCTTGTTCCATACACTCCACTGAATCACCACTCGTGCTCTCTTTCTCCCGTCTGAATGCCCGGGGGTAACCATCCCTGTCTGCTTCTCATACTATTACTGCTGCATCCAAAGGCCAAACAGTAGGAAGACAGATGCCCCATACAGATTATAGTCTTGCATTTACGTCGCATCTTTTTCAACATTAAAACATTCCAAAGAGGCCCACAAGGTACTTTTGTAGGGCGGTCATTATTAAATAAAGGTCACCATTTCCTCTCTCTTCGAAGTCTCAGTGCTGGTCAGGGCATTTTGCACAGTGAGCACTGCAGGCAAAGCCTTCACCTGACGTGGAGAAAAAGGATGCAGATGTAGGGCTTTAGATAAATGAGATAGGGCAATTCTGGCGGTCTGAACAGAGCAGAGGAGGGTGACAAGGAGGATACAAACAAAATGAAGGAAAAATGAGTTTTGCTTTTAGATTTCCTTTTGAAAAGGCTGCGCTTGAATTGAACAAAGACCGCATCACTCTGAGACAATTGGTGATCGAGCTGAGACCACAGTGAATGAATAAGCAGGTCACCAATTACCCCAGGGCTATAAGGAGAACAATCTTTACAAAGAAATGAAGGTAGAAATTAACAGAGTGGGGGAAAATACAGTTTAAAAAAATCAACTTAGAAATGAATAGACTGGAGCTCCATTTTGAGATACACAAGATGAGTTGGACCAGTGTATCACATTTGCAAATTTACTGAATTTTTCTTAAGATAGAGCAGATTGGGAGAGAAGAGGAAGACACTGCGCTAACAAAATCAGAGAGGAAAGACTGTGTGGAAGACAGGAAATAGAGACAGACAGACAGAGAGAGAGATGGGATTGGAATACAGAGAGAGGAAGACCATGAGGAAAGGAAAAGATAGACAGAGGATATCATAAAAGAGGCAGGGAGGGTGTTTTCAAATAATCAGAAAGAAATATGTAGGTTGAGGAGAGGGTGGGGAATATAGAGAGGAAGAAAGAGAGAGAGAGAGAGAGAGAGAGACAGCGAGCATGCGCGAGAGAGAGAGAGAGAGAGAGAGAGAGAGAGTGGAGCAAAGGGAAGTTTCTCTTAACTGAGGACGAACGGTCAGTCCTTAGTAAGGGGGTCACCTTTGTCCCCCTACAACCACACATCAACGAATACCAGTCACAATTGGACATAGAACAGTTTTTCTGCCGCCTTCGCCTCCACGCCTACTTCTTCAACCGGGAACCTAACCCTCCCTCCACTGACCCCTTCACCCGCTTCCAACACGTCCTCCTCCTGGACACCACCCCCAGGACTCCTACCTTCCCTCGACCTCTTCATCTCTAACTGCCGTCAAGACATTAACCGCCTCAACCTCTCCACCCCTCTCATCCACTCCAACCTCTCCCCCACAGAACGGGCAGCCCTCCGCTCCCTCCGCTCCAACCCCAACCTCACCATCAAACCCGCAGACAAGGGTGGCGCAGTGGTAGTATGGCGCACTGACTTCTACATCGCCGAGGCCAGACGCCAACTCTCCGACACCACCTCCTACCGCCCCCTCGATCATGACCCCACACCCGAGCACCAAACCATCATCTCCAACACCATTCATGACCTCATCACCTTAGGGGACCTCCCACCCACAGCCTCCAACCTCATTGTTCCCCAACCCCGCACAGCCCGTTTCTATCTCCTTCCCAAAATCCACAAACCTGCCTGCCCTGGTCAACCCATCGTCTCAGCCTGCTCCTGCCCCACCGAACTCATCTCCACCTATCTGGACTCCATTTTCTCCCCTTTGGTCCAGGAACTCCCTACCTACGTCCATGACACCACCCACGCCCTCCACCTCCTCCAGGACTTCCAATTCCCTGGCCCCCAACACCTCATTTTCACCATGGACGTCCAGTCCCTATACACCTGCATTCTGCACGCAGATGGCCTCAAGGCCCTCCGCTTCTTCCTGTCCCGCAGGCCCGACCAGTCCCCCTCCACCGACACCCTCATCTGCATAGCCGAACCCGTCCTCACCCTCAACAACTTCTCTTTCGATTCCTCCCACTTCCTACAGACTAAGGGGGTGGCCATGGGCACCCGCATGGGCCCCAGCTATGCCTGCCTCTTTGTAGGTTACGTGGAACAGTCCCTCTTCCACACCTACACAGGCCCCAAACCCTACCTCTTCCTCCATTACATTGATGACAGTATCGGCGCCGCCTCTTGCTCCCCAGAGGAGCTCGAACAGTTCATCCACTTCACCAACATCTTCCACCCCAACCTTCAGTTCACCTGGGCCATCTCCAGCACATCCCTCACGTTCCTGGATCTCTCAGTCTCCATCTCAGGCAACCAGCTTGTAACTGATGTCCATTTCAAGCCCACCGACTCCCACAGCTACCTAGAATACACCTCCTCCCACCCACCCTCCTGCAAAAATTCCATCCCCTATTTCCAATTCCTCCGCCTCCGCCGCATGTGCTCCCACAATGAGGCATTCCACTCCCGCACATCCCAGATGTCCAAGTTCTTCAAGGATCGCAACTTTCCCCCCACAGTGTTCGAGAACGCCCTTGACCGGGTCTCCCGCATTTCCCGCAACATATCCCTCACACCCCGCCCCTGCCACAACCGCCCAAAGAGGATCCCCCTCGTTCTCACACACCACCCCACCAACCTCCAGATACCACGCATCATCCTCCGACACTTCCGCCATCTACAATCCGACCCCACCACCCAAGACATTTTTCCATCCCCACCCTTGTCCGCTTTCCGGAGAGACCACTCTCTCCATGGCTCCCTTGTTCGCTCCATGCTGCCCTCCAACCCCAACACACCCGGCACCTTCCCCTGCAACCGCAGGAAATGCTACACTTGCCCCCACACCTCCTCCCTCACCCCTATCCCAGGCCCCAAGACGACTTTCCACATTAAGCAGAGGTTCATCTGCACATCTGCCAATGTGGTATACTGCATCCACTGTACCCGGTGTGGCTTCCTCTACATTGGGGAAACCAAGCGGAGGCTTGGGGACCGCTTTGCAGAACACCTCCGCTCGCTTCTCAATAAACAACTGCACCTCCCAGTTGCAAACCATTTCCACTCCCCCTCCCATTCTTTAGATGACATGTCCATCATGGGCCTCCTGCAGTGCCACAATGATGCCACCCGAAAGTTGCAGGAACAGCAACTCATATTCCACTTGGAAACCCTGCAGCCCAATGGTATCAATGTGGACTTCACCAGCTTCAAAATCTCCCCTTCCCCCACCGCATCCCAAAACCAGCCCAGCTCTTCCCCTCCCCCCAATGCATCCCAAAACCAGTCCAACCTGTCTCTGCCTCCCTAACCTGTTCTTCCTCTCACCCATCCCTCCCTCCCACCCCAAGCCACACCTCCATCTCCTACCTACTAACCTCATCCCACCTCCTTGACCTTTCCGTCTTCCCTGGACTGACCTATCCCCTCCCTACCTCCCCACCTATACTCTCTCCACCTATCTTCTTTTCTCTCCATCTTCGGTCCGCCTCCCCCCCTCTCCCTATTTATTCCAGAACCCTCACCCCATCCCCCTCTTTGATGAAGGGTCTAGGCCCGAAACGTCAGCTTTTGTGCTCCTGAGATGCTGCTGGGCCTGCTGTGTTCATCCAGCCTCACATTTCATTATCTTTTCTCTTAACCCTTCTGGTTTTGGATCAGCACACAATTCAAAACTAAATTTATACCCAGTTCACTCATTTTTACGGTTTCCCAGCCTGATTCCCTCAGTATCCTTTGAATGAGGTGGCGAGTATGAATACCAGTCCACCACAGCATAGAGGAAGGGCCAGATTGTCAGAGATGTTGACCCTCAGTTGAGATTTCTCTGCCCTTTCAGATGGACGTAAAAGATCTATGACCAGAAGTTTGTATTGAACAAAGGCACTTCACAGGAGGAGCATTATCTGACAACAATTTGATCCCTTAGTTAACATTCCTCCTGAAAAACCCTTGTGACTGTTTTATGCAGCCTTGTCCCCTCACTGTACAAGCTCCACTTGCTGCCTATACAGCCTGCATCCTTTAAGGAAAATGACTCTCTCCCAAATTGTTAATCTGAATGCCTTTGTGTTTTTGGCACTCAGTCCACGAGCGCAGGACGCTCCAGAGGCAGGAAGAGACTATTGGCAGCTGGCCTGATGGGCCTGGTGACCTACGACCCAGCAAGGCTAGTGAACAATACTATTACACACATACACACACTCATATTCTCACACAACTGCTAGCTGCTGCGTACTGTCGGTTGTAGACTGACGGAGAGAGGACATCCTGCCATTCGCCTGTCCCAAGCCAATGAACTCAATACCACAACACCCCCCCCTTCCCTGTCCTCTTCTACAATGCTCCCCACCTCACACAGAACAAACAAGCTGGAAGTGCAATGCCCTTGATAACTTCCTTGCACATTAGAGGCCCGCATCAACAAGAGTACAACATCAAGACCTTGTACAGCTGCATTACCACAGCAACGACATCCCCGCCCTGTGAAGCATCAGTTTAAAGGGAACTTAGAGGCAGTGTTTACACTCTGTGGTGGAGGGGTATCTTGTTCCAACTTTAGCAGCAGATGGATTGGAAAGGTGACACCTGTCCTGGTTCTACAGCCACAGTTTGAACAAGGCCCCAGATTGAGCCCCATTAGACACATTAAGATTAGATCAAAATTTGACTGGACCTCACAGAGCAAGTTCCAATCTCCGAGAGACACTAGACAAGATGTAAAATTTAGAAAACAAGGATTTGCTAGCGGGATACCAGAACTGAGAGGGTGTGTGTATATCAGTTCTTTGAACAGGTTGCAATTCAAAGGTAGAGGAGTGACCTGAGGGAGACTTTAACATTCCAAAGACATTCACTAGGTTTGATGCAGAGAAAGATGTTGCCACTTGTGGGGAACTATGTGGGGATCAGTATCTGTGAAGAAAAGAATCAGATTTAATATCTCGGGTCCGGTGACCCTTCCTCAGAACCCCGGACCCAAAACGTTAACTCCGATTTTTTCTTCACAGATGCTGTCCGACCTGCTGAGCTTTTCCAGCAACTTCTGTTTTTGTTTCTGATTTACAGCGTCCTTTTGGATTTTACGTGGAGATCAGACTAGGAGGTTCATCAATTTAATACGCTTACAATAAATGAAACGGAATTCAAGAGAAACGTCTTTACCCAGAAATTGGGGAGAATGTAGATCTCTGAATTGTTTAAGGGGAAGATGGGTTTCAAGTGGAAGGGAGAAAGGCTAGGTTTTATTCAGGAGCTAGATACAGAGTAGAGTAAAGCTCCCTCTAATATTTTACACTGAAAGTAAAGCCTCCTCTACAGTGACCATTTCAGGCACTCACAGGAGAGGTACAGACTGGCTGACATGCAGAGAAAAGCTCCTTTTTATACTTTTAAACTGAAATTAAGGCATCCTTTGTCTCCATCAAATATCATTGTGATCGATCCTGAGTAAGGCTTTCTCTACATCACCCCCATCAAACCCTTCAAGGACAGGGACAGCACAGGGTTAGATACAGAGTAAAGCTCCCTCTACACAATCCCCATCAAACTCTCCCAGGACAGCTACAGCACAGGGTTAGATACACAGTACATCTCCCTCCTCACTGTCCCCATTAAACAGTCCCAGGGCAGGTACATCATGGAGATATGTACAAAGCGATATTCTCTGCACTGTTGAGGTGTGTTTCATACTGCATTGTTTGATGGTCTTTCAGACCACAAGAAATGACCAATTATCAGGGAATTTCAGGAAGAATGAGTGAGAATTTGTTCCCGCCAAGTGTTGCCAACTTCTACAAATCATTTCAGAGGTCATTGGTGGTCAGACATCCTCAGGAACTGGTGGCTGCATTTCCCAGCTCGCTAAAGATAGAGATGTGACTGATCACTGCTGGGCTGCGGTACAGGCGATCGGGGAAGAGACAAGAGTCTTGGTGTATGTGTGACCTTTAATATCTAACTGAGAGATTCCTCCAGACTGTGTGAAAAGTTTTTCAATTGCTGTGACTGGTTTTTGGTAGGATTCAGAGACTGTGCTTTTCTACAATGCTTTGTCAGACCTCAAGAGGTCCCAAAGTGAATTACAGCAAGTTGCATTTTATCAGAGCGCTATCACTGTACCGAGCTAATGTACCGAGGCACTCAAACAAAATGGTTTCCAAAAGTGCTTGGCCCTCTAATGAACACATACACATCCAAGCGCGTACACACACACATGCCTTACAGCAGGCAGAGAGGAATGGGGAACATGGCATTAAAAACGCTGTGCTATTTTGGCATCTATCCATATTCCCTTTCACAGAGCGCAGCTCCAAGCCTTACATCTAACCACTTCTCATTTCAGGCCGGCACAGATCTATTCCAGTTTTAAAGTAGTGATACTCATATGCTCTCCGACAGACCCCGCACCCCTCACGGTAACACCCTCCGACAGACCCCGCACCCCTCATGGTAACACCCTCTGACAGACCCTGCACCCCTCACCGTAACACCCACCAACAGACCCCGTACCCCTCACCGTAACACCCTCCGACAGACCCCGCACCCCAACACCCTCCGACAGACCCCGCACCCCTCACGATAACACACCTGACAGACCTCCCACCCCTCACTGTAACACCCCCGGCAGATCCCGCACCCCTCACCGTAACACCCTCCGACAGACCCCGCACCCCTCACCATAACACCCTCCGACAGACCCCGCACCCCTCACCATAACACCCTCCGACAGACCCCTCACCGTAACGTCCTCCGACAGACCCCGCACCCCTCACCGTAACACCCTCCGACAGACCCCGCACCCCAACACCCTCCGACAGACCCCGCACCCCTCACCGTAACACCCTCCGACAAACCCCGCAGTCCTCACCCCTCACCGTAACACCCTCCGACAGACCCCGCACCGTAACACCCTCTGACAGACCTCCCACCCCAACACCCTCCGACAGACCCTGCACCCCTCACCGTAACACCCTCCGATAGACCCCTCACCGTAACGTCCTCCGACAGACCCCGCACCCCTCACCGTAACACCCTCCGACAGACCCCGCACCCCTCACCGTGACACCCTCCGACAAACCCCGCACCCCTCACCGTGACACCCTCCGACAGACCCCGCACCCCTCACTGTGACACCCTCTGACAGGCCCCTCACCGTAACACCCTCCGACAGACCCCGCACCCCTCACCGTAACACCCTCCGACAAACCCCGCAGTCCTCACCGTAACACCCTCCGACAAACCCCGCAGTCCTCACCCCTCACCGTAACACCCTCCGACAGACCCTGCACCCCTCACCGTAACACCCTCCGACAGACTCCGCACCCCTCACCGTAACACCCTCCGACAGACCCCGCACCCCTCACCGTAACACCCTCCGACAGACCCCGCACCCCTCACCGTAACACCCTCTGACAGAACCTGCACCCCAACACCCTCCGACAGACCCCGCACCCCTCACCGTAACACCCTCCGACAGACACCGCACCCCTCACCGTGACACCCTCTGACAGACCCCTCACCGTGACACCCTCTGACAGACCCCGCACCCCTCACCGTAACACCCTCCGACAAACCCCGCAGCCCTCACCGTAACACCCACCGACAGACCCTGCACCCCGCACCCCTCACCGTAACACCCTCCGACAGACCCCGCACCCCTCACCGTAACACCCTCCGACAGACCCCGCACCCCTCACCGTAACACCCTCCGACAGACCCCGCAGCCCTCACCGTAACACCCTCCGACAGACCCCGCAGCCCTCACCGTAACACCCTCCGACAGACCCTGCACCCCGCACCCCTCACCGTAACACCCTCCGACAGACCCCGCACCGCTCACCGTAACACCCTCCGACAGACCCCGCACCCCTCACCGTAACACCCTCCGACAGACCCCGCACCCCTCACCGTAACACCCTCCGACAGACCCCTCACCCCTCACCGTAACACCCTCCGACAGACCCCTCACCCCTCACCGTAACACCCTCTGACAGACCCCTCACCGTAACACCCTCCGACAGACCCCGCACCCCTCACCGTAACACCCTCCGACAGACCCCGCACCCCAACACCCTCTGACAGACCCCGCACCCCTCATGATAACACACCTGACAGGCCTCCCACCCCTCACTGTAACACCCCCGGCAGACCCCGCACCCCTCACTGTAACACGCTTTGACAGACCCCTCACCGTAACACCCTCCGACAGACCCCGCACCCCTCACCGTAACACCCTCCAACAGACCCCGCACCCCTCACCGTCCAACAGACCCTGCACCCCTCACCATAACACCCTCCGACAGACCCTGCACCCCTCACCATAACACCCTCCGACAGACCCTGCACCCCTCACCATAACACCCTCCGACAGACCCCAACACCCTCCGACAGACCCCGCACCCCTCACCGTAATACCCTCTGACAGACCCCTCACCGTAACACCCTCCGGCAGACCCCGCACCCCAACACCCTCCGACAGACCCCGCACCCGTCACTATAACACACCTGACAGACCCCCCCACCCCTCACTGTAACACCCCCGGCAGACCTCGCACCCCTCACTGTAACACCCTCCGACAGATCCCACACCCCTCAACTGTAACACACCTGACAGACCCCCCACCCCCTCACCGTAACACCCTCCGACAGACCCCGCATCCCTCACTGTAACACCCTCCGACAGACCCCGCACCCCTCACTGTAACACCCTCTGACAGACCCCTCACCGTAACACCCTCCGACAGACCCCGCACCCCTCACCGTAACACCCTCCGACAGACCCCGCACCGCTCACCGTAACACCCTCCGACAGACCCCGCACCCCGCACCGCTCACCGTAACACCCTCCGACAGACCCCGCACCCCTCACCGTAACACCCTCCGACAGACCCCGCACCCCTCACCGTAACACCCTCCGACAGACCCCGCATCCCTCACCGTAACACCCTCCGACAGACCCCTCACCGTAACACCCTCCGACAGACCCCGCACCCCAACACCCTCCGACAGACCCCGCACCCCTCACTATAACACACCTCACAGACCCCCCACCCCTCACTGTTACACCCCCGGCAGACTCCGCACCCCTTACTGTAACACCCTCCGACAGACCCCGCACCCCGCACCGCTCACCGTAACACCCTCCGACAGACCCCGCACCCCTCACCGTAACACCCTCCAACAGACCCCGCACCCCTCACCGTAACACCCTCCAACAGACCCCGCATCCCTCACCGTAACACCCTCCAACAGACCCCGCACCCCAACACCCTCCGACAGACCCCGCACCCCAACACCCTCCGACAGACCCCGCACCCCAACACCCTCCGACAGACCCCGCACCCCTCACTATAACACACCTCACAGACCCCCCACCCCTCACTGTTACACCCCCGGCAGACTCCGCACCCCTTACTGTAACACCCTCCGACAGACCCCGCACCCCGCACCGCTCACCGTAACACCCTCCGACAGACCCCGCACCCCTCACCGTAACACCCTCCAACAGACCCCGCACCCCTCACCGTAACACCCTCCGACAGACCCCGCATCCCTCACCGTAACACCCTCCGACAGACCCCTCACCGTAACACCCTCCGACAGACCCCGCACCCCAACACCCTCCGACAGACCCCGCACCCCAACACCCTCCGACAGACCCCGCACCCCAACACCCTCCGACAGACCCCGCACCCCAACACCCTCCGACAGACCCCGCACCCCTCACTATAACACACCTCACAGACCCCCCACCCCTCACTGTTACACCCCCGGCAGACTCCGCACCCCTTACTGTAACACCCTCCGACATACCCCACGCCCCTCACTGTAACTCTCTCTGATATACCCCACTCCACTCACTGCAACACATTCTGTTAAACCCCACACCCCTCACTGTAACATTCTGAAATACCGCTCACCACTCACTGTAACACATTGAAATACCTCACACTTTAACACTCTCTGATCTTTGTATCTGGATGGGTGTCCAACTGAGTAAATGGCTATTGGGTAATTGTTATGTCTCCTGCAGGTGATGAGCTGGTCTAACCGATCACAGACTTGGGAGGCTGTTAGCCACCACAAAGGAGAGCAAAGTGGGTAGGGTGTAATCTCAAGCATATAACTGGGGAGGAAGGACTGAGAGAGATCAAGTTTATACGTGCCGGATGAGGCTGGTAATAAGGCTGTCTCAAACTTAGTGATTCTTGACTCTGGAGGCTGAGAAAATTGCCAATGTGTTCAAGTAAAATTAGATTGGCACTCTTTGTCAGGTTGTTAAACTCATAATCCAGGATATGTTATGTCAAATACGCACCACACTTGGAAAATATTGTTCAGTTCTGATCTCCCCATTACAAAACAAAATGATGCTGACTGACGAAGAGGAGCAAGCAAATAAAATTGGGTTGGCAGAATAATACCAAAAGGCAGAAGTTTCAATTTATCAGGAAAGACCAACCAGACTGGGACCCTCTTCTCTCGAAAAGCGAAGTGGTGAGAGTTTTGTTTAAGGTGATGAAAGGGCTTGATAATGCAGGAGATGGTGGTGCCAAATGTGCAGGAGTCTAGAACTAGCAGTCAGGAGAAACCTCTTTACCTGAGAGGGTGGTGAGAATGCAGAACTCACTCTCACAAGACGTGACTGAGGTGCATGGCATAGCTATGCTAAAGAGGAAGCAAACTGAGCAGATAAGGGAGAAGCAGTGTGCTGTTAGTAGGGACAGGAGGCTCATATGGAGTATAAACACAATAATCCTATCTCTCCACTGGAAATTCTTTATAATTCCAAGAATAAGTTCAGGGAATTGGGTTCCATTTTCGTCCAAACAGCAGGGAGCCAATTCTGTTGGAGTCAGCCTGTCCAAACAGACTTCCAGCTAAAGCTGCACGTCCAGTCACCCTGTGTGAGTATTCAACTGCCAGGAGCATCACACGCAGCCTGGATCTCAATAAATCTTCATTTTCTCTCTCCCTCGCTCACTCTCACAATTGCAGATAAATATTGCAAAACTAGGGACCTAAGGATTTCTGGCTGATTCTCCCATCTCCTTGACCCAGGGAAGCTGGAGCAGAACTAATTCATCAAACGGAGAAGATCACAACACACTAGAAGGATGGATTATGTCCAAATCAAAAGGTTACAGATTCCAGTTCCCACTCGACAGACTTGACCTTATAATCTAAGCTGACTCTCCCCAGAGTGCCAGTACTGAGGGAGCACTCAGGGTGCCAGCTTTGGGAGTGGATGTTAAAACTATGGTCCTCTTAAGTGAGCATAAAAAAGTCCCAACATCACTACTGAATGAATGGTAAGAATATTCTCCCTGGGTTCTTGGGACCAGCATTTATCTCTCAACAATCATCACCACAAACAGCTGGTCTTGTCAGTACTGCAGCACTGTTTGTGGGATCTTGCTGCACACAAATGGCTGCCACGTTACCTATACATTGAAACCTTGGATGGCTACTTGAATAGGAAGGGTTTAGAGGGGTACAGTCGAAATGCTGGCGAATAGGACTAGATGAATTTAGGATATCAGGTTGTCATGGGCCGAATGTGCTGCACATCTCTATGACTATGACTGTGAATGCTGGCACCATGAAAGATGTTTAATGAATCAGTCCTTCTTTCGAACCCTGCTTCACTGCACTCAGTGTCAATTTCGAATCAAAAGTAGCATGAAATATAAGGTCTACTGAATCTGTGTAAACTGAGTAAGCCAATTTCCACTTATGCAACACCTTTAAAGTCCTGAAGCACTTCAATAGGAGCATTAGCAAATAAAATTTAACAACAAAAAGAGTTAAAGTGAGTGTTTGTTCTCTTGTGAGTATGGGGATTAATAACAGAAAGTAAAGAGATGGCAGAGAAACTGAAGTACTTTGCACTGTTAGATTGAATAAAATATTGCATTCACTGTTATTCAAAAAGGAAAGCGACAGAAAGCAGAAAACTACAGGCCAGTTAGTTTAATGTCTGTAACAGGGAGGATGTTAAAAAGCTACTGTTAAAGACATTATAGCAGGGAACTCAGATAGGTTCAAGGTAATCAGGCAAAGTGAACTCTTTTTTTAATTCGTTGTGGGATGTTGGTATCACTGGGTGGCCACTATTTATTGCCTGTCCCTAGTTGGCATAGAGAAGGTTGTTGAGAGCTGTCTTTTTCAACAGCTGTAGTCCATGTGCTGTACGTTGACCCACAATACCACTGGGGAGGGAATTTCAGGATTTCAACCCAGTGACACTAAATGAACAGCGAATATGTTTCCAAGTCAGGATGGTGAGTGACTTGGAGGAGAACTCGCAGGGAATGGTGTTGCTGCCCCGCTTGTCCTTCAAGGTGGAAGTGCCTATGGGTTTGGAAGGTGCTATCTAAGAATCTTCAGCAAATTTCTGTAGTGTACCTTGTAGATATTACACATTGCTGCTACTGAAAGTCGGTGTGGACAGAATGGATGTTTGTGGCTGTGGTGTCAATCAAGCGAGCTGCTTTGTCTTAGATAACATCAAGCTTCTCAAATGTTTAGAGCTGCACCATCCAGACTACGTGGAGAGGATTCCAACACACTCCTGACGTGTGCCTTGTAGACAGTGGACAGGCTGAACGTTGCGCAATGTTCACCGAACATCCCCACTTCTGACTTTATGATGGAAGGTCATCGATGAAGCAGCTGACGATGGTTGGGCCTCAGACACGACCCCAAGGAACTCCCGCAGAGATGTCCTGGAGCTGTGATGACTGACCTCCAACAAACACGACCATCTTCCTATGTAGCAGTTATGACTCCAACCAGAAGAGAGAGAGAGTTTGCCACCTAATACCCACTGATTACAGTTTGCTAGTGTTCTTTAATGCTGCAGTTGATCGAAGGTGGCCTTTATGTCAACTGCTATCACTCTCATCTCACCTGTGGAACTGAGCACTTTTTCCATGTTTCACCCAAGGCTACAATGAGGTCAGGAGCTGAGAGTCCATGCGGAAACCAAAATGGGTGTCAGTGAGTAGGTGCTGTTGATAGCAGATACTTTCCACCACTTTATTGATGATCGAGAGTAGACTGGTGGTAATGAATCAGGTTGGATTGGTCTGCGTTTTTGTGTGCATAAAGGACATACCTGGGCAATTTTCCAAATCGTTGGATAAAAAAGTCAGTGCTATAACTGTCTGGAAAAGCTTGGTTAGGGGAGCAGCAGGCCTGGAGCACAAGTCTCCTGTATTATTGCCATAATGTTGTCAGGGCCCATAGCCCTTGCAACAATCAGTGCTAAGCGTTTCTTGATAACACGTGGAGTGAATCGGATTGGCTGAATCTGTGATGCTGCGGGCTGCTGGAGGGGGCTGAGGTGGATCATCCACTAAGCACTTCTGGCTGAAGATTGCTGCAAATGCTTCAGCTTTATCTTTTGCTGGGCTTTTCCATCATGGTGGATGGGAATATTTGTGGAGTCTCCTCTTCCAGCAAATTGCTTAATTGTCCACCACCATTCACGTTTGGATGTGGCAGGACTTCAGTGCTTAGATCTGATCCGTTGGCTGTGGGATCACTTAGCTCTGTCACTTGCAGCTTGTCCTGTTTGGCGTGCAAGTAGTCCTGTTAGGTAGCTTCATCAGGTTGACACCTCATTTTTAGGTATGCTTCTGGTGCTGCTCCTGGCAAGCCCTCCTGCACTATCCATTGAACCAGAGTGGATCCCCTGGCTTTACGGTTATGCCTGAGCGTGAAGGATATGCCAAGCCATGAGGTTGCAGATTCTACCAGAGTACAATTCCGCTGCTGTTGATGGCCCACAGCACCTCACGGATGCCCAGCCTTGAGTTGCTAGATCTATTTGAAGTCTGTCCCATTTAGCATGGTGATAGTGCCACACAACACGATGGTGGGTATTCTCAAAGTCTCCAAAAGGACTGTGCAGTGGTCACTCTTACCACTACCATCATGGACAGATGCATCTGCAGATTAGTAAGGATGAGGTCAAGTACGTTCTTCCCTCTTGTTGGTTTCCTCACCACCTGCCACAGACCCAGTCTAGTAGCTATGTCCTTTAGAGCGTGACCAGTTCGATCAGTAGTGCTGCTGTCAAGCTAATCTTGATGGTGGATACTGAAATCCACGTCCTCCCCCCACAAGAGTATTCTTTCCACCTTTGCCACCCTCAGTGCAATGTTCAACAGAAGGAATACCGATTTGTCAGCCAAGGGAGGACACATGTGCTAATTAGGAGCTTTCCTTGCCTATCTTTAACCTGAAGCCATGAAGCTTCACCGGGTCCACAGTCAATGTTACGGAGTCCTAGAGAACTCTCTCCCTCCTGAATCAATACCAATGTGCCACCACCTCTGCTGGGTTTGTCCTGCCATTTTGACAGGCCATATCCAGGGATGGTGATGGAGAGCTCTAGGACATTGTGTGTAGAGCCAGTTTTTGTCCTAGCCCCAGATGTTAATAAGGAAGACTTTGCACTCTCGATTGGGCAGTTTCTGCCATTGCCTTTTGTGATGCTGAGGACAAGGCCATGTGGTCTGTCCCTGAGAACTCACAGTGATTGATACAACTGAGTGCCTTGCTAGGTCATTTCAGAGGGCAGTTGAGAGTGAACCATATTGCTGTGGGATTGAAATCACATGCAGGCCAGACAAGGTGAGGATGGCACATTCTCTTCCTTGTAGGGATTTAGTGAACCAGATGGGTTTTTCTGACAATTGACTGCAGTTTTGTGGTCATCAGCAGATTTGTAAATCCAGATGCTTTGTTTTAAGTCAATTCAAATTCTACCCGGGAGCCCAGAACATTAATTGAGTTTCTAGATTAATAGTGCGGCAATATTACCACGAGGCCATCTCTTTCCTTTTGAAAGGGAAATCATTGTTAATTCATTTTAGTGGGAGTTTATTGAAAGAGCAACATGTGCCTGTGATAAATGCGAACCTGTGGTGGACATTCTGTACTAAGACTTCCAGAAGGCATTAGGTGCCATACAGCAAAAAATAAAAGTTCACAGTGTAAGGATAACATATTGGCATGAATGGAAGATTGATCGAGTGACTGGAAACAGAGATTAGGCATAAATGGTTTGCTTTCTGATTGGCAAGATGTAATGAGTGCTATATCGCAGGAATCTCTACTGGGACTTCAACTGTTCATAATTTATACAAATGAAAGAGATGAACACATGATTGCTAATTTTGCCACTGACACAAAGGTGGTAGGAGATCAAGTAGTGAAGAGGACATGAGGCGGCTACCGGGGATTCGGATAGGTCAAATAAGAGGGACAAGATCTGACAAATTGAGGTATAATGAAAGAAAGCGTGAAAGGTTTCATTTTGACAGACAGAATGAAAATGAGGCACATTATCTAAATATTATGAAGCTGAGCTGCAGAGGAACGGTTAGTCTGCAGATTGAGCAAGTAATCAGAAAAATTATTACAAGGGGAAGTGAGCATCAATACAGGGAGGTCAGGCTTCAGTTGTACAGGGTATCGGTGAGACCACATCTGGAGTAGTGTGCAGAACTGGTCCCTCATTTGAGGTAGGATATAAATGTGTTAGAAGCAGTTTAGAGAAGGTTTACTGGGCAAATAGGTAGGTTGCTTTATGTGGAAAAATTAGGCTCGGCTGGTATTGTAGGAGTTTAGTAGAGAAAGAGGCAAATTGATTGAAATATTTAAGCATCTGGAAAGGATGTTTTCCCTTTTGGAAAATCTACAGCCAAGTGTCACTGTTTAAAAATGTCTTCCATTTGAGACAGAATTAAGGACAACTTTTTCTCTGAGGGTTTTACTCTTTGGAATTCTCACCCTCAATAAGTGTTGGAAAGAGTACTTTTAAGCCAGATGTGAATAGATTGTTGGTAAGTAAAAGTCGAAGGTTATCAGGATGGGTAGGAATGTGAAGTAATCAGATCAGATCTTATTGAATGAAAAGCAGGTTTGAGGGGACGAGTCGCCTATTCCTGCTCCAAATCTGTTTGTTCATATGTTTGATCAAAAGACATATGAGGAGCTTATAGGAGAGGTAAACCAAAATCTTGGTCCAGCAGGTCATGTTTAGCTCAGGAGAGAGAGAAGTTGACAGATTTAGGAATGGAGCTCCAAAGCTTAGAGTTCCAGGCAGCTGAAAGCATGGCCGCCAATAGTGAAAAGTGATTAAAACCGTACAAGTGAAAGAGGCCACATATGGGAAGAAGGCAGGGATTTCAGTGGTCAGTTGTACTAAATAACATTACAAAGAGAGGGAGGGATGTAGCCACAAACCATGTGATGAGACTAACTATTGGAAAACTCTAAACAGGTTGGGAAGAGAGTAGGGGAAGAGGAGCTTCCTCTTTCTTAGCTCCTGTGTTGTTGCAGAAGAGTTTCCTCATTAACCACTTCCTCTCCACGTCAACAAGCCACCAGATCTCCTTCCTCCCTCCTGTCAGGTTCCTGCTTAACTTGGTGAAATTTAACTGTATTTAACCCTGAGCTATACCTATCCCAGGAGTGTTTGATGGGGACAGTGTAGAGGAATTTTTACTCTGTATCTAACCCCATGCTTTCCCTGTCCTGGGACCGTTTGATAGGGATAGTGTAAAGAAAGCTATACTCTGTATCTAACTCTGTACTGTCCCTCTCCCAGGAGTGTTTGATCGGGATAGTGTAGAGAGAGCTTTACTTTCAGTTTACAATCAGTTTAAAAGAGTAAAGAGATATTTCCTTTCAGTTTAAAAGTGTAGGGAGAACTTTACTCTGTATCTAACCCAGTGCTGTCCCTCTCCTGGGAGTGTTTGCTGGGACAGTGAGGGACTGTTTTACTCACAGTTTCCTTTCATTTTAGACCGTAGATGAAGCTTTACTCTGTATCTATAAGACCATAAGATCGTAGGAGTGGAAGTAAGGCCGTTTGGCCCATCGTGTCCACTCCGCCATTTATATCATGGCTGATGGGCGTTTCAACTCCACTTCCCTGCACTCTCCCCATAGCTTTTGATTCCTTGTGTGATCAAGAATTTATTGATCTCTGCCTTGAAGGCATTTAACGTCCCGGCCTCCAGTGCACTCTGCGGCAATGAATTCCACAAGCCCACCACTCTCTGGCTGAAGAAATGTCGTCTCATTTCAGTTTTAAATTTACCCCTTCTAATTCTAAGGCTGTGCCCACGGGTCCTAGTCTCCCCGCCTAACGGAAACAACTTCCCAGCGTCCACCCTTTATAAGCCATGCATTACCTTGTAAGTTTCTATTAGATCTTCCCTCAACCTTCTAAACTTTGATGAATACAATCCCAAGATCCTTAGCCATTCATTGTACGTTAAACCTACCATTGCAGGGATCATCCGTGTGAATCTCCGCTAGACACGCTCCAGCACCAGTATCTCCTTCCTGAGGTGTGGGGCCCAAAATTGGACACAGTATTCTAAATGGGGCCTAACTAGAGCTTTATAAAGTCTCAGAAGCACATCACTGCTTTTACATTCCAACCCTCTTGAGATAAACGACAACATTACATTCATTTTCTTAATCACAAACTCTACCTGCAAGTTAACTTTTTGAGAATCCTGGACCAACACTCCCAGATCCCTTTGTACTTCTGCTTTACAAATTTTCTTACAGTTTAGAAAATAGTCCATGTCTGTATTCTTTTTTCCAAAGTGCAAAATCTCACATTTGCTCACATTAAATTTCATCAGCCATTTCCTGGACCACTCTCCCAAACGGTCTAAATCTTTCTGCAGCCTCCCCACCTCCTCAGTACTACCTGCCTGTCCACCGATCTTCATGTCATCGGCAAACTTCGCCAGAATGCCTCCAGTCCCTTCATCCAGATCATTAATATATAAAGTGAACAGCTGCAGCCCCAACACTGAACCCTGCGGGATTAATGCTGTACCTGTCTTGGGAGTGTTTCGTGGGACAGTGTAGAGGCAGCTTTACATTCAGTTAAAGAGAATAGAGGCAGTTTCACTCTGTATCTTACCATGTGCTGTCGCTGTCCCTGACCCAGGAGTGTTTGTTGGTGACAGTGTATAGAGAGCTTTACTCCGTAACTAACTGCATGCTGTCCCTGGGAGTGTTTGATGGGGGGACAGTGTAGGGGAAGTTTTACTCTGTATCTAACCCCATGCTGTCCCTGTCCCTGGGAATGTTTGATGGTGACAGTGTAGAGAGAGCTTTCCTCTGTATCTAATCCCATGCTGTCCCTGTGTCAGGAGTGTAGGATGGTGACAGTGTAGAGAGAGCTTTACTTTCAGTTTAATAGAGTAAAGGTACATTTACTATGTAACCCTGTGCTGTCCCTGTCCCAGGAAAGTTTGCATTCTAAAAGAGGTAAAGCAAAGCATAAATGAGGGTATGGGCAACGTTGAAGCAGTGTGGAAACAGTTTTGGGAGCCTTCAGCAAGAGTACATAAAGGCGAAAGGAACTGACATGACAAGGATATAGGGAAAGAATGAGACTGGATGGATTGTCCTTCAAAAGGATAAATGCAGATCTGATGGGCTGAATGGCCTCATTCTGTGGTGTAGTGTCCTGTGATTGTACCAACATGCAGCCAACTGGAGGGCTTCCACAGTTGACGGTGTAGAGAGAGCTTTATTTTGGGTGTTTGATGGAGACAGTGTCAAGAGATCTTTAATTAAAAGAAAGCTTTAACCTATATCGAACCTTGTGCTGTCCCTCTCCTGGGAGTGTTCGATGGGGACAGTAGAGGTTTAGCTTTACTTTTAGTTTAGAAGAGTAGGGACAGCTTTACACTGTACGTTGTATCATGTTGCACCAGTCCTGGCAGTGTTTGATGGGGTCAGTGTTGAGGGAGCTTTAATTTCAGTTTAAAAGAGTCAAAAAAGCTTTACTCTATATCTAACAGCACACCCCACACTATGCTTGACCTGAGTGTTTGATGTGGTTAGTGTAGATTCTTTGCTCAGAATCTATCCCTGTGCTGTACCTGCCCTAGGAATTACATTAAATTTGCACATTGAATTTACAGCTAAAAAACTGACTGCTTGACCTAACCAGTGAGCGCTTGGATTTATGAACCACACCAATCTCTTCCCACCTGAATTCCTCTCTCTCTGTCATGTCTAATGTCAACGTTAGTTACTCAGAGCAAAGAGAGAATATTCAAAGCTCAATGCAGAGTGCAAAATGCTAAAAGAGAGGTTGTTGATAATGAGAGGCTGGAAGACAACAGCAATGATTGACGGACGCATGCATCCATTCAACGGTGGAAGCCCTCAAGTTGGCTGCAAATTGGTACAATCACAGGACACTACACCACAGAACGAGGCCATTCAGCCCATCAGATCTGCATTTATCCTTTTGAAGGACAATCCATCTAGTCTCATTCTTTCCCTATATCCTTGTCATGTCATTTCCTTGCGCCTTTATGTACTCTTTCTGAAGGCTCCCAAAACTGTTTCCACTCTGCTTCAACCTTGCCCGTACCATCATTTATGCTTTGCTTTACCTCTTTTAGAATGCAAGCTGTAATTAATAGAGGAATGTAAGGCGGTTCTCCAGGCTGCCCCCATTAGGTCACAGCTGATGCGGATCGTAATCCATCTACCTTGAATCTGAGGTCTTTGCCCAACATAAATCAGTCAATTTCAATTTTGAAATTGTCAACATGTCGTCCTTAGACGGTTTGGCCAAAGAGATTTGGAGGAGCAAGAGGTCACTCCAGTTCCCTTTGGCTGGTAGTTCCAGATGGCCAGGGATCGAAGGGGGACCTGGCTGTAAAGCCCAGCACAGTTCAATTCCAGACTGCTTCACGGCCGTCAGTTTCCATCAGTGGCGTGGCCCCTTAAGCCGTCATGCTTAAAGCTCATTTTCCTTCTCCAGGTCCCTGACGTGGCCCGACCTCTCCCAAACCCTACACAACAAGACCCATGTGGAACATCTCTACCCAGCCAATGGGAGAAGACATGTCGACGGACCCATTGGCTTTGTTTTTAAGCTTATTCACGGAATGAGGGCATCTCTGACCAGGCCCAGCATTTACTGACCATCCCTAATTGCCCAGAGGGCAGTTTAGAGTCAACCCCATTGCTGTGGGTCTGGAGTCACGTGTAGGCCCAGACCGGGTAAGGATGGCAGTTTCCTTCCCCAAAGGACATTAGTGAACCAGATGGGGATTTTCCCCCCAACAATTGACAACGGGATCACGGTTATCATTAGATTGTTAATTCCAGATATTTAATTGGATTCAAATTCCACCACCTGCCGTGGGGGGATTCGAACCCAGATCCCCACAATGTTACGTGTGTCTCTGGGTTAACAGTCCAGCGATAATACCACTAGGACATCATCTTCCCTTCGCAGTTACAAACAGGATTCAGGCCCGTGGTACCACAGGTTAGCAAATGCAGACTTCACCCATTCCTGCCCGGCAACAGCCCGCCTCAATCGAACCTCGATTCACCGCCCCCGGTGACAGCCCGCCTCAATCGAGCACCAACTCACCGCACCCAGCGACAGCCCGCCTCAATCGAGCACCAACTCACCGCACCCAGCGACAGCCCGCCTCAATCGAGCACCAACTCACCGCACCCAGCGACAGCCCGCCTCAGTCGAACCTCGATTCACCGCCCCCGGCGACAGCCCGCCTCAATCGAGCACCAACTCACCGCCCCCGGCGACAGCCCGCCTCAGTCGAGCCTCCATTCACCGCCCCTGGCGACAGCCCACCTCAATCGAGCCTCGATTCACCGCACCCAGCGACAGCCCGCATCAATCAAGCCTCGATTCTGCGCCCCCGGTGACAGCCCGCCTCAATCGAGTCTCGATTCACCGCACCCAGCGACAGCCCGCCTCAGTCGAACCTCGATTCACCGCCCCCGGCGACAGCCCGCCTCAATCGAGCACCAACTCACCGCCCCCGGCGACAGCCCGCCTCAGTCGAGCCTCCATTCACCGCCCCTGGCGACAGCCCGCCTCAATCGAGCCTCGATTCACTGCACCCAGCGACAGCCCGCCTCAATCAAGCCTCAATTCTGCGCCCCCGGTGACAGCCCGCCTCGATCCATCGCCTACAGCGACAGCCGGCCTCAATTCAGCCTCGATTCACCGCCCCCAGCGACAGCCGGCCATGATTCTGCACCCCCGGCGACAGCCCGCCTCAATCGAGCCTCGATTCACCGCCCCCAGCGACAGCCGGCCATGATTCTGCACCCCCGGCAACAGCCCGCTTCAATCGAGCCTCGATTCACCGCACCCAGCGACAGGCCGCCTCAATTGAGCCCGGATTCACCACTGCCAGCGACAGCCCATATCTATCAAGCCTCGATTTGTCTCGGCCAACAACAGGCTGTTTCAATCGTCTTAGATCGCCTCTATCAAACTGCGATTCCCCCTCCCAGCAACAATCTGCTTCATTCAAGATTCAACTCACCCTGTCTGGTGACTGTCTGCCTCCATCATGCAGTCATTCAGGATTACAGCATGGAAACAGGCCCTTCTGCCCAATGTGTCCAAGCCGCCCAGTTTTTACAATTTAAACTAATCCCATTTACCTATGTTTGCTCCAAATCCCTCCAAACCTATCCTATCCATGTACCTGTCCAAATGTTTCTTAAATTATACAATTGTACTCGCCCTACCATACACTACCTCCGGCAGCCTGTTCCAGACACTCACCATCCTTTGTGTAAAAAAACTGCCCCTCCAGTCCCTTTCGAATCTCTCCCCTCTCACCCTACTTTTAGATACCCCTACTATGGGGAAAAAAATCTTTCCCCATGTACTTTGTCTGTGCCCCTCACGATTTTATAAACCTCTATAAAGGTTACCCCTCAGTGTCCTACAACCTCGGGAAAAAAGTCCTAGCCTATCCAGCCTCTGTTTATAACTCAAACATTCCCGTCCTGGTAGCATCCCAGTAAATCTTTTCTGCACTCTTTCTAGTTTAATAATATCCTTTCTATGTGGCCTCACCAACATCCCCCACCACTGCAACAAGACGTCCAAACTCACTGCTCTGTCGGATGAAAGCAAGCATGCCGAAAGCTTTCTTCACCACCCTGTCTACCACTTTCAGGGAGCTATGAACCTGTAGCGCTCGATCAGTTTGTTCTATAACTCCTCCCAGGGCCTTACCATTGACTGTGTAACTCCTGCCCTGGTTTGTCTAACCAAAATGCAACACCTCAGATTTATCTAAATCAAACTGTCTGCCATTCCTCAGCCCGCTGGCCCAGTTGATCAAGATCTTGCTGTATTCCCAGATAACCTCCTCCTCTGTCCACTACCACCAATTTTGGTGTCATCTGCAAACCACACCTCCTAAATTGTCATCCAAATCATTGATATAAACCATGAGTAACAGTGAACCCAGCACTGATCCTTGCAGCACACCATTGCTCACAGTCCTCCAGTCTGAAAAACAACTCTCTTGTCTTCTAACGTCAAATCAATTTTATATCCAAATGGCCAACTGTGCCTGGACACTGTGATATTTAACCTTACTCAATGGACCATCATGCAGTAAAGGCTTTGCTAAAGTCCACGTAGACAGCATCCACCGCACTGCCCTCATCAGATTTCTTGGTCACCCCTTCAAAAAACACTCAATAAAAATTTGAGAGTCATGATTTCCCACGCACAAAGCCATGCTGACGATCCCAAATGAGCCTTTGTCTCCCCAAATGCCTGTAGATCCCGTCTCTCGGAAACCCCCGTAACAACTCACTGTCCCCGGCAACAGCCCGCCTCAGTCGAGCCTCGATTCAGCGCACCAAGCGACAGCCCGCCTCAATCAAGTCTTGATTCACCCCGCCTGGCAACAGTCCACCTCGAACGAGCCTCGATTCACCGCACCCAGCGACAGCCCGCCTCAATCGAGCCCTGTATGACCATGCCCAGTGACAGCCAGGTTCAACTAGGCCTTGTGACAGGCTACCTCAATTGATCCCCAAGCTCACCGCACTCAATGACAATCTACACCAAACAAACCTCTATTCACCAGGCTATGACAGTTTGCGTTAATAATACTCTGATTCACTGGCTCCCATCTGCCCCAATAGAACTTGTATGAAATTACATTCATACATTCATTGTATGAGTAAAGAAAGCAAGATAATGTGCATGTGGTGATCCCTTGTTCTGAAAATTTCAGATGATTGACTCAAATAATTTATTGGAGTCAGCATTGCCATGACAGCCTCTACTTCGGCAAATATTGTCAGTCCTGAAAACAACAAAGTTCCTCCATCACCTAGCTCCTACACCCTTCGTGAGAAACAGAGAGGAATTGCAGAAAGACAGGGTGAAAGGAGGCATAGAAAGTGAGAAAAAGACTGACAGATGCATGGTTTTGGGGTAGTGATAGACAGGAGAGAGACACAGGGAGAGACATATACAAATGGGGAGAGATAAAGGCAGACAGGAGAGAGAGAGAGAGATGAATGAAAGAGATAGGTGTAGAAGAAAGAAAGAACAACAGAGAGACACACACACACACAGCCGGGGAAAACAGCTGGGGGAAGAGATAGACGCGGAAGAGAGACTTACAGACAATGGTGGGGGGTGCGGGTGGGAGAGACAGAAAGAGAGAGAGAAAAATAGAGAGAGAGACAGGAGAGAGAGAGAGAGATGGGGAGACACAGATGGGGAAAAAGAGAGAGAGACAGACAGACAGAGACGGGGAGACACAGATGGGGAAAGCGAGAGAGAGAGAGAGAATCAGAAAGAGAGAAGCATGGAAACAGAGATGAGAAAAAAGATGGAGAATGTGGGACATTGGGGAGGGCACAGGGCATGTGCGATGGGGGCGTGGCAGAGGGCGCAGGGCGTGCACAGCGGAGAGTGGCGCATGACAGGGGTGGGGGAGTGACTGCATGCAGCTTGTGGAGGTGGGGGGTGGGGGGGGTGACGAGAGATGGGGATGCAGAGATAAAGAGGAGCACAGAGAGGTGGGAACCGAGCGAGAGAACGAGGAGCACAGGGGGAGAAAGAGAGAGGATATAGTGAGAGAGTGGGGAGTTGGAGAGGCAGGAACAAAGAATGAGGAGTTGGAGAAAGGATGAGTGAGACAGAGACCGTGTGGCAGACACAATGAGAGGGAGAGACTTGATGCACAGTTGAACAAAGGAACTATCTGACAGGAGAGTGTGAGCAAGGGACAGATTGATGGAGTTAGGAATAGTGAGAGAAATAGCTCCCAAATCTGTCTGAACATGGTACACAGTAGGAAGGCTAGTGTCCGCTCAACCAGAGGATCAAAGAAGATCGCAGTCTTGTTTCCTGACTGCTTCTGTCCCTAAACCCTACCTCTCTCTATCCCTCCCTCCCTCCCTCTCTCCCTCTCTCTAGACTCTACCTCTCTCTATCCCTCCCTCCCTCCCTCTCTCTAGACTCTACCTCTCTCTATCCCTCCCTGTCAGCCTGGCCATTTGTCTGACTCACAACCTGTGTCAGACAGGAAACGGTGCTGAGAGATCTCAAGGACAGACGGTTGTCCTCTGTCCCCTCCCTCCTCCTAGTGAGGGAGAGAGAGAGAGAGAGAGAGAGAGAGAGAGAGAGAGATTCCACTGGTTGTATTCTCACAGACTAGCCTGGGGACCACATTGCGCAGAGGATTATGGGATGGTCAGGTCCCTCTGGAGAATTATAATCATGATAAAGGAGAGGGAAGGAGACAGAGAGCGTTTTTTGGAATGATGTGCTTGAGGAGTTATTCGGAATCATTCATTTTTATTTCTGTGTGTGTTGTCTCCAAAATTAAACTGCTCAAGCAATCAGCTGGATAATAAATTATTAAGCCGCTCACAGACAGCAAACTGTAAACAATCACACCGAGAGATGAGAAAATGTGGGATAGTTCTTATTTCAGAGCAGATTTAATGCAACTGGACTAGCCGTATACATACAGTGGCAGCAAGCGCAGGCCAGAGGCTAGGAGTCCTGCAATGAGTAACTCACCTCCTGACTCTCCAAAGCCTGTCCACTGTCTACAAGGCACAAGTCAGGAGTGTGAGGGAACACTCCCCTCTCGCTCCAGCAAGACTGAAGAAGCTTGACACCATCCAGGGTCAAAAATCAATCCCTTGACTGGCACCACTTCCACGAACATAATTGCGCTCCAACATTAATACATAGTAACAGCGGTTTATACAAACAAGATGTATTGCAGCAAGCATCAAGGCTCCTCGGAAAGCACCTTCCAAACCCAAAACCACTTCCATCAATAAGAACAAAGGCAACAAATATACTGCCGCCCTCCTCTCCACACTGCCCTGACTCGGAAATACATTGCTTCAGTCTCATGGGTCAATATCCTGGAATTCCCTCCCTAACAGCATGGTCTAACCACACCAAATGGACTGCAGCGACTCAAAGAGGCAGCTCACTAGCACCTTTTCAAGGGCAGTTAGGGGGTGGGCAATTATTGCTCGCCCAAACAGTGACAAACACATCCATCAAATGAACAAAAGTGCCCAAAATTAATTAGGAGGAGGCGGCAATTGTAAAAGGAAATAAATGCTGCCCAATGCATCACCACCAGAAGACACAGATTTAAGGAAATTGGCAAATGCCACAACAACGTGCATTCTTATAACGTAACCTCAGCGCAGGAAACTGCCCCAAGGCTCTGCACAGCAGGATTATCAACAACACTTTCAACAGAGAGATTCGCGGAGAGAATTCCAGAACTTGAGGGCCAGGCAGCTACAAGGACAGCCACCAACGGTTGGGCAATGGGAATCAGGAACGGGCAAAAGGCCGGAGTCCAAGGAGTGCAGAGAACTCAGGCAGTTGTAGGGGCCGGAGGGGGTTACAGAGATAGGGAGGGGGTGTAGGGGCTGGAGGGGGTTACAGAGATAGGGAGGGGGTGTAGAGGCCGGAGGGGGTTACACAGATAGGGAGGGGGTTTAGGGGCTGGAGGGGGTTACAAGGACAGAGAGGGGGTGTAGGGGCTGGAGGAGATTACAGGGGTAGAGAGGGTCTTACAGAGGTAGGAAAGGGTGTAGCAGCCATGGGGGATTACAGAGATAGAGAGGGGGATAAAAGGATTTGATGCTGGAGATGGGATCAATGAAGATGTTTCTGGAATAGGAGCCAAGGGAGGTCTGAAAGCATGGGGAAAGGGGGTCAACAAGACACACTGCAGATTTGGAACCAGGCAGAACGAGCTGAGCGAGGCGTACAGCATTAGGAGCACCACATCCAGGGTAACAGACTGCCTGAACCCCCAGGCTGACTCTCACCCAAAGATTGCTCACTGAGCCAAATTTTGGATGAGATGAGCAGTAAACATGAAGGGGCTGAGGGCTTTGTTGGAGCACGGCAGGGGTTGGAGAGTCAAGCCTGAGAGTTCATGTCCGGTTCTGACAGGCTTGTTGTGGAGAATAAAGATTTACAGTGCGATGGTGACGCGGATAACCTCAAACTCCGATGGTGCTGAAATACAGAGCCATTCCTCCAACAGAAATGTAGCAGAATGATCCCCGTGATATCTGAACTGTGTGGTCATTAACCACAGGCAGGCCAGAGCCACGCCAGCTTGTCATGTCACCATGCCAACTTGACGGGGCTGAGTTCATCGAGATTGGCACACAACTAACAGGTAGCTCATCATTTGGCATCATGATCGGTCTGCAAACTAGGCTGAGGAGCAGTCCAACAACTTCAGCCTTGCCCAGCCAGCTGAAGCTGAAGGCTCCTGACTTTCACAAAACCATAGACAATGTGTCTGTTACATTTCAGTCTGTCCTGCATTTGCCTGAAGACAACCTGTGAGACAAAATAAGTTTATCGAGCTTTTCCAGAGCTAACTTCCTACATTTTGCAATTCCTTTCGCTTACACAAGGTCAGGCTATTGTAAGTTGAGAACAAACTGCAAGAGACATTTTTTTGACATAATGCATCAGTGTTTTAACTTGTCTCTTTTTCTTACACAGAGCACTCATGGACAAAATCCACTTGACTAGAATTTGTGAACTGGCCCCCTGTGAATCGACCTATCTCAATATTACTGCGCAAAGCACCTTCACAACATCCCAGACTACTTTGCACCCAAGAAACACTTTAGAAAATGTTCGTACCTATGTCATGTTGGAAGATCAGCAGCCATTTTGTACATTGTAAGCTCCCAAAAACAGCGAGCTGATAATGACACAGATCACTCAATTCTTAATGATGGCAGTTTAAGCATAAACATCAGACCCAGGTCTCTGGGGAGAATGATCACACCACCACCTTCATTGCAAAATACCAGCTATTTTGACTTGGGAGGACAGACGGGGATCTCAGTCTAGCGTCTCATCCCAAAGACCATATCTTTGATAGCGCCCACTCCTCCCTTGGCACAGGCCCCCCAACAGTGCCCGCTCTCTCGCCACTGACCTTCCGACAGTGCCCGCTCCCTCAGCACTGACCCTCCGACAGTGCCCGCTCCCTCACCACTGACCCTCCGACAGTGCCCGCTCCCTCAGTGGTGCCACCTGGATGGTCAGTGTGAAACATGCCCACAGTGGGAGTGTGACTTGAATGTACACAGAGAAGAAGAGAAAGGGAGAGAGGCCAGCCAGTCCAAACAATAAACACAAACTGTGTGACAACACATGGAGAATAGCCCACAGGGTGCCCAAAAGCTTCCTCCTGCACTGTAATAATTCTGTCCAGCTCTACACAAAACCTTATGTGAAACTCACTGATGGAGGAATGTGAAGATCTCAAACATCTTTCCTGAACAGAATTCACATCCTCTTGGTTTGTTATTAAAAGTCGGGCGCACTCCTTCTAGTGGCACTTGAGAACGGCTGTAAACTTCGCAATTTTGCGTCGGCAAACAATATTAAACCCAGCCACACTTTGGCTGCAGTCGGCGCCTTTAAGAGCTGCAGTGTCGCTTTGGGGAAAGAGTGAGGTGGTGTTGGAAGCATGGGGGGGGGGGGGGGGGGTGGTGTTGGATTGCAGAGGGGAGGAAGGTTACTGTAAGAGCAAACCCAATTAAATCGCCACGGCTTCACTGATAATTGGCCAGGGCTGGAGAGACGGACAATGCACCAACAGAAAGATGGTTGGATTGCATTTCACCCTCGGCTTTTCGAAGACAATATTCAATCAGTTTCATGAAGCGAGCGGAAATCTCACAGCAAAGCCCCAGAAACTGACATCCCCCAGATGTCCTGTCAGTTTCATACTGTGAAATCCTTCAAAAACATATATATGAGGCAGATTGCATTATACATTATTGATTAAAACACCCACAAATAGCCAGTATAAACAATAAAAAAATCCCGCTTGTACGGTCCCCCCCCGCCAAACCCTTCGACCAACCAAAGAAAAATCCCAACCCAAAATAATTAAGGTTGCCTCAAAAATTTGGTGGTCGCAACGGACGGGAGTTATATTCTGGGGAGGGTGAGGGTCCGGTTAAGTCAGGCAGTGACACATTGTACACACAGACACAGGCAGCCAGAGACAAAAATGACCCAAATTAAAAACGATACATTTCTCAACACATGGTTACATTTCATTTCCCTCCCCAACTCTCCTCTCCTCCTCCTCCTCCTCCTCTCCCTGTCCTCAGGAGGGACCTGTTAGGATGAAACAGTCCTGTTTCTTACCTTACTACTCTTGCTGTTAGGCTTCGGATGTTAGCAGATGCTGTTCTGTCTGTCTGTGCGTGTGTGTTCTCTCTCTCTCTCTCTCTCTGCCTGTTTCTGCTCCAGAACCCATACACAGGCCATGTGACACTTCGCCTCAATTAAAGCTACTGTGTCCACACTCCCAACATTGTGATCTCCGGTTTTACTTTCCACTCAAAACACACTCTGTCTTGAGCCAGGAGTTCTCACCTTGCACAGACGCTGCTGCACCTGCCGAGAATGTCCTGACCTCATTATTTTGACCCACTCTTTTCCTATTTGACCTCTGTCACTCCCTCTCTCCGCCTGCCTCCTACTGTCTTTCTCCCTCCCTGCCTCTCAATCTCTCTTTTACTCCGTCTTTCTCTCTCTCTCTCTCCATCTGTTTCTTCCCACCATCTGTCTTTCTCTCTCCGTTGCTGTATCTCTCATTGTGTCTGTGTCCAGTGTCTAGAATTGAGTGTCTCCCTCCCCATTTCTATTATCCCCTTTCTAGCTTTCTCTTCAACTATCAGCCGTTCTCCGTTGTTCACCCATCCCCCAGCTATCTCACTATTCCTATCTCCAACTATGTCTCTCTCTATTTGTGTGCAGTCATACAGCACAATGACTACAGCACAGAAACAGACCCTTCAGTCCATCTAGTCCGTGCCGACCATAATCCCAAACTAAACTAGACCCATCTGCCTGTGTTTGTCCCACGTACCTGTCCAAATGTCTTCTAAATGGTGTAACTTTACCTACATCCATCACTTCCTCTGGCAGTTCATTTTCACACACAAACTCACTCTCTGCATGAAAAAAGTTACCCCTCACGTCCTTTTTGAAACTTTCTCCTCTCACCTTAAAAGTATGACCCTCAGTGTTGGACCCCTCACCTTAGCGAAAAGACCCTGGAGTGACACTGTTGCTGAAAGGTTAGCACTGCTGCCTCACAGTGCCAGGGTCTTGGGTTTGATTCTAGCTTTGTGTGTCTGTGTGGAGTTTCTACCTTCTTTCTGTGTCAGCGTGGGTTTCCTCCAGGTGCTCCGGTTTCCTTGAACAGTCCAAAGACATGCAGGCTAGGGTGGATTGGCCGTGCTAAATTGTCCCATAGTGCCCAGGGATGTGCGGGTTAGGGTGGATTGGCTGTGCTAAATTGTCCCATAGTGCCCAGGGATGTGCAGGTTAGGGTGGATTGGCCGTGCTAAATTGTCCCATAGTGCCCAGGGATGTGCAGGTTAGGGTGGATTGGCCGTGCTAAATTGTCCCATAGTGCCCAGGGATGTGCAGGTTAGGGTGGATTGGCCGTGCTAAATTGTCCCATAGTGCCCAGGGATGTGCAGGTTAGGGTGGATTGGCCGTGCTAAATTGTCCCATAGTGCCCAGGGATGTGCGGGTTAGGGTGGATTGGCCGTGCTAAATTGTCCCATAGTGCCCAGGGATGTGCAGGTTAGGGTGGATTGGCCGTGCTAAATTGTCCCATAGTGCCCAGGGATGTGCAGGTTAGGGTGGATTGGCCGTGCTAAATTGTCCCATTGTGCCCAGGGATGTGCAGGTTAGGGTGGGTTGGCCGTGCTAAATTGCCCCATAGTGCCCAGGAATGTGCAGGTTAGGGTGGATTGGCCGTGCTAAATTGTCCCATAGTGCCCAGGGATGTGCAGGTTAGGGTGGATTGGCCGTGCTAAATTGCCCCATAGTGCCCAGGGATGTGCAGGTTAGGGTGGATTGGCCGTGCTAAATTGTCCCATAGTGCCCAGGGATGTGCGGGTTAGGGTGGATTGGCTGTGCTAAATTGTCCCATAGTGCCCAGGGATGTGTGGGTTAGGGTGGATTGGCCGTGCTAAATTGTCCCATAGTGCCCAGGGATGTGTGGGTTAGGGTGGATTGGCCGTGCTAAATTGTCCTATAGTGCCCAGGGATGTGCAGGTTAGGGTGGATTAGCTGTGCTAAATTATCCCATGGTGCCCAGGGATGTGCAGGTGAGGGTGGGTTGGCCGTGCTAAATTGCCCCATAGTGCCCAGGAATGTGCAGGTTAGGGTGGATTGGCCGTGCTAAATTGCCCCATAGTGCCCAGGGATGTGTGGGTTAGGGTGGATTGGCCGTGCTAAATTGCCCCATAGTGCCCAGGGATGTGCAGGTTAGGGTGGATTGGCCGTGCTAAATTGCCCCATAGTGCCCAGGGATGTGCAGGTTAGGGTGGACTGGCCATGCTAAATTGTCGCATAGTGCCCAGGGATGTGCGGGTTAGGGTGGATTGGTCGTGCTAAATTGTCCCGTAGTACCCAGGGATGTACAGGTTAAATGGGTTAGCCATGGGGATGTGCAGGGTTATAGGGTGGGGGTGGATGTGGGTGGGATGCTCTTCGGAGGGGTGGTGTGGACTCAGTGGGCTGAATGGCCTGATTCCACACTGTAGGGATTCAATGACCACACACTGTATGCAGTTTTGGTCCCCTAGTCTAAGAAAGTACGTTCTTACTATTGAGGGAGTCCAGCAAAGGTTCAACAGGCTGATTCCCAGGATGGCAGGACTGACATATTCGGAAAGACTGGTTCAACTGAGCTTGTGCTCACTGGGATTGGGAAGAACGATGGAAAATTTCATGAAAACATGTAAAATCCTGATGGGACAGGCTAGATGTAGAATGAATGTTCCCGATGCTGGGGAAGCCCAGAACTAGGGGCCACAGTGTAAGAATAAGAGGTAATCCATTCAGGACTGGGATGAGGAAGAATTTCTTCACTCAAAAGAGTTGCGAACTGGTAGAGTTCCTATTTTCTATGTTGCTCCATATCGTCTATGACCAAACAGCATCTCAGTGCACAATTCATGGCACCAGTGCACGCACCCTTCACCATGGATGTTAGTGTCTGGCATTTGCCAGTCATTATAGCATCGCTGGTCCATACAAACAAGGAACCATAGTTACTCAACCCTTTGAGCCTCCTTTGTCATTCAATAAGACCACGTCTGATCTGACTTTAACTTCATCTCTGCATTCCCACATGTTGCTGACAATCTTTCACCCACTCGCAGGGCATATTTTGGGTGGGCCTCTCAAACTTTGATCTAATGTTGATCTCGCTCTTTGTGCACCATCGTTGCAGCCTTAATTTTGCATTCCTCGCTCTGTTCCGTCACCCCATGAACTTTGTACGGTAATGATCTGCCTGTACTGCATGCAAAACAGAACTTTCCACTGTACTTAGGTGCACACAACAATAATAAATTGAATCAAATCAAAACTAGGAAGCGAAGAGTTGCATTACAGAGTGCAACACCAAACATCAAAAGGCTGCAGAGTGACCCAGACCAAGAATTGGGTCAGGGTGCATTTCAAAGCTGCAGGTAGCATCCCAGCCTCATCTTGCCCATGAGCTCTCTTGTCAGATCCAAAGTCCTGCCATATTAACATCCTGTTTTATGCAGACACCGACACGGAGCTGCTTGCTATCCTTATCAGTCAGTGGCATCTCGGCAGATGGTACATCACCAAGACATCAGTTACCATCGAGAGCAAATGCCTACGTCTCAAACACACCGCTTATGCATTTAACCAAATGGCCGAGGCTGAAAGTGGGCAGGAGCTAGCCCTCAGTCTAGTCGGACAGGGAAGGGGGCCTGTCAGTCAGTCAGAGGGTGGTCTAGCACCCTCATTTCAGGGCAGAGTCCGCAGGCTTGGTTTATATTAGACCGTAAGGCCATAAGACATAGGAGTGGAAGTAAGGCCATTCTGCCCATCGAGTACACTCTGCCATTTAATCATGGCTGATGGGCATTTCAACTCCACTTACCCACACCCTCCCTGTAGCCCTTAATTCCTTGCGAGATCAAGAAATTATCAATCTCTGCCTTGAAGACATTTAACATCCCGGCCTCCACTGCGCTCCATAATATGGAATCTCTACAGTTTGGAGGCCGGCCATTTGGCCCATTGAGTCCACGTAGCTCCTCTGAAGAGCATCCCTTCCAGAACCCACCCTCCCCTACCCTATCCCTGTAATACTGCACATCCCTTGGCCAATCCACCCTAACCCGTACATCCCTGGGCACTATGGGGCAATTTAGCACGGCCAACACACCCTAACCTGCACATCCCTGGGCACTATGGGACAATTTAGCACGGCCAATCCACCCTAACCCGCACATCCCTGGGCACTATGGGACAATTTAGCACGGCCAATCCACCCTAACCCGCACATCCCTGGGCACTATGGGACAATTTAGCACGGCCAATCCACCCTAACCCACACATCCCTGGGCACTATGGAACAATTTAGCACGGCCAATCCACCCTAACCTGCACATCCCTGGACACTATGGGACAATTTAGCACGGCCAATCCACCCTAACCTGCACATCCCTGGACACTATGGGACAATTTAGCACGGCCAATCCACCCTAACCCGCACATCCCTGGGCACTATGGGACAATTTAGCACGGCCAACACACCCTAACCTGCACATCCCTGGACACTATGGGACAATTTAGCTCGGCCAATTCACCCTAACTTGCACATCTTTGGACTGTGGGAGCACCCGGAGGAAACCCACGCAGACACGAGGACAATGTGCAAACTCCACACAGACAGTGACCTGAGGCTGGAATCGAACCCGGGTCCCTGGCGCTGTGAGGCAGCAGTGTTAGCCACTGAGCCACGGTGCTGGCCCAGTTGCGGTCGGTGAACAGACCCTCCCTGCCTGGGATCTGTGAGACTGCAGCTCAGGGAGATGGTAACAGTCAGGCCTTAGGACCATTGGCAGCAGTCTGAGAAATTGCTTAACCTCAGTCTGAGAGCTGCAATGACAGTCAGCAATGGTCGCTCAGTTACGTCCAGAAGCTGTTCGTTGGAGCCAGGCAGAGATGTGGGGCAAATACAGTCCTGGACATCTGTCAGGCTGTCATTTAGGAGGATGCAACTGGAGCCTATAGCAGCAGAGGGATAACTGTCAAAAGCGGTGGGGAGTCAAGGCTAGGAGAGGCAGGGGCGTGTAAGGAAGCAATGGGGTAATTACAGGGGGGGGATACGGAAGAACATTAGAGGACAAGGTAGAGTAAGGTAGAGGGTGCTATTAGCAGAGATCACCACTGCAATTGTCCTGGGGGGGGGGGGGGGGGGGGAGTAGGGGGGCAGGGTTAGTATAATGCCAGGTCTCGGGGGCAGCTGCAAGTCAAGTTCAATAGGGTGGGTCTCCACCTGGAAGAGAATGGACAGAAAATGTCAAAGAAGCTCCAGGAAGCAGAGGGAGCAACGAGCAACCAGGCAGAGTCAGCCACTGTTGGTCTGCACCACAGACTGTGCTTCTTGCCATCACTTACAGTTCTCTGTTTGCAAAATGCAAGTAGGAAATGGCTGGGTGGGGCACAGTGAGTGCCAACTTGGTGGGTGAAAGCAGCCTGTTTTACATTAGGGGCACAGAAGGGGCAAATACATAGAGCAGGACGTGTGCCAATTCCAACTGCGGTTAATATGCAAACATTTTCTTCGCAGGGACGCAAGAGAAGCAGAGTGAGCTGCTCGTGGTCTGAATGCTGGTCAAAGGTGGATTGCGCCGGCCAATCAAAGTTGTTCTCCCAGCGATACAGGAATTAGCGGCAAGGACTTAGAAAAGGGAAGTGAGAGCTGGCCAAAATTGCAACTCAATTTGAGGAACTCCCCACGGGAGCTGTGGAACGAGGTGAGCGTGTAAGAGTAACGGACTGGAATCAATGCAGTGGAAAGATTGTTGTGCATCTGTGATGAGATGGGGAGGCGGCGAACTGCAGCAGGCACTTCCTTATGGACGGGGTTGGCCACCCAGCCAGTGCGCCACTCCAACAAGCACATCTTGTGACCGGGGCTCTGCGGTGGAGCAGATGATGGAAAGGGAGGGGGCAATGGGCTGCTGAAGGTGCAGCTCTACAGCCTGGAGCGGTGTTGGGGTTGGGGTGAGGGAGACACATCTGGGATCATTCCCCACCGCCCACCACTCCCAAATACCTCGAGTCAGTTATGTTACCCCTGGCACACTGTGCTCTGCACAATTGGAGCACACGATGGAGCGACCTGGGGAGCAGGAAAACGGAAGCTGACATTCGATGAGCTGGAAGGAACTCTTTTTGTGGGTTTCTGGAGGTCAGCTGCATTGGGCACACATGCAGTTCCAGGAGATAACTGATGCAGCAGATCATCATGGAGTGTCAGAATCAAAATGCCAGCAACTGGTTTGCATTGTAAATTTTTGTGATCTCTTCTGCTGGCTGTTAATAAGAACTTGTATTTGGAAGTGGGGAAAATTATTCGGGGGAAGCAGTGGCCTAGTGGTATTATCGTTGGACTGTTAATCCAGAGACCCAGATAATGTTCTGGGGACCTGGGTTCGAATCCTGCCACAGCAACAGGTGGAATTTGAATCCAATAACTATCAGGAATTAAGAATTTAACGATGACCATGAATCCATTGTCAATTGTTGGGGGGAAAACCCACCTGGTTCACTAATGTCTATGGGGAAGGAAAGTGCCATTTCTTACCTGGTCTGGGCCGACACATGATTCCAGGCCCACAGAAATGTGGTTGGCTCTGAACTGCCCTGTGGGCAATTGGGGATGGGGCAATAAATGCTGCCTGGCCAGTGACGCCCTCGTCCCGTGAATGAATAAAGAAAAAAAATAATTACAACATTTAAAAGGCATCCGGATAAGTACATGAATAGGCGAGGTTTGAAAGGATATGGGCCAGGAGCAAACAGGTGGGACTTGCTTAATTTGGAATTATGTTTGACATGGACTGGATGGGCTGAAGGGTCTGTTTCCGTGCTTTATAACTTTAACTCTATGATGTTCCTCTCGTGGAAATTCACAAGATGCAAGTTGGTATTGGAGAAAGACTAATGGGGATGCAGAGAGGGTGTTCAAATGGTAGATATCTAAGGACACTGTGCCCCCCCCTCCATCAAACACTCCCAGGACAGGGACAGCACAGGGTTAGATACAGAGTAAAACTCCCTCTACACTGTCGTCCCCACAAAACACTCCCCAGCAGGGTTAGATACAGAGTGAAGCTCCCTCTACACTGTCCCCCATCAAACACGCCCAGGACAGGGACAGCACGGGGTTAGATATAGCGCTATAGAACAAATACAGCATTTTCCCACTGATACTTTTTCACAGTTTGCCTGTTACACAGCCTCAGGACATCCCAGAGCTAATCAGAGCCAGTGAATTTGATGTGAGAGTGTTGCCAGAGTTGTGTGAATTACAGGAGCCCATTTTCAGGCAGCAAGCCCCTGCAAGCTGCAACGTTTGAACCTGATTTTTGTGACCTTAGTCAGGGGGAAGGCCCTGGTCAAAGTACTGGGGTGAAATTCATTGCTGTTTAAGATATAGTGTCTATGGAATCCCTCATACACGAGAAGGCAATTGCCTCAGTTTCGTACCTCTGTGAAAAGTTTGTGACAGAGTGGCACAGTTTTGGTCGTGTTGGCCTGCATTTTAGGTTCAAGATTGGGCCCAAAGCAACAAGAGAAACAAGAGTTGTAACTACTGGATCTTGGTGGGCATACATAAGTATGCTTAAAAGCAAGAAATACCATTAATCCCCGAAAAAAAATCCCAGATTATTAAATTATCTATCCGAATGAATCTGCCGTCCTTCACTGTCATTGGTATCTGGCTCAGCAGCGCCACCTGGTGATGTGTCCCATTTACCCCGACAATCCATGTAACTGAGATAATGGGAACTGCAGATGCTGGAGAATCCAAGATAACAAAGTGTGAAGCTGGATGAACACAGCAGGCCAAGCAGCATCTCAGGAGCACAAAAGCTGACGTTTCGGGCCTAGACCCTTCATCAGCTATTTGCATTTATATGGGTTTCCTCCACCAAGTTAAACAAAAAATCCTGGGGGCTTTCTCAGAAGCATTACTAGACGCAAATAGAGGAAAGGGAGTAGGGGTTTGAGAATGTTACCGATACAAGGCGCATTGCACGGGCGAGCTGAGTTAACAGAGACGGGGGGCAGGAAGGAGGTAGGGAGGCTTGGAGGTGGTCATGGAGGGATTTGAAAACATGGGCGAGACTCGAGGTTGAGCTGGGAGCCTTTGTAGGTGAGAGAGCACAGTTGAGGGGAAGCGGAGCAAAAGCAGTGGTTACTGGTGGAAGGGACCTGATACAGTCTGGTCTCACACGCAGGAAACCTCCACATGCTGGCGTGCATTCCATCAGCGTCAGTCTCTGGGGGGGACAGGGAAGAGGAAGCAAAGTGGTTTCCAAATGAAATTAGCTGGTTTCTAGAATCTTGTTTCAGTGTATGAGGCTTGGATCTTTACTTATCCTATTTTAAACATGCACCTCACTGAAGCAGTGTGAAAGGTCATGAAAACAGGGTCCCCCTAATGTCTGAGGTTTTGAAGGGAGCGGAATGACGAAGCATCAGGAAATAGGGCCGTCTTGTTTTTATCTTTCTGCGTGGCAATGTGGGTATCATTGGCGAGGACTTCATTCTTGCCAGTCCTGACTGTCCTGAGCTGATTGCGTCAAGTAACCATGTCAGGGGGCAGTTGAGTGACAGAGTCATGGAGATGTACAGCTTGGAAACAGTCCCTTCGGTCCGACTTGTCCATGCTGAGCACACATCCGAAATTAATTAAGAGCCATTTGCCAGCATTTGGCCCGTATCCCTCTAAACCCTTCCTAGCCATGTACCCATCCAGATGCCTTTTAAATGTTGTCATTGTGCCAGCCCCCACCACTTCATTTGCCACTGCACTCCACACACGCACCACCCTCTGTATGAAAAAGTTGCCCATAAGGTCCCTCGTAAATCTTTCCCCTCTCACCTTAAACCTATGCCCCTCTAGTTTTGGACTCCGTTACCCTGGGGAGAAGTCCATGACTATTCACCCTATCCATGCCCCTCATGGTGTTATAAACCTCTATAAGGTCACCCCTCAGCCTCTGACACTCCAGGGAAAATAGCCCCAGCCTCTCCCTGTAGCTCAAACCCTCCAACCCTGGCAACATCCTTGTAAATCTTTTCTGAACCCTTTCAAGTTTCACAACATCCTTCCTGTAGCAGGGAGACCAGAATTGAATGCAGTATTCTAAAAGTGGCCCTAACCAACGTCCTGTACAGCTGCAACATGACCCTCCCAACTCCTACACTCAAAGCATTGACATACCAAATGGCTTCTTCAGCACCCTGTCTACCTGCGACCTCATTTTCTGTGGGCCTGGAGTCACGTGTAGACTGGAGCAAATTAGGATAGCAGGTCTCCCTCTCTAAAGTGCATTAGTGAGCCAAATGTATTATCCACAACAATAGCAGTCACGGTTACCATTACTAAGATAAACTTTATATAATCCAAATTTATTTGAAGGATCTAAATTATACCAGCATCCACGATTGCGTTTGAACCTAAGTATCAGAGTTTTTGCTTATGGCTCTGAATTAAGGGTCCAGTGACATTCCCACTCAGTTTGTGCACTGGCACATCCCTACAAAACAGCATGAGTTAAAAGGCAAATGTAAGCAGCTTTAAGTAACAGTTCAACTGCATGCGGGTCCGTCAAGTGACGACAGATACATTCCCACCTTTTTGAACCAGGAACGAGGATATCCGCAGCCTCAAATTGAAAGAGAAGAAGATTCCCTCAGCAAAATTGCTTAATAGAGACAGGATATTGTGTTGCAAGTTTATACCTGAACTGTGTTAACTCAAAAGTTAAACCTAGACCTGATACAGGAGGTCTCACACCCCCCGAACAATTGGCCAGTGCAGGGGTACAAGTATTCTGTACAGTTAGTCATTGGTGCCATGTGAAAACGTGCCTCGAAAATCTAGTCAAGTATTTAAATAATCCATGCAAATAAGACAATGTTGAATTATTTTCTATATAAACAGCAGTCTGTACGACATAATTAACACTCTCACAAACCAACTTGTGTACACAGCCTCTCACATTCTGCAACGTACAAATGCATTTGTATGCAGTGTGTGTAAACACATACAGACGCACACAGTGCTTCAGCATTAAGCTTCCTTAGCCTTGACATCCTTCTGGAATCCCAACTCTTCGCTTCTCCTTCCACTCAGTGTTTCTCCTTCCTGTCGTTATACAGCACCATCTCAACAACCTCTCTGCACCTCTCATAGCATTTCACAGACTTAGAAGCATGACTCGGCTATTCAGCCCATCATGTCTGCTCTGTTTTTCAATTAGATCATTGTGGCTGATCTGATATTCACTTTGCTGCCTATTCCCCTTAACCCTTGATTCCCTGAATATCCCTGACGGACAGGAAAATTTATCTCAGTCTTGAAATATATCAACTTGAGAACCCTTACTGGTAAAGAATTCAACAGATTCACTAACCTCTAACAGAAGAAATTCCTCATCTGTCTTCAATGGGTGACCCCTAACCCTGAGACTCTTCCCTCGACTCCAAGATTCTCACACAAGGGGAAGCAACTTGACTGCTTCTTCCCGTCAAGCCCCAAAAGTCCTATCTGTTTCAATATGGTTGCTCCTCATTCTGTTAAACTTCACTGAATGTATGCCCAAGATGCTCAATCTCTTCTTGTAAGAAATTCCTCCGTTTCTAGAATCAGTGTCGGAAATGCTCTGAACTACCTATAATGCCAATATAGCTCTCCTCAGGTGAAGGGCACTAAAATTGTTCACCATTTACCAGCCAAGGTACCTTGTAAGCAAAACATCCCAATTATTATGCTCTGTTCCCTTTAGCAGAAAGGTCAGCAGTTCATCTGCCTTCCCTACTACCAACTTGTGATGATTCCAAGGCTTTAAGAAGTTTTTCCTTTTTTAAACAAAGAGAGATTGAGACAGAGGTACCGAGCAGTCTGCTCAAAGTCAACAAACAGCTTGTGAGGCCTTGGGGATTGTTTTTGTTTTGGAAAAGGTTGGAACAATAGAAGCAGCCTGAATGGGTGGGGTCAAGCTCCCAAAGAACTAAGATTTTTAGTTCTAGCTTTCTGCAATTGCTGGGATCGTGAAGCTGGACGTTGAGGCTCTTATTCAATCTTTCTGTCACAGCTACGAGCTCGGGTCCTGAGACAATCTGTCTCACCATTTGTTGCCTTTGCCAAGGGTGTGTTTATGTGATGTTACTCTATTGGAACAGTTAATTAGTAATGAATTTCAATTATTTTGTTAAGCATTTTGATAGTTATAGTTAAGACAACACTTCTACTTCTTTTGTATTTTAACTGTACTGTAAAAATAAAGTGTGTTTTGCGTAAAGTCCAATAGTTTGACCAATCAAATTGCATCTGGAACACAACACCTTACATGAATCTGTAAAAAAAGCAAAAGTATTCTTCATACAGTCGGCTCTGCTGTAACGCATGTTTCTTCGGTGTGAATTGGCGTTAACACGATTGAAGAATTCACACCACTATTTGTAGAACATGAACCCTCCTGACCTGTATTGGCTATAACTTGGCTCAGATCCCATTAGTTTAAACGGCATGGCTATTGTGCAATTTTCTTACAAGGCAAGATTGCACGAGATTAGAACTATTGCGTTATACCAGAACATACTGTATATTTTAAGGGGATTAGGTCTAGTCCATAATACTACTGAACGTGGATGCCAACTTTTTCAAACTCCTGGGGGTAGAGCCCCAAATCTCTCTGTGCTACAGCCTTCTCCATTTAAATGATGGTCAGCCAATAATCTCCCGTTGATGTGTGGGCAAAATACCTTGCTGTTGTTTCTCTACCCTGAGGTCCAAGGGTATGAGGCTTTAGCCCTATCACTGAGTCTTACCACATCGCAAACTGTCAACATTGAGACAGTCCCAATTCATTCAAAAAAAAAGTTTGTATTCCAAATGAGTTAAATTCAAATACAGACGCTGTTGGCTCTATGTGTTAGAGCACAGCATGTGAGCTTCTCCCCTGCACCTTTATCAGAATATCTGCAGTATGCTTCCCTACCCACTGAGGGGGCAAAGGTTGACTGTATTTTATTATTCTCAACCACCAGAGCTCTCCTGCGAAGGTGCAGCATTGCAACAGAACAGCAGCACGAGCGCTAATCTGGCTGTTCGTCTGCTCTGGTCTCCAGCGTCCGTCACTACTTGAAGGCTACACTGATTTAGCCAGCAAAGAACCTGAGCTACAACAGCCTGTTGGAAGATGACTTTCTGCAAGCTCCTGCTACCTTGGTAAGGCAAACCAAACACCAGTTAGGGGAAGAAATTCACATGCAGCTCTTCCTTGAAGGAACTGATCTTCAAGCTGAAGCGAAAGACTGAGATACTGCAGCTGACTCATGACCCCTGTTCAAAGCATTTAATTTGCAATTTTAAACATTAATCTTATTTAAGTAGATTGGTCTCAGCGGAGTCTACTGTGTCCAAATCCACTCAGGCTCAAACCATATCCAGGAAAATTGGTGCTGACTGCACAAAACATATCTATAGGCGTGCAAACATATACAGATGTAGGCTCACACCCAGTTTCTCAGCCCTCTGGGCTCTCATTCTGGCTGCTCATGCATTTCCAGCTCTAATTGTTCCAGTATTAGAATTAAGTTTTATTGTCAGACACCCAAATACAGGGAAAAGCGTGCACAGTTACCCCTCATGGCACCACCTTCAGTCCAAATCTTAGACACACAAAGAGGAATAAAGAAGAAACAAAAGTTGCTTTACCTTGCAGTAGTAGAAATTAGAAACAAGACGTAGTTAAAAGGATAAACAGATTACAGATAAACAGCAATGCAGCAGAGGGGCTTCCACATGTGGTCTGACTGCCCTTGCCAGTCCTCAACAACAACCATCCCGCTTCAGATCCAGTTGCTGAGGCCCCAAGATTTAGAATCCCCTCTACCTCACTCTTCTCCTTTACGTTGCTTGTAAAACCCACCTCTTTTATCCTGGGTTTTTTTAAAATTGTGGCTCAGTGTCATATGCCCATGTCCCACTGTCAGAGGATCAGTGCTAAGGAAGTAACACACTGTTGACAAGGTTAGGAACCAGCTCACGTGTTTTGCAGTGGCATTAGCTGACGGATAGAAATTGGCTCTCAAGCATTGATGGGAGAAAGCCTGGCCTGCTTCTACTGTTGGCCCCTGGATTATTTACAACCAAGCAAGGGAAGTTGGGGCTTTGATGTAGCATTTCAAAAAGCTGGCACCCTTGCCAGTGCTGTGCGATCTCCACTGCCAACTGGAAGTTGGGGAGGCGATGGCCTAGTGGTATTATCGCTGGATTGTTAATCCAGAGGCCCAGATGACGTTCTGGGGACCCAGGTTCCATTCCTGCCATAGCAGAATTTGAATCCAAAACATTTGGGGAATTAACAGTCTAATGATGGCCATGAATCTGTTGTCGATTGTTAGAAAAACCCATCTGTTTCACACATGTTCTTGAAGGAAGGAAATTGCCATCCTTTCCTGGTCTGGGCCTACACATGACTCCAGACCCACAGTGATGTGGTTGACTCTTAACAGCCCTCTGGGGAATTAGGAACGTGCAGTAAATACTGCCTAGCCAGTGACACAATTCTATGAATGAATAAAGAAAAAAGTTGGGCAGGCCAGGCAGCATCAGAGGTACAGGAAAGCTGATGTTTCGGGTCAGGACCCTTACATTTCTGAAGAAGGGTCCTGACCCGAAACATCAGCTCTCCTGCTCCTCTGATGCTGCCCGGCCTGCTGTGTTCCTCCAGCTCCGCACTGTGTTATCTCAGACTCCAGCATCTGCAGCTCTTACTATCTCCAAGAAAAAGTAGAAATAGCTTTATTTTGAGTTTATAAGAGCAGGAAGGCCCAGGGATCCTCAAAGCCTAACATGCAAAACAGGGACAGCGGAGAACATTTTTAAAATTTATAAATCAACTTTTATTACAGTACTGTGAACAATGCTTCATATTGTACAAGCTCTTTACAATACCGTATAAAACAACTTGTCATTTCAAAGTTTACAGACAATATTTTTTTCTTTCAAAGATATGTACAGAAAATTGTCAAACTTCATTTTCTACAAATCAACAGAAAAGGAGGCAGAACAAATTCTTCACCTCAGAACAGAAACATAAATAAAGCAGAAATCTGCATCAAGATCAGGCAGACGGGTTAAACCCAGCCCCATCGCATATACATAGATTATGAAAATAAAGATTGTCTGGGTCTGAATGGAATGCCTCCCCCGAACAACAGAGACCCAACAGCAGGCTTCCCTCCACAGCCCCCAAGCACCTCTCTCATTCCCTCTTGCAAGGTCAAGGAAGGATGCGAAAACCAGCCTCTCCCTGGGCAGCTCCAGTTCAGCTGAGAAAGGTCACCCAAGTGCCACCCGTTCCCTCCACCCACTGTCATCTGGTGGCAGTGCCCCGAGGGTGGTGTTTAAAGCAGCGGGGTGGGCCCTTGCCAGGAAATGCGCACCACGGAAGGGCAGCGAGGAGGGCGAGGTTACCAGCAACAACCTCTGGGACCCCGTGTCCTTGCCCGATAAAAACATGAATGCAATTTCCAGCTCCAAGCAGCTGCCTGCTGATAAAGGAGATGCCATGACTAAGTGATTTATCCTGCTGCTCGAAGAACCTTTTGGAGGTTTCTCAATGGACATAAAAGTGACCAGTAAACACCACATTCCAGCAGCTCCTGTGTTGCCTCTTATCCTGAGTGGGAAGGGTATGCCCCCGCAACAGATGTGCATCGCTCCCAAATGGAAGGGCATGTTGCTGCAGGAGTAGCCTACTTTAGAATGCACCTTTCACCAGGTCAAGAGTGTGGCACATCAATTACAATGCAGAGAGGACAAAGCTGGCTGTTCACCCTTTTGGGGAGATGACCTGACTGCGTATTCCCCCCCAACATCTTATTCCATGCTTTCAGATGGAAATTAGCTCCGGTTTGTGGAGGAAATTAGCAGGGCTACAAGAAATACCAGAGAGCAGGATCTACCCTCTAGCTTCTGTGAAAAGCAGAAGCACAGTGGTACAACATCTCTAACAGTGTTAGATACACAGGACATGGGGGCAATTCAAAATAAAACGAGACAGGAGGAATCTGCTCCTCATCTTCCCTGTTGCCAAATGCTTTAGAATCAATTGGATTTAGAGGACAGTTTTGATTGATCTCATCACTGAGGCAGAGACACCACCTGGGAACGCATCTGGGAGAAGCTTTTGAAAAGGTGTTTTTAACAGTTTTGTATTTGCAAAACACCAACAAATGGTCAGGTGGCATCCAGAAACAAGCCAGCTGGATATGGGGCTGTGGAAGGGCCTTCTGAAATTTACCCTGCAGAGCCACTTAGTGGCCAACACCCAGAACTACACTGTCACAGTTGACATAGGATAAAAGTGCATGGGAAATTCTGCAGCAAGTTTTAGCGGGATGGTAAAAGACTGGTTAAAAATAAAAATAGCCGAGGAGGTGAGGCTTGAGGATAGGAATGCACACTCCTGCATAAGAATTTTTCACACATCCAATTAATGTGGGAGAGGAGAGGCAAAGAGGAGAAAGTACTCTCCTGTGGGACTCGCATTCCCTTTTAAGATTTCAAGTTGTCAACTTTAAAGAATGAAAACAGACTACAAAAGGTACACTCAGCTGAGATCCCCAATAAAATACGTACAAAGTCAAATCTTATAGAACGATGAAGCACCCAAAACCCTCATTCCTTCACAACCCTTCCAGTGGGATTAAGCGCCCACCCCCCTCAACCTCTTCACTGAGGTTTCCACCGTAAGGGAGTCACGGGGGTGCCAAGACAAACGGCTGAGCAGTTACAGCAGCTGCTGACAATTCTCACACAATCATAAACAAACTGATTTCAGAGATTAATGACGTTCTGCTTTAAAAAAAAGCTAAAAAACAGAAACCTTTCAGCTGAAGTTTTGTTTGATAAGAAAAGCACACTTTAAAAGAAAATACTAAATCAAACGTCCATTTTAAGTCCCCAACTAGAACGTTGGCTAAGGTGCAACATTCAGAGCAGACCGAGCCTGTCAAGCGTGGTACTTTTAAACACAGGTTCCCCCTCTGGGGTCCTTCCACACTACCCATGGGCTTCGAAGCAATTACTCTGAGACACAACTGGGCAGCGGCTGCCTTTAGATAACACCCACTCCTGACGAGAAGCAAACGCTGGTCTCTCTAGTGATGTCAGGTATCTCAAAGAGAAAACGCAGAACCCACTAGAGGAAGAATTTGGATCCTGAAACGGCCATGCAGTTCCCAAGGTTAGAGATGGGAGGCTGTGGGTTTAACTTCCTAGCCAACGGCTTTCCAGAGGGACGTGGGCCTCATGTGCCCACGGGACTGAGCCCAGATTTCGCAGTTCCCAGCTCCAAGTTAGCAAATGCCCACTTATGGGCCCCCAACCGCTCACAGTCCCACTCCTCTCCAGGTGTCTCGGGTTTTCTCCAAGGGGTCAGAACAATTTCCAAGATTCAAAGTGGGTCACATTGGGGAGAATATTAGGGTACGCCTGTGTCTACTCTTGATCAGCTGGAGGCATTCGGGTGGTGTCCTCCGCTCGGCTATAGTTACAAAGCGCATGAACGAGGTATGGAAGAGCACAGGAACAGCCCACTCGCTCACAAGCAAAACCAGCACCAAACTAAAATCCGAAAGAGAGTGCGTGGCTGGCAGACTGTTCGAAGGTAGCAGTGTGCTTGCTGCTCACCAGCCCCAAGGAGATATTCACCCACGCAGAGCACATTGACGGATGAGAGAAAGGGTCCAAAACCCGAGGACCACACCTCCATCCCTGCTCCCCAGGTCTACTGTGGAGCAAGCCTGGGATGGGATTCGACCCACCGCGGCCCCAGGGAAACAGAATCCTTGACAAAGAACTTTAAAAAAATAAAAAAAGAGTCATGAACTAACCCTTTCCTCCACCACGAACCCCAGAAATGGGCTGCACAATATGGTGACAAAGTTAAAGCGGGAGAGACAGAGAGTGGGAGAGACAGAGGAAACATAGAGAGACCTTGATTAGGTTTTTCAGTCGGTGGCAACCTTTCAAAAAGAACTGACCTGTCACTCCGATTCCAGGCTATTTGAGGGACAAAGGTCTCCTGGAAGTTTCTACAAAGCTTCTAGTCCAAGTGGATTCACAAAAAGTGAGGGAGCTAGTGTCTAACAGGATTGTGCTTGGTTTAAAAGGCTGGGAGGAACTGTCCTGGAGACTTGTGGCCAATCATCGCAGCAGTGTTAGAGCTCTGCAGGTGGTTCTGTCAGCCTTCTGTATCATCTCCCACCTGAGGGCCAAAAGCACTAGCCCCCAACAACTGGCAATAAAACAGCAACCCACATGGCCAACAGTTAGTTCAAATCACACACCGCACTCCAGCTTTTGCAGCGCATGGTCTGTTGGATGTCACTTGCCCACAGTACCTGACTGACAAACCATTGGAGTTGTTCGGGGTGGGGGGGGGGGGAGCGTTGTTTTTAAAAATGCAGTAAAGGTAAACCTGAACTGACCACCTCAACCAAACACAGGCCTGTTGTAGCTCGACCTTTGCTGGGCTCCACACACCTCGCGCACCAGGCCACTAAGCCCACTGGGATTGAAAGAGATGGAAGGCATGCCCCAACTTCTCCAAACTCTTCAGGGCTCTTCTGGAACTGGGGAGGTCCTCACATGAGCATCAATCCTTGAGTAAGGGGCCAGCGATCAGTAAGATACACATCAACCTGCTCCCCAGCCTCCCTCCTGGGTGCAATCTCATCGTTAAAGACTGCCCACAAGTGCAGTGCACAGGGTGACTGTGATATGTGGGACACAGAGACACAGCATGCGAGAGAGAGAGAGACAGACAGACAGGCAGACGGTGAGCGTGAGAGAGAGACAGACAGAAACAAGGAGCGCGAGAGAGAGACAGACAGAAACAAGGAGCGCGCGAGAGAGAGAGAGAGAGAGAGAGAGAGAGACAGAAACAAGGAGCCAGAGAGAGAGAGAGAGAGAGAGAGAGAGAGACAGAGAAACAGGGAGCGAGAGAGAGAGAGACAGAGAAACAGGGAGCGAGAGAGAGAGAGAGGGGGGGAGGGAGACAGACAGACAGAAACAGGGAGCGCGCGCAAGAGAGAGAGAGAGAGAGAGAGAGAGAGAGGGAGAGAGAGAGAGAGAGAGAGAGAGACACAGACTGAAACAGGGAGCGCGAGAGAGAGAGAGAGAGAGAGAGAGAGAGAGACTAACAGAGACAGAGTGCGTGAGACAGAGACCGCGAGAGAGATGTGAGATGCAGCATGTAAACCAGAGGGACTACTACTCCCCAACTGTGCTTCTGCACTTAGAACTGGTGGGCCAGCAGCGACTGCACTGCTGTGTTCTCTGGCTCCTCCTTCGGCTCCCATTCCTTCAAGTCATGGCCCCCTCCTCTGGGCAGCGGGGTGGCATCCTGATCCAATCTCAGCGAAAAGGCATCCCCTTCAGGGACTTGACTGAGGTCGCACGGTGGATGACAAGGCACCTGGAGAAGAGTGGGTAGAAGAAGCTAACTTTGAATCCGATTATGACAATAAAGGATACAGAGACAGTGGCATCGGACGCTACCATGACTGAGCGGATCAAAACTGCAGCGAAGGTTGAGCAGACCAAAACACCCCTCTCTCTGCAACATACAGACAGGGAGCAGGAGCAGGGAATTCGGCCCCTTGAATCTGCTGTGCTGTTTAATACGATCACAGCTAAGGGAACTGAAGGATGGTCTGAGTGAGGTCTTTATAATTGGGAAGGCCTGATAGGTTCGGGGAAAGACTAATAAATCTAATAGCAAATTCAGAAAGTTGGAAGAGGAACCTCAGGACAGTCTGGCCAAGGGGGTTACACTTGCTGCCGTTGTACAGCAATATAGTTGAAGGGTAAAAGAACAGAAGGATATGTTGATAGGGTAAGATGTAGAAGTGTGGGAGTAAGTTCGTAGCATAAACACCAACATGGACTGGATGGGCTGATGGGCCTCGTTCTGCGCCCAGCTGTCTTTAAACAGTGACTGTTTCACAACTGACTCAGCACCAGAGTGATGGGTATTTTCTGACCAGATGTATCAGGAATACAGCTGGATAAAAGGTGCAGGTCAGCCACCATTCCACTGAATGATGAAAACTAGGACAGCACAGTACAGGTACAGGCCCGTCGGCCCACAACATTGTGCGGGACATGACACCAAATTTAACTTTGTCCAGATATCGCCATTCCTTGCATGTCCTTCAGATGCCCCTGTGTTGTCTGACCCCAGCACTACCGCTGGCAGCGTGTTCCACACACCCACCACTGTGTAAAACAAGATGTGCCCCTCACATCTCCTTTGAACTCTCCTCGTCCCATCTTAAATGCAACCCCAAACCTGGTCTTCGACATTTCAATTCTGGGAAAAAGATTTTGACCATCGAACCTATCTATGCGTCTCATGATAGAAGTCTGTAAAATTAAGTCTCCCCTCAGCCTCTGTTGCTCCAGAGAAAACAGCCCGAGTTTTTCTAACCCTCCTTATAGCTCATGCACAAAAACAAAGTTGTTGGAAAAGCGCAGCAGGTCTGGCAGCATCTGTGAAGAAAAAAAAGGTAACGTTTCGGGTCCTGTGAAGCATTAACTGTGTTTTTCTCGCTTCATATATGCTGTCAGACCCGCTGAGATTTCCAGCAATGTTGTTTTTGTTCCGGATTTACAGCGTCCACAGTTCTCTTGGTTCCTAAATTGTCCCACAGTGTTCAGGGATGTGCAGGTTAGGGTGAATTGGCCGTGCTAAATTGCCCCATAGTGCCCAGGGATGTGCAGGTTCGGGTGGATTATGGTTAATCCATGGGGAATGCAGTGTTATGGAGACTGGATGAGATGCTCTTCAGTATGGTGGGGCATCGATGGGCTGAATGGCCTACCGCCACACTGATTCTAACTGGCCTGGCACCTACCTGGGATTGCGGCAGGCTTCCTTTGGCTGGCGTCCCCACGGCGCTGCCGTTGGACTGGGCCCCAGAGCCAACGTCCCAGTCGGTGCTCGGCAATCCGTTGACCCCTCTCCGGCCCGGCAAGATCCACTTGCCGTGTGGCCCCTCGTAGGGGAGATTGACAGAGGAGGTCAAGCTGGCGCGGTGGAGGACCCGGACCGGCCCGGGTCCATCCAGCTGGGTGGCCGTTGGGAAGCGGTCTGCCTGCGTGCTGTTGAACGAAAGCTGGCTGGAGGACAACCTTTCACCTAGAAGTCCCTGAATGGAGGAAGTCCTTTGCAAGGAATTGCTGTTCTCCCTCCGAGGCTCTGACTGGGTTAAAAGCGAAAGCTGTGGCGGCTGCGGCCGAGAGGACCAGGGCGGGCCAGGCTGAGAGCTGGCATCACTTCCTGCGGGCAGGAAACGCTTCAATTAGGTGGTGCAATTCATACAGCAACAATCTGCATTCACATAGCGTCTTGCAAACATTCCAGGGCGCTTCACAAGAACTGATTAGATGCACAAAAAAAAGAAATCACAAGTAGGGCGACCAAAAACAGACGTCAGTGTCAGGAGCATCAAACAGGTTTAGGAGAGATTCCAGAACCTGGGATCAGGCGCACTCCATGGATGGCGGAGAGATGGGAATCGGAAGGGGGTGGGAAAGCGCAACAGGCTGGAAATGGAGGAGGAGTGCGAAGATCGAGAGGCTGGAGGAGGTTTACAGTGACAGGAAGGGGTAAATTTGGGGCCTTGCTAGACTGGGAGCCCATGTCGGTCGCAGGATAAAGGAGTGGAGGTCGGAGTGGGAGTCAAGGCGGGTGAGCTGAGAGTTACAACTGGGGCAACAGAGTTTTTGGGTGAACCGATTTGAAAAGGTTGTGGGAGACCCCAGCCAGGAGAGTGTTGAGACCAACTCACCTGTTCTTTTCGTTTCGAGAAGTTGAGGAATACCGAAGGAATCCTGGAAGGGGTGCAGGGCCTGCGCACCTGACTGAGGCTGGCTTGTGGCGACAGGCCCCTGAGGGTTTACAGCTCCTACCCCACTCTGCGAGGTGCTGCTGTGGGTGACGTGCACGGTTGGGTTGTTGCTGACGGACGAGGAGCCCCCTCCGCAGTCCGAGTCCTCAATGTTGCCCCCGCTGTTGCAGCCCGCACCACATCCCTTCTGCAGCCTAGCAGGAATGCAAACACTGAGACACGGGGAGGAAAATTCGGACTACCAAGCTGCCCCCACCTTGTCTCCCTTTGGCAGGGCTATGTGGAGCAACATACCCCACCCCAACACACAAGGTGTCAAAACCTGGGGACGGAGTCCCTGTGATTACTAACCTTCCTGTTCAAAACTCCTTAAAAACACTTCGTGATTTGAAACACCTTGAGTAAACCTCTTTAGCTTCCCGGCTCTCTGAATGACAAATCCCAACTTCTCCAGGCTCTCCATGTTTGTCAGGTCTCTCTGCCATGGCGCTTTTCTTTATATTCACTCACAATGGGCATTGCCAGCATTTATTACCCATCCCTAGTCGCCCAGAGGGCAGTTAAGAGTCAACTACACCATTATGGTGTCTGGAATCGCATGTAAGGCCAGACCAGGTAAGGATGGCAGATTTCCCTCCCTAAAAGGGCATTAGTGTACCAGATGGGTTTTCCTGAAAATCAACAATGGTTTCATGGTCATTAGATTTTGTTTTTTTAAAAATCCAGGTGCTTTACTGAATTGTAATTCCATGTTCTGCCGTGATAGATTCAGACCCAGGTAACCTGGGTGTCTGGATTAATAGCCTGGGAATAAATACCAACAAGCCATCACCCCCTGTCATTACAAATTTGTAACGTTTAAGCAGAATGCTTTTCTACCCTTTAAAGTTTTGGCAAAGTTCTGTAGCTTGGGTTGCGGATGAGTTTGTCGACTTGCTCGCCGAGCTGGCTTGTTTTCATTCAGACATTTTGTCACCGTACTCAGTGACACCATCAGTCGAGTGATGTCACGCTTGGAGTTTATATTTTCTATTCTACACTTCTTTTTATAAAGTTTTACGTGTTCCCTGTTAATCAATCATCCTTGCAACCTTAGCAGATCACCCTGATAAAGATTACTCTGCTTTGTCACCCCCTCGTGTAGCAACTGTCAGATTGGGAAGGCCCTCCAACAGCTGATGAAATTAACACGGCATTAAGGTTGGGAACAGCCGAGGGAATTCTGGCTGCCCTCCGGGGTCGGGCCTTACCTTTCCCAGCTGGAGATGAACCAGCTGGAGATGTTCCTCAGGCTGACCGGCTCCCCCCAGATGCTGCGAAGCTGGCTGTGCTGCCCTGCGTACGAGGTGGTCAGCGGCGAGACGTAGATGGGGTAGCCGATGGGCTGGTCGCACGAGGAATTGATCATGTTGCGCAGGGCCTGCTTGGCGTTCTGGATGCTGCCGCGCTCCGGGTTCCGATTGCGCAGGAATACCAGCTCCTGCTGTTGCCCCGACCACAGGCCGCGCACACACTCCCGGTTCACCTGCAGCCAGTAGGAAGCAAAGCAGGCGAGAAATTAAAAATGCAAACGAGGCTCCTGAATTGTCCCTTTCCCATTTGGAGCTGAGACAATTCCTTAGCTGTTTTGCAAAGTGGAGATGCGCAATGACCATTCTGAATGGCAGGAACGCCTCAATGGCCTAGTCCTGCTCTATACTGCCTTGGAGGAAGTGCAGCAAAGTGATGTGTGGGCTTGAAAACTTAAGACAAAAATGAAGTTTTTAAAACCCCTGAAATGTAGACAGTCAAGGAATGATTTGGTCAAAATTTTAAGAGGAAGGGAAAAGTTAAAGAAGGCTAAATAGTTTTGCCTTCTGGCCAGACTAGGGACAGGCAGCATAAATGAAAGAGACTGGCTTTTTGGGAACCAAGGGAGGAATCATTTTTACATAATGGTTTGGAACTCTCTTCTGCAAACAGTGACTAATGCTTGAACAAAGTCAGTTAAAATTTCCTGAAGGGTCACAACCCGAAACGTCAGCTTTCCTGCTCCTCTGATGCTGCTTGGCCTGCTGTGTTCATCCAGCTCTACGCCATGTTATCTAAAATTAAAACTGACGCTTTCATTAATCGAAGGAGGTGGGGATAAATGCGGACATAGGTCACGTGTTAGCTTAACATCACCTCCCCACTGCGCAGTTGCTAGAACGCACCGGGAGCTGCGGAATCCTGGTGCTGTGTGAGGTGATGTAACTCATTACCTTAATGACACGGAAGCTGAGGTATCGCTTATTGAGCATGATGATCTTGTACTCGTCGCTGCCATCATCCATCACATGGCGCAGTGCTAGCAGCGACTGGGTGTTGGTGAGTATGGCATTACGCCATGCCGGGTCACCCTCGTGGGAGATCACCATCTTCTCGTCATTGCTGGTGATGGCATCGTACAGCACGGCAGGGTCATCGTACTCATCAGGGGATGTGAAGTGATCCTGGTCAGTGAGAGTCATATGGTCACAGAGATGTACAGCACGGAAACAGGCCCTTCGGTCCAATTCGTCCGTGCTGACCAGATACCGTAAATGAATCTAGTCCCATTTGCCAGCATTTGGCCTCTATCCCTCTGAACCCTTCCTATTCATGTACCCATCCAGATTCCTTTTAAATGTCCCCACCACTTCCTCTGGCAGCTCATTTTATACAGGCACCACCCTCTGCTTGAATAGTTTGCCCCTGAGCTCCCTTTTAAATCTTTTCCATCTCGCTTTAAAACAAATGCCCTCTGGTTTTGGACTCCCCTACCCTGGAAAAAAAACCTCGACATTCATTCTATCCACGCCCCTCATGATTTTATAAATCTCTATTAGGTCACCCCTCAGCCTCTGATGCTTCAGGGAAAACAGCCCCAGGCTAGTCAGCCTCTCCCTGTAGCTCAAACCCAACAACATGCCTCCAAATCCCATCCTGCTTTCCTCCCCCCAAAGTCCTCTTTTATGCACCCTTTTCAAGTTTAACAATTTCTTTCCTATAGCAGGGAGACCAGAACTGAACGCAGTATTCCAAGAGTGGCCCTAACCAATGTCCTGTACAGCCTCAACATGACCCTCCCTACTCCTATACTCAATGCACTGACCAATAAAGGCCAGTGGACCAGAGAGAGAGAGAGAGAGAGAGAAAAAGGACTGCTGCAAATCAGACAGAGCTCAGAGCGACTGGGACTGGGCCGTGGCCGAGAGACGCCCATCCATCTGTCCAGACAGCACAGCCCTCTGCCCTCCTCCACCCTGAGTCCCCAATTCCCTCCCCCACTGCAGATGCACTCCAAACCTGATGCAGCTTCAGCGACATCCGAACCCCAGGAGCCACCACCTTCTGCAGCAACTCCATGTCGACAAAAACCCACTCGTCCCGGGGGCAAGTGATCCGGAAATCGCCTTTGAACAGGGCGTGCAGCCCGTACAGGAACGGCTCCAGGCTGCTGCGGGAGAAACAGACAGAGGGATGGGTGGACAGGACAGAGAGGAAGGCACAGGAACGTTAATGTCAAAGATCATCCATTACCACTCAGTGTTCCCAGATTCCTGATGCCCATGTTGGAATTCCCAGTTGGATACATGAAGCACCTTTAGATCTATCCTTTCCTGCACCATATCCCAATTCATTCCAGCTCGCACTGACCAACCAACACTTCTCCCATGCCTTCAGCAGGTTGACCTACATGGGCTCCAACAACACCTCGATTTTTAAGTTTGCATCCCTGTCTCCAAATCCTATCGTGCTTTCCTCATCCCCTTCCTATCTCTGTATCCTCCCCTCCAAGTCTTCTGCCCCTCTGGGGTCACTGCGTGCTCCCCACATTTCAGGTCCCTTGCACGATCTCCCAATTCCCATCACACCACCTTCAGCAGCCAGGCCTCCCTAAGAACTTCTCCCTCTCCTTAAAACTGGCCTCTTTAACCAAGCATTCGGATTTCTAACAGCTCTGGAGCTTAGCTGGCATCGGGCTGAAGGGAAACATGAATGTCTGGTAACTTGAGCTTGCTACTGATCAATAAAGCTGCAATGGATAACAAGACGCTCCCCCCGCCTGCACCCCCCCCGCCACCCCGGAGTGGGGGACTCAATTACTAGGGGTCACAATTTCAAGATGAGGGGGGAGAAGTTTAAGGGAGATATGCATGGAAAGTTCTTTACGCAGAGGGTGGTGGGTGCCTGGAGCACATTGCCAGCGGAGGTGGTAGAGACAGGCACAATAGCGTCATTTAAGATGTATCTAGACAGATACATGAATGGGCAGAGAGTAGAGGGATACAGATCCTTGGAAAATAGGTGACAGGTTTAGATAGAGGATCTGGATCGGCGCAGGCTTGGAGGGCCGAAGGGCCTGTTCCTGTGTTGTAATTTTCTTCGTTCCTGTTCAATGGCACTGCAGCGTTTTCTGACTGCACTGGACAGCCTTCACTAGTCACATAGCATCACTTTCACCCGACTTAGAGACAAAGGGCTTCTGTCCCCAGTTTGGACTCTGACACTGCGGATGCTACGCTCCATTCCGCGGACACAACACCCCAGCTCACGCACCACCCTCTGCTCTTCTGGCCTGCAGACAGTGAGATGAAGGGATCCAGTGTAAGCAGGCCAGGTGGCTGGGCCCTGTCCGCTCGCTCACCTACCTGGCTGACATGCTGTGAGACGCCGTCCCCAGGGCTCTCCGACCCAGAATGCAGAGTCCGAAACACAGGGTCACCAGGTGAGAGTTCCTGTCGTTCTCCACAGACTTCACAAGATGGTGGTGGGCAGAAGTTAGACAGAAGCAGAGAGGAAGACAGAGTTACTGAGACGGACCACAACTTTAGGACTGAGTTTCACCTTGACACTGTCCAGCATCGTACTATCGAACGTCACCCCATCTCTGCTGGGATCGGAGTAGCAAATGGACTACCAGAGACTGCTCTCAAAGCCAACGATTTGTGACGTTTGTGCAGGGCAAAAAAAACACAACTTGCAGCCCAGCAAAAATAAGAAGTACAACATCATCCCAGGAATAGGACTTTAAATCAGATCCACAAACCAACAAGTGGTAATTATAGAAGGTCAAAACAGAGCACAGAATCCTAATGGAAGGGTTCTCAGAATCCCAGGTTTAAAGAATGAAGTAATGAGGGCAGTTTACATCAGATTTTATTTCCTTACGTGTAGACAATTAAGGGAGGATATTATCAAGGTGTTTGAGACAGAGGAGAGAAGATTGAGCAAATATTCTCTCTGGTCGGAGGAGTCCTGAACAATTTGGCATCAATCTTCAGTACAAAAGGATAGCAGTTACATGCCAGAAATTGCCATAAAAGGAGGAAATGGGAAAGTAGGGAGGAATGCATGAACCACAAGCACCAACACAGAGCAGCTAGGCTGAAAAGCCTGATTCTGTGGAGTACATCCAATGTATTAGATTAGGTTGGATATTAAGGGACACGGAATCGATCTGCGTAAAATAAGGTCAAGATGGAAAGGGATAGTAGGAAGAAGGGTAGTAAGAATTTAGTAAGGGTCTAGGCCTGAAACGTCAGCCTTCCTGCTTCTCTGATGCTGCTTGCCCTGCTGTGCTCATCCAGCTCTACACCTTGTTACCTCAAGATAGAAAGGACTGATTTAGGGCAGTCAGCATGGCTTTGTGCAACGGAAATCATAGAATCCCTACAGTGTGGAAAGCGGGCCAGGCAACCCATCGAATCCACACCACCCCACGAACAGCATACCACCCAGACATATCCACCTAGCCTATTCCTGTTACAGTGCATTTCCCACGGTTAATCCACCCAACCTACACATCCCTGGACACTGACAATTTAGCACAGCCAATCCATCAACCTACACATCTTTTGATGGACTTTTGAGTTCACTCCCTGCTATAGGAAAGAAATTGTTAAACTTGAAAAGGGTGCATAAAAGAGGGCTTTGGGGGGAGGAAAGCAGGATGGGATTTGGAGGCATGTTGTTGGGTTTGAGCTACAGGGAGAGGCTGACTAGCCTGGGGCTGTTTTCCCTGAAGCATCAGAGGCTGAGGGGTGACCTGATAGAGATTTATAACTGACTGAGTTTTTTTGAGGAGGTAACCAAAAAGATTGTTGCTGGCAGCATGGCAGACATGGTCCACATGGACTTAGTGAAGCCTTTACTGATTGGCCTACCATGTGGAACCTTGTTAAAGTTAGATCACATGGGATTCAGGGAGAGCTTGCCAACCGGATGCAAAATTTGCTCAAAGGCAGGAGACAGAGCACAGTGGTGGGAGGGTTGTGACCAGCGGTGTTCCACAGGGATTGCTAATGGGTCCACTTTTGTTTGTCATTTATATAAACGATTTGGATGAGAATTTAGGAGACATGGTTAGCAAGTTTGCAGATGGCACCAAAATTGATGGTATAGTGGACAGTAGAGGAGGCTATCCAAGATTACAAACGGATCTTGATCAGTTGAGTCGATGCGCTGAGGAGTGGCAGATGGTCTTTTATTTGGATAAATGCAACGTCTTGCATTTTGGTAAAACAAATAAGGGCAGAACTTACACACTTTATGGTAGGGCCTTGGGTAGTGTTGTAGAACAGAGGGACCTAGAGGTTCAGGTAAATAATTCTTTGAAATTTGCGTCACATGTAGACAGGATGGTTACAAAGGCATTTATTGCATGCTTTCCTTCATTGTTCAGAACCTTAAGTAAAAGAGTTGAGAAGTCCTGGTGAAGTCCCTGCTGGAGCACTGTGTCCATTTCTGGTTGCCCTGTTATAGAGAGGATATTATTAAGATGGAGAGGGTTCAGGAGAGATTTATCAAGATGTCGCCAGGAATGGAAGGTTTGAGTTACAAGGAGAGGCTGGATAGGCCGGGACTGTCTCCACTGGAGCGTAGGAGGTTCAGAGATGACTTTACAGAGGTTTATAAATTCAGTGGCACAGATAAGGTGAATGACAAAGGTCATCACCCTAGGGTGGGGGAGTTCAAAACCAGGGACCATACTTTTAATGTGAGAGGAGAAAGATTTAAAAAGGACATGAGGGGTAACCATTTTACACAAAGAGTCGTTCGTGTGTGGAATGAACTTCCAGGGCAAGTGGTGCATGTGGGCACAGTTACAGCGTTTAAAAGACATTTAGATAAGTACACGAATAGGGAAAGGTTTGGAGGGATATGGGCCAGGAACAGGCAGGTGAGACTAACTTAGTTTGGGATTATGGTCGGCATGGACTGGAGGGTCTGTTTCCACATGACTTTAATTCTTCCACAGTGTAACTGAATGGTAGAGTAGATAGACGGGCTGAATGGCCATTTTTTGATCTTTATTTATTCACAGGATGAGGGTGTCTCTCACCAGGCTTCATTTATTGCCCATCCCTAATTGCCCAGAGGACAGATAAGAGTCAACCACATTGCTGGGGGTCTGGGGTCACATGTAGGCCCAGACCGGGTATGGGTGGCAGTTTCAATCCCTAAAGGGAATTAGTGAAGCAGATGGGTTTTCCCCAACAATCAGCAATGGATCGACAGCATTCATTCCAGATATTTACTGAATTCAGATTCCAAGGTGGGATTCGAACTCAGGTCCCCAGAACATTTTCCTGGGACTCTGGATTAACAGTGCAGCAATAATACCACTAGGCCATCACCTCCCCTAATTCTGCTGCATCTTGCAAAGGACAGAACGCAGGAGGCGGCTCCTCTTGGCCTTCATGCCTGTGTTATCGCTGTGGCCCACCTTGTCCTTCCGACTGGCGCAGTACTGGATCCATTCGAGGTAAACGTTGCAGAAAGAGGCCAGGGAGATGCCTTGCATGCGGTGGTCGTAGTCCTCATCAATGTTATGGTTGAAGGTGGGATCGCTGTCAGCATAGCTGGGGCTAGAGCACGCATGCAGCGCCTCCTGGATCGCATCATTCTTCACCCATTCCTCCAGCTTCGGAGAGCGGATCACATAATAGATTATACTCTGTCAGAGAGGGGAACCAGGAGACGTGAGGAGCGAGAAGCACGGTGAGGAGGGAAAAGTATGGAGGTGGGCAAGAGGGGTGGAGGGGGCACAGGAGTTGGGAAAGTGATTGATGAAGTGGGAGTGGAGAGGTTGGGAAAGAGGAGAAGGGGTGAGAGAAGGTGGGAAAACAGGGGGAGACAGGGTGGAAGACAGAACAGAGAGAAGACAGCGGGAGAAAGAGAAAAGCGAGTTAGGACCACACGGCAAACATTAATGTTTCTACCACCTCAAACTTGCCCATTGCTGTGGTTTAGGGGGTTGTCCTCAGACAGGAGTGGAGTCCCATTCCAAAAGTGTCAGGATACAGCCCAGGCCAATATTCCCAGTACAAGTACCAAGGAAAAAAGGTGTGCTGCTGGATTCACTACCTTTCTGACCAGCTCACTCGCGTCCACTCAGGTGGAAGGAAAACACCCTTCAGATACTGTGCCTGTCCCTCGGGAGTGTTTGACATGCCATTATAGGGGAAAATTTAGAAACATATATGTAAATAGGAGGAGCAGGCCACCGCACTAAGATCATGAGACATGAGATTCCTCCTCATTCCCGCCTACCTCCTGACAAACATGCACCCCTTGCTGACCAGAGATCCACCTACTCTGCCTGAAAAATCATTCAGGGACTCTGTCATCCTGAAGGAGCGGTGGAAACAATCTCAAACACTACCAACTCATAAAAATCCTCCTTCTCCGTTTTGAACGGGTGATCCTTTACTTTTCAGTAGTTCTAAATTCTCCCACGCGAGGGCGGAGTCACGCTGCTCAGTCAACACTTCTCATAATATTACACGCTTCAATGAGTTCACCCCTTACTTGCTAACTTTTCTGACGCAAGTCCATTCCAGACATTAGTCCAGTAAACCTTCTCTGAACACTTCCCACTCGGTGACATCTTCCTTCAATGAAGGAGACCACTATTGCTGCACGCTGTACTGCAGCAGTCTCACCAATGCCTTATATCATTCAAGCATAAGCTGCACAAAACTCTGGTGCGGCCGCACTTGGAGTATTGTGTACAGTTCTGGTCACCGCATTATAAGAAGGATGTGGAAGCTTTGGACAGGGTGCAGAGGAGATTTACCAGGATGTTGCCTGGTATTGAGGGAAGGTCTTACAAGGAAAGGCTGAGGGACTTGAGGCTGTTTTCATTAGAGAGAAGAAGGTTGAGAGGTGACTTAATTGAAACATATAAAATAATCAGAGGGTTAGTCGGGGTGGATAGGGAGAGCCTTTTTCCTAGGATAGTGATGGCGAGCACGAGGGGGCATAGCTTTAAATTGAGGGGTGAAAGATATAGGACAGATGTCAGAGGTAGTTTCTTTACTCAGAGTAGTAAGGGAATGGAACGCTTTGCCTGCAACAGTAGTAGATTCGCCAACTTTAGGTACATTTAAGGCGTCATTGGATAAACATATGGACGTACTGGAATAGTGTAGATTAGATGGGCTTGAGATCGGTATGACAGGTCAGCACAACATCGAGGGCCGAAGGGCCTGTACTGTGCTGTAACGTTCTATGTTCTATAACATCTGAACTTTCATGTCTGAAATGAAACTAACCTGGTTCTGTCCCCAGCCTGGGAGAGTCCGACGAGGACAGTGCAGACTGAGTTTAACTTCGAGCTTAAAAGTGTTGGGGAAGTGTGAACTCTATACTTAAACGTATGTATCAGCTCAACATGCCCAGCGAATGCACCTCATGCTGCGACTGGGTGCCTGACATAGGGATGTCCCCCCCACCACCATCCCCACAGGAATCAATTAATCTGTTTGCATGCTAGCGTAGCCAGCAACATTCCAAATGTCAAGTTCCACAGAAATAAAGATTTCCAGTGTACAGCCACTTTCATTCAGCGAGTTGCATGGACACTGTGTACCCGGGCTTTTTGATATTTCACTACAGCCATTTCTGAAGAAGGGTCCCGACCCGAAACGTCAGCTTTCCTGCTCCTCTGACACTGCCCTGGCCTGCTGTGTTCATCCAGCTCCACAGTGCGCTGTCTCTGACTCTAACATCGGCAGTTCTTACTATCTCTTTTTGATACAACCAAGTGTTTAAAATTTGGTTGAATTTCAGCTCAAGGGAAGCACTACATTCATGAGGTTTACTGTAGCTCTGTAGTGTCTCAGCACGGGCCTTGGGTGAGGGTACGATTTGTGACGGGGGCCTGTGGCAAGGTGGTGGGACCCCAGTTAAACCAAGCAGCCCAGTACCTTGACGTAGTAAGTGATAAGGATCTTGCGGAGGTCGAAAACCTGCAGCATGGAGGCGGCGTTGTTGTCGCTGATGCTGTAGCCCTCCAGGACGTACTTAGTGGCAGCGACCTCCCAGGCCAGCCAGCGCTGTCCAAAGGCGGCGTTGAAGGACAGCATGTGCGGTAGGTGACCAGGCTCACAGCAGCAGCAGCCTTCATCTTCCTCCACTCCCTCAGTAATGGCCTCCACCTCCCTCTGCTGGCAGTAGGTGCCTGTCAGAACATGGTGAGTGGTAGGGGGTGCGAGAAAGAAAGAGGCAGATATGTTAAGGTCCAGTACCACCTGGTGAACCACAACGCAGAAGCTGACGGTAAAATCAAAGCCCCCGCCCCACCAACAATCACTACAACCAGCAGGGAAAGGCGGCAGCTTTTAACGCTAACGGTCACTACGTTAAGTACCTCGGAACTCCAGGCCTCGCAGCTGAAAGGTCACGATCCCGTTGCCGATCTCAATCAGGTGAACCAACGCGTTCAAGTAATCCGATGCCAGGATGAAGCAGTCGCCCATGGCGTAGTTCCCCCAGCGGCCCAGGAGCAGGTCCCCACACAAGCTGTGCTGCAGCGAGCGGGTCAGGTGCTCGTAGAAGATAGAGTTGAGATTGTTGTCGTCGGCTCCTGTGACACAAGCATTTTCGGTCAAGCTGCTTCCTTCTTCGCTTCCCCCTCCAAGTACCTGCGATATTTGCTTTGGAGTGGGACATGGAGCACAATCTCTACCCCTCCCACCTCCCATCCCGGGAGGTAGCACAAGGTCAATGAAACCCAAGCAGCCGAGGTGCTGGATCAAGGGGACGAGGGCGGGAGAGCTGCCATCCCCTGCAACAAGCCCCCCCCCCCCACCCCGCTCCAGCGCGGGGCAATAGGGATAGCTTCTGCCCTTTGTCCAAAAGCCACCGAAACTGCCAGCCACGAACGGGCAGATGGAAAAAGACGGACTGTCCCCCATCGAGCCTGCCCAATCCAAGACTGAACGCTCCTCCTGTAGCCATGGAATCATCAGGGAGAGTCGCAGGATTGGAGAGAAAACCCGGGAGCAATTAAAATGCCAGGAAATCAAACCCAGGACGACAGGGAGGACAAAAACACCAGTGAAACTGGGACAAGCCAGCCTGCAGGTTGGCCCAGGGCCAGCAGGCAGGCCCACATCGTTCTAATCCCTTTCTAAAAAAAAATAGCAGCTGGAAATCAGAAAAAGACCACAAATTGCTCTGTCACCCATGACCCGAAAACCCTGCCGAGTTAACTGAAGGGTACCTGGGTTCCTGTCCAGTTGCGTGGCTAGTCGAGTGTTAGAATGGTCGACCCTCTTGGTGCTGTAGGGAAGGAAGCAAAGAGAGGGGCAAGTCATGACCGCGGTACAAAATGTAGACAAGGACTGGCTGTAATGTCCCCACGTGACCTGAACAACTTGACAGAGGGCTTCAAGCCATCTTGCAAATCAAGTGAACTTTAGCGTGCTACCAAGTTACATAACTGGGATGCCCGACTCTGCTGTTAGGAGTCACATCACCCTCTTTACATCCAATAACACTGCTCCCGACTGCAGGACAGGACCGGGACAACATCAGCCCCTGACTCTCGCAATCGCTGCCTCTGTGCAGGACAGAATAAAGGAGCGAACTTAAGACGGTGCAGATTCTTACTTGTAATCTCGCTCCCAAAATTTCACCGGCCTGGCATAAGAGGTGATGAACACAGCACTGCCGAGGAGGGGGTTCAAGGGAGTGGAGACAAAAGCTGAGAGCACAGCCTGGACGAAAAGCATCGCAGAGTCTACAAGGTTGTATCTGGTTAAGGAAGAGATGTGGCTGCACATGACCATCTAACAGCTCGTCCCACCCCACTCTGCACTCAGGCGTACCCGGGTCACACTTCCTTCTGGCTGTTGGCTGTACTAGTATCTGTGTAATCCTGCTTTCTTCTCTCGGCACTTTGAGGGATGTGGGTCAGCGCATGTTGCCCATCCTAAATGCCCCTTGAACTGATTTGCTCGGGCTATTTCAGAGGGAAAGCCAATCCTTGTGGTCTGTAGTCTCATGGACACCAGGCCTGGTAAGGATGACAGATCGGGGAGGTTAGTTGAACAATCGGTAATAGTTTTCAGTAATCATCAGCGCCAACGACTTAGCTTTGGATTCTAGATTTATCAGCATCATTTAAGTTCCATCAGCAGCAGCGTCAGGATTTGAAAACTTGCAGCCCCCACCCCCAGGGTTTTGATCGCTCAGCTGCTAGCCAGCTAACATTACCGCTGTCTCCCTCCTTCTCCGAAGTTTCTTTTCACCACCCCCCCCACCAACACAGATCATACCATGTCAAAACCCATTCCAACCAAGCGCTGAAACCAGAGGGGCATGAAAAGGATACGAGGCACGGCGAACGGCTGGGCGAAGGCATGGAATGCAGAGCCCCACGTGATCTGCCAGGGGGCGATGTAGGTCAGCACAAAATGCAGTTTGTACAGCAAGTCCCAGAGCTGGAAGCAAGGAAATCGGAGTCAGCATCAAGACATACCATGCAGCAGAACACACAGAGAGAATGGTCTTCTTTACTGATGTTAACTGGTTTAGTCTAGAGTTCCATAAAGAATTAACTTCAGGAGTGCAGTTATTAAACAGGGTAGAAAGAAGGATGGCTTAAATCCAGAATAAAGTCCCTCCTGCACCGTCCTATGGAACATGCTCAGGGCAGCTCCAGTGTTTGTAATAAATACTTTCGACATGCGATGATGCACTAACCGACTGGAAGTAAACAGAGAACCAGGCAGCAGGTTCAGTGGTTTTATTCCACCAAGTTCTCGGGTCCTGGGCCTCCATTTGCAGGATAGCTTGGGATGAGAATCAGGAAGTCAAGCCACTCCAGGAATAGCACGGTAAACCGGGATCGAGGGACACGCTCTGTTGCTCAGACACGAGACCCTGACAAACAACAATCTCCCCACAGGCTGAAAGGGTGGGTCATAGCCATACAGCACAGAAGCAGACCCTTTGGTCCAATTTGCCCAAGCTGACCAGATATCCTAAATTAATCCAGTCCCATTTGCCAGCATTTAGCCCCCTATCCCTCTAAACCCTTCCTGTTCATGTGCCCATCCAGATGCCTTTTAAATGCTGTAACTGTACCAGCCTCCACCACTTCCTCTGGCAGCTCATTCCACACACGCACTACCCTCTGTGTGAAAAAGTTACCCCTCAGGTCCCTTTTAAATCTTCCCCCTCTCACCTTAAACCTACGCCCCTCTAGTTTTGGACTCCCCTACAATGGGGAAAGGATCTTGTCTATTCACCCTATCCATGCCCCTCACGATTTTATAAACCTCTGTAAGGTCATCTCTCAGCCACCAACACTCCAGGGAAAACAGCCCCAGCCTATTCAGCCTCTCCCTGTAGCTCAAACCTTCAACCCTGGCAACATCTTTGTAAATCTTTTCTGAACCCTTTCAAGTTTCACAACGTCCTTCCTATAGCAGGGAGACCAGGATTGAACGCAGTATTCCAAAAGTGGCCTCACCACAGACACAACATGACCCTCCCAACTCCTACACACAATGCACTGACCAATAAAGGCGAGCCTACCAAACACCTTCCTCACCGCCCTGTCTACCTGCGGCTCCACTTTCAAGCAGCTATGAACCTGCAGCCCTAGGCCTCCGTGTTTGGCAACAGTCCCTACGACCCTATTGTTAACTGTATAAGTCCTGCCCTGGTTTGCCTTACCAAAATGCAACGCCTCACGTTTATCTAAATTAAACACGGTCTTCCACCTCTCACCCCATCTGATCAAGGTCCTGCTGTACTCCGAGATAATCTTCTTACTGTCCACTACACCAACAATTTTGGTGTCATCTGCAAACTTACTAACCATACCTCCCATATTCACATTGAAATCATTTATATAAAGTGACAAAAAGCAGAGGATCCAACACCGATCCTCGCGGCACACCGCTGGTCACAGACTTGCAGTCCGAAAAGCAACCCTCTGTATCCTACCATCAAGCCAATTTTGTACCCAATTGGCTTGCTCCACCTGGATTCCACATGATCTAACCTTGCTAACCAGGCCACCATGTAGAGCCTTGTTGAACGCCTTGCCTTGGGTCCTACATTTGTATGCTGCAGGGAGCTTGGCAAGGATCTTCAAGCAGCACTGACTGCTTTGCACAAGAGCACTCCCTATTTCCATTGGGAGGTTAGAGAGTCATCCAGGCTTACAGACCAGTAAATGGCCCTTTGGACTAGTGAGACTGGACCAGCCAAAAACAAACAGCCCAACTACAGTCACTCCTAGTATTTTCTTGAATAACCTGGCTCTCATTTTAGGGTTTGCTCTATAGCACTAGGGCCTCCCAACCAGCAGGCAAAGTGTTTGTATCAACCCTACTGAGCCCTTTCAAAATCTTAGGCCTGCTCTTGGCAGAGGTGCCCAGCTGGTGCCACGCTCCTTCAGCCTCCCCCTTGAAGTAGTTCTCCAATGCGCCCTTTCAGAAAGGATAGAGAATCAGTTTCTTTCAGGCAATGCATTCCAGATCACAGACAGCTCACTGTGCCTAAAAGGACTCCTCTCTCCCCCTTTGGTTCTGTCGCAAACTATTTGAATCCTCTGGTTTCTGGACAATGAGAGAGAAATTGCTCCTTAATACTCAATTAGAACCGCCCCTAATTAAATCTCCCCTGCTCAGTGAGCAAACCCAGCTTCGGTAGATTGACTGAACTCTTCGCTCCTGGTACTGGATAAATCTCCTCTGCACTCTGTATATAAAAGCCTTCGATCAGGAGGCGGCCATTCAGCCCCTGAAGCCTGGCCCACCATTCCAAATCTAGGCTGACTGTTCCAGTCCCTCAATACCATTTACCACACACTGAGTGACTCAGCTAACACAATTTTCTGGGTAGGAGGATTCAAAAGATTCACTGCCGCCCGAGTGAAGAAATTCCTTCTCATCCCAGTATGAAGAAGACTGCCTCTTATCCTGAGACCATACCCAGCCAGGGTAAACATCCTTTGTGGACGTGCCGCCCTGCCTAAGCTTCAATCAGATCATCTCCCACCCTCAAGAATACAATCCCAGTCTCGTCGTCGGTCAGTACCACTGTTCCAGAAATTAGCTCGGAGAACTCTAGTCCGCTCCGCACCAAAGCATCCTTCCAAACAACTGCAGCAAGACCCCTGTACTGAAATCCCCTTGCAATAAAGGCCAACATAATATCTGCCTTCCCAGTTACTTGCTGCACCTACATTTAGCTTTCAATCGTTTGTGTACAAAGTTCTTGGAACACCAACAGCTTCCAGACCACCCCGTCCAAGAAATACTCTGTACCCCCATTCCTCCTACCAAAATGGATAACCGCTCGCTCATCAACATTAAATTCGATCTATCACATTCTTTGCCACTCACACAGCCTCTCCAAATGGCCTTGATGTCTCTTTGAAGGCTCCCCACAACTCCCGACGCCACCCAGAGAGAGGAAGAGCTGCCGATGCTGGAGAATCTGAGACAACGCAATGTGGACCTGGAGGAACACAGCAGACCTGGCAGCAGAGGAGCAGGAAAACCGACATTTCAGGTCAAGTCCCTTCTTCAGAAAATTTCTGTGTTCCTCCAGTTCCACGCTGTGTTATCTCAATTCCACCTAGTTGTGTCATCTGAAAGTATTACCTTTCATCGCCATTCCCAAATCACCAATAAGATTATGAATAACTGGGGTCCCAAACACTAATTTTTTGTGGGACCAACGTCTCAAAATCCACCCTCAGGGGTCTGGAACTGGTCACAATATTCCAGTTTAGCCAGAGATTAAAATAAGCTGAGCACAACACCTTTGCTACTGGACTCTTGTGGCTCCTTATCATAGAATCCCTACCATGTGGCAACAGGCACTTTGGCCCAACAAGTCCACACTGACCGTCAGAGCATCCCATCCAGACCTACCCCCTTATGACGCACCTAATCCAAACATCCCTGAGCACTACGGGACAATTTAGCATGGCCAATCCACCCTAACCTGCACATCCCTGGGCACTATGGGACAATTTAGCACGGCCAATCCACCCTAACCCGCACATCCCTGGGCACTATGGGACAATTTAGCACGGCCAATCCACCCTAACCCGCACATCCCTGGGCATTATGGGACAATTTAGCACGGCCAATCCACCCTAACCCTCACATCCCTGGACACTATGGGACAATTTAGCACAGCCAATCCACCCTAACCTGCCCATCCCTGGGCACTATGGGACAATTTAGCACGGCCAAACCACCCTAACCCGCACATCCCTGGGCACTACGAGACAATTTAGCACGGCCAATCCACCCTAACCCGCACATCCCTGGGCACTATGGGACAATTTAGCACGGCCAATCCACCCTAACCTGCACATCCCTGGGCACTATGGGACAATTTAGCACGGCCAATCCACCCTAACCTGCACATCCCTGGGCACTATGGGACAATTTAGCACGGCCAATCCACCCTAACCTGCACATCCCTGGGCACTATGGGACAATTTAGCACGGCCAATCCACCCTAACCCGCACATCCCTGAACACTATAGGACAATATAGCACGGCCAATCCACCCTAACCCGCACATCCCTGGGCACTATGGGACAATTTAGCACGGCCAATCCACCCTAACCCGCACATCCCTGGGCACTATGGGACAATTTAGCATGGCCAATCCACCCTAACCTGCACATCCCTGGGCACTATGGGACAATTTAGCACAGCCAATCCACCCAAGGGTGGAATCGAACCCAGGTCCCTGGTGCTGTGATGCAACAGCGCTAACCACTGGGTCACGGTGCCGCCCTCTATTAACAAAGTGAAGGACCTTGAATGGTTTGGTCGTTTGCCAAACAATGCAGTCACTGCCCTTTGGTCCTGCAGTTTTAAAAAACTGTCCAGACTGAAGTACAAAACAACACACTGGGTTTTGCGGCAAGCCCTTTCAAAAGGGTAATCCAGTTCAGCGACAGCCTCTCCCCAGATCCCAGCAACATTTAACAACCCCTTTCATACCAACGCTCCGGCAGAGTTGAAAGGGAATCCGAAATTCGAAAGGAAAGGCAACAGTCTGATGCTGATGTGTTTTATTTTCTTACTTGCCTTGCTGCAGATGACGGACATGAAGTAATAGTCGAGCAGAAAGGTCTCGGAGAAGTGGCTGTAGTCGAAGCGGAAGAAGAGGACGGTGAAGCTGAGGGTCACGTACTGATGGCAGGGGCAGCAGAAGGAGGAGCGGAGGAGCTTCATCCCGGCCACTGTTATAAACAGCGGGTCACTGCTGCAAAGATGGAGGGAGAAAGCGGAAGGAAAGATGGGTCAGGCAAATCATTTGTAAATCTTGAACGAGACCAAGGCAGGGTGAGGTGGGCATCGAGTGTCAGAAAAGGGAACACGTCCTGTTTTGAGAGGGGTCAGCACGACGGGGCAAGAACAGAACTCCCACTGCCCCCCTTCACCACCTCAGGGGGTCACAGAGCCAGCGACGTACTTCTGACGGGTGGGCACTGCTGCAATATCGTAAACACGGCAGCCAAATTGTGCACCGCAAGATCCCACAATACGGCAACCACCAGATGATCTCTTTTTCTCTGACCTACTATGCTGCCTGAGGAATAAATGCCAGAAGACAAATAAATCTCAGGCAACTAGGGACAGATCAGGCCTCTCCCACTGCTCAGGGTGTGGGGGGTGCGGAGAGAGAGGAGAAGAGGTGGGGAGAGGTTTAATGGAGGCCTTGGATTAACATCTCACTCGGAAAACAGCATCTCTGACAGCACAGCACCCACCCCCTCCCTCGAGCAAGTGGGGAGAGTGCGCCTGGCAACGAGTGGGTGCATTACGGGAGGGACACCCATTGCCCTAAGATGGAACCTTTAGTCGCTCTCATCCCCAACGGAAGACCCCTGCTCCCCAATTCCTAACTGCACCAGGAGGTACCAACTAGCACCCTCTCCTGTTGTAACCCTCGCCAGCACTGCATCACTTACTATGTTCCGAGCTTGCGGTGGCTGCTGACAGCACTGGCGTCGGTGGTGAGGGCACTGAGGATGACTGCTGGGTAGATGAAGTACTTCTCCATGCACTGGAGCCAGGCATAGACCTTCTCAAACCACATGAGCTGCGCTGCATCTGACAGAAGGGAGAGAAGCGGTCAGTGTGTAACAAACCCGGCATTGGCACATCCTCCCCGTCACCATAGAACATAGAAAAATACAGCACATCACAGGCCCTTCGGCCCTTGATGTTGCGCCAACCTGTGAACTAATCTAAGCCCCTCTCCCTACACTATCCCATCATCATCCATATGCTTATCCAAGGACTGTTTAAATGCCCACCATCGTCAGATTCACTCAGATGTTCGACTATTACAGGCTCCCCATGTGTCCTGGCCACCCCATTCCTGTTGGGTTTATTGTCACCGGAGGGGAGCAATGGATGTGACAGGCAGCAGTCACTTATCCTACGGAGGTAAGGGTTTATACAGTCCGTACTGCCTCTTCATTTGTCTGCTGTGCGCAGCCAGAGACACAAGGTAAAGCCTTGCTCTGGGCTAACTCCCCATTTTCTCTGCACCTCATCAGACCACAGAAGACGAAGGTAACCCACATCACAGTCTCTTTTGGGTTAACTCCTCTCCCTTCCATCAATGCACAGAAAGGAGGGTGATATTCAGTGCACCCTCCAAAAAAAAAGGGAACAGGAACCGAACAGAAATCCTAACCACCCCCAACATAACACCCTTGCCCCTTTTAAGGGAACATAACAGCCAATCCCAGCAGTGAAATGTGTTACAAATAAAACCGGAGAACTTAAAAACAAAGGTTCAGTGCATCTGGCGACAAGGACGCTGTCCGGTCCCAAGAAGGTGGACTGAAAACGTATCAATTCTGCTCTATGAGTGCAGTTGTATCAAAAGGATAAGAGGCACAGTGGGCTGAATGGCCTCATTCTGTTTGGTCTCATTCCATTGTTTGACAGCGATGAACAGGGAGGTAATTCCTCGCCCCCCCCAACCCCCGTTTTGGATAAGAGTTTGTTGCAAGTAAAATCTCTCAAAGGGAGAAATAACAAGTCAGAGAAGGTTGGGCGGAGAGATGGGACATGAGCCCGGTGTAGCATGCCGCACCCCAATCACATATTGATAAACGATAACCTCAGGATAAACCAGGATGGGCTCCAGTGCAGCATAGGATACAGAAAGCCTTCCTGAAATACTAGGCAACCAAGGGGTTTGTGTAACTCTAAAGCTAAGGGAAACTAGCAGTAAAACAAAAGAGAAAAATTAACTGGACAGAGGGTTATTAAATTCCCCTGACCATATGAGCTTCATCCCAGAGTATTTGCAGTACAGAAACAGACTATTCAGCCCATCAGTTCCACACTGGTGCCCATTTCAACCTCCTCCCATCCTCTGGCCATTCCACTCCTTGCTTCCATATCTTCTGCCCCTAGGTTTATCCAACTTCCCTCCGAAATAAATCCTTATAATTCACTCATTCGCTGCTCCCTGGCAAACGACATTCCACCAGAACTCCTGTGTGTGATTTATTAGAATGTTTTCTTTTAATATTCAGGGGCTTTACTTCTAGATCCACTTCTGGAGGAACTGCCCCAAGGAATGATGAGAAAAACCGATGGGAGGGACGTCACTGGTAAACTCATCTTGGGTAGGCAGCCCCCACAGAAGAAGGCTGGCGAGTCCACTTTCCAGACTCTTCAAACGCCCTCCTTTCGAGGATGCCCTGCCCTGCCCTTTCAGAGGCAGACGGCCCAGTGACAAGAGTCGCCCTGAGGGACCTCACTAATACTCCAGACATGACACTGTCTGGTGGCTTCAGGTCAAACAAGCCTACGGCTCAAAATTTCCTGCACACGTCTGTTCTGTAATCAATGCAGGAATCAATTCTCCACCTTTGTTCAAATGTACTTGTGTGACACACAGACACACACGTCTGCGGCCCTGCAGGTTTACCACAAAACTCAGTGATGATGATCAGACTCACCTCGGACCTCAAACTGGCTGTACTCCCTGGATTTCAGCATCGGGTGAGAGAGACAGCACCACGGGAGCTGCTTACGGAGCTGTGGGAGGAGGTAATGTGTCAGGAATCCAACCAAGCCAGCCAGGGCGTAGAGCACGTAACTCAGGACCGGCTGCATCAGAGTGGGGCGGGGGGAGGAGGAGGGGGAGAAACAGGAACAGAAAAGGATAATGAGACAAGACAGAGATGGCTGGACACGGATTATCTGCGTGGGTCCACTTCTCTCAACAGGAGGCTGGCTCTTGCTTAAGGCAACCGATGGCTGTATCTGTAACAACACAGAGTTGTGTTCTATCACTGACGTAACTGCTTCCCCAACAATCCTAAAGATGGTCAGGGGTTTGAGGCTGATCTGGCACCTTGAGCCCGCAATCTGGCGACGTTCTTAAAAAAAATCAGACGAGATTAAGACATCTCTGGCCAGGCCAGTATTTACTGCCCCACCCTAATCAGCCAGAGGGCAGTTTAAGAGTCAACCACATTGCTCAGGGTCTGGAGTCACACGTAGACCAGACCAGGTAAGGGTGGCACTTTCCCTCCTGAAAGGACATTAGTGAACTAGATAGATTTTTCCAATTCATGGTCATCATTAGATTTTTAATTCAGGGACCAGGGTTTAATCCCAACCTCGGGCGACTGTCTGCGTGGAGGTGACACATTCTCCCTGTGTCTGCGTGGGTTTCCTCCGGTTTCCTCCCACAGTCCAAAGACGTGCAGGTTAGGGGTGGATTGGCCGTGCTAAATTACACCATAGTGCCCAGGGATGTGCGGGTTAGGGGTGGATTGGCCGTGCTAAATTACACCATAGTGCCCAGGGATGTGCGGGTTAGGGTGGACTGGCCATGATAAATTGCCCAATAGTGCCCAGGGATGTGCGGGTTAGCGTGGGTTGGCCGTGCTAATTTGCCCCATAGTGCCCAGGGATGTGCAGGTTAGGGAGGGTTGGCTGTGCTAAATTGTCCCATAGTGCCCAGGGATGTGCAGGTTAGGGAGGGTTGGCTGTGCTAAATTGTCCCATAGTGCCCAGGGATGTGCGGGTTAGGGTGGATTGGCCGTGCTAAATTGTCCCATAGTGCCCAGGGATGTGCAGGTTAGGGAGGGTTGGCTGTGCTAAATTGTCCCATAGTGTCCAGGAATGTGCGGGTTAGGGTGGATTGGCCGTGCTAAATTGTTCCATAGTGTCCAGGAATGTGCGGGTTAGGGTGAATTGGCCGTGCTAAATTGTCCAATAGTGTCCAGGAATGTGCGGGTTAGGGTGGGTTGTAGAGGTATGGGTCCAGGTGTAGACTCGTTAGGCCATCAGCTACCAGTCGCTGTCTCTAAAGACGGTCATTGATGAGCACATGTCACACGCAGATGCTGAATCCCGTCACAGCAGATAGTGGAATTTGAATTCAATAAAATATCTGGAAATAAGATTCCAATGATGACCATGAATCCACTGTCAGCTGTTGTGAAAAACCCATCTGGTTCAGTAATGTCCTTTAGGGAAGGAAACTGCCTTCCTTACCAGAGCTAGCCAAGATCTGACTCCAGACCCACAGCAATGCGGTTGACTCTCAACTGCCCTCTGGGCAATTAGGGGTGGGCAACAAATGCTGCGTGGCCAGCGACGTCCTCATCCTGTGAATGAAACAAAACAAGTACACTGAGCCACAGCCAACAACTCAACCCTGTAAGCCCAACACAAGCTTTACAACAGTGTACGTGAAGAACCCACAATCCCCAGTAAACTGGACGAGGCCAACAACACATCTTCACTCCACTTCAACAGATCTTATCAGGTCTGTCGCTGTGTGACACTGGGGTACAGTACCGGTGGGGGACAGGTCTGTTGCTGTATAACACTGGGGTATAGTACCCGTGCGGACACGTCTGTCGCTGTGAGACACTGGGGTACAGCACCAGTGGGGACAGGGCTGTCACTGTAACATGGGGGTACAGTACCGGTGGGGACAGGTCTGTCGCTGTGAGACACTGGGGTTACTGCACCAGTGGGGACAGGCCTGTCACTGTAACATGGGGGGACAGGTCTGTCGCTGTGTGACACTGGGGTACAGTACCGGTGGGGACAGGTCTGTCACTGTATTATTCAGATTCTCCAGCATCTGCAGTTCCTACTATCTCTGTCACTGTATAACACTGGAGGACAGTTACCTGTCCCGACCGGTACTGTGTAAATCTGTCATACAGTACCAATAAAGCATGAGAAGAGTGTATTGCCTGTCGAGCTGATTCAGTGAGGCACATCAGATCTTTCTGGCTGAGTGAGAGGTGAGATACAGAACACCCACCTGAAGTGCGATAAAGACCGTGCTGGCACTGATTGCGAAGGTTATGATGGCAATCACCGGGCACATGACCAGGTCTGAATGAAGGATCTCTCTCTAGAAATGCATGGAGAAAATGGGAGACAGCGATAATAAATTACTGAGCAGAATTGGATAATCCCTTACTCTGAGCAGTACGTGAGAATCATTAAAAGCAAGGGCTGGGGTGGGGTGGGGATGTGGAGGAAGAGATGCTATTGGGTGGGTGGAGGAAGGAGGGACAGATAAGAAGCCAAGGATTAAAGGTTGGGGGGGGGGGGGGGGGGGGGGGGAGAGCCACTGAAGTGTCTCACTGCCCCCCCACAATTGAAGGATCCTTGTCAGCACTTGCCAAGGAGCCTCCCAACTGTGGGAACCAAGCCTGGACTTGTGGGCAGGGCGCTGTGGAATACTTCTCCAATCATTTTCCTTGGAGTTGCTCCAAGCCTCAAGGTCGATTAAGCCCAGACCGAGAGAGAAAATCGAGGCTTGAGATGGTCACGGACTGAAACAGATGACACACAACAGCTCCACGAACAGATCAGGTCCAACCCTTCAGGCCGAAGGACTTACCACTGAGCTCTTGAGCTTTGCTGGGAGTGGGTCCTGGATTTCCAGCAGCGGATCCTCGGGATTACGATTGTCCAACTCGGGGAAAAACCTGGAGCGGATCAGAGCCCTGTGGTTATCAGAATGAGCACAGACAGAGTTAATGATTTGGGTTTCCTCATTGAGTAAGGAATAGAGATGGCTCATCCCCAAACCCTTTGCTCACTGACATCATGCAGCTTGCCAACACCCTGTATATCTTTTGCGTATGAGAGCGGTTCATGTGAACAGGTCATGCTGTAACCACAGCCTCCCAGCATGCCCCACAGGGTTACAGTTAAGAATGCGCTTCCCAATAGTTGCCATTATTAGAGTGCAGGAAGCTCAGCAGGAACAGTGGTGTTCTGTAAACTACCACAAACTGCAGTGAGCTAATGGCCAGGCTGCCTTTCTTTTTCTTAAAGCAAAGTGTTGTTCAAGGAATAAACAGAGAACACTTTTGCTTTTCTTGCCACAGAGGCCATAAGATCTCTTACATCCATCACAAAAACTTAAATAGGTCTTTGACCTAACTTCACTTGCCTCCCCACCCCCCACAAGCTGTCAGCTTCTGCAGCGCAGCTCTCCCAGGGCCTTGGCAAGTCTACATCAGCGACAAACTGAAGGCCAGTGAACTTGATCAATACAGATAACACCTCGATTGCAGGCTGGTCAAGGAAAAAAGTAAACTCCCCACAGATGCCCACTTACCACAGGGTGGTGGGATCGCTGCTTTGTCGGCTGAGGTGGTACGAAAGTGCAACTAGAAGGCCACAGAAGACGGAAAACAAAACTGGCACATGCTGGGCTTCCCAAGGAACCTGTGCAGAGGAGGGTTTGGAGAGAGAGAGAAAATGAGATACCAGGAAAAGAAGCCACTCTGCCCATCTTCTTTGTCGGAGCCCGACTTCCCCAATGTTGTCTCTGATGCCCTGTCTCCTCTGATACCCCCTTTATACGTATTTGTTCAGGGGTGCCAGCATCGCCAGCAAGGCAGCACCTGCTGACATTGCCCAGCTGCCCCTTGAGGTGGTGCTGATCAACTAACATCTCAAACCCCTGCAGCCCACACGACTGTAGATAAATCCAAAGTGCCATCAAAATGCTGATTCAGGATTCTGACGCAATAACATTCATAGAACTACCACCTGGATGGCACAGGGCCTGGAGGGGAACTTGCAGGTGCTGTCCCTGTCCTGTTCGGCTTTAAAAGGTTTGGAAAATGCTGTCAAAAGCAGCCTGGTTGAGGTGCAGCTGTGCATCTTGCTTTCTAGAACCACAGTATTCTGAAGGCAGTTCCAGTGTAGTTTCTGGTTGATGGTAACCTACAGGAAGTTGATAGGAGGGGACTCGTCAACGGTAAACGTTTAGACTCTGGCGGGTCTGAGATGATCATTGCATGGCACTAGTGGGCATAAACATTACCTGACTTTCATCAGTTCAAGTGTTGCCGTGCAGGGACAGTGACTGCCTCAGTATTTGAGAAGTTGAGAATGATACGGAACATTTGCAAATCAGCCCCGGTTCTGACATTAGAGAGAGATCGAGCCAAGGTCAATGAAGCAAATGTCCCGAGGACAAGGTGAGAGTCTTTGGACAATCTTGCTCTGTGTAGGAATGCAACCAGTGATGCTATCCCTCCCACTGCTCACCCCAATCCCTTCCCTCACGCAGTGGCCTCTGACCTACCTACCTTCACAGCCCCAAAGCAGAATCCGTACAGGAGGGCAGCGACCAGCAGGCTGCGTACAAAGCTGTAGAATGCAGACATGGGGCTGGTTGTAGCTGTGGATAGAACAAGACAGCGTGAATTAAGGCAAAGTACCGAGCTCTTGAACTTGTTCTGTTTTGACTCCGGAACAGAACGTCACGCACAACAAATCCCGGAAGGTGCTACCTCAGAGTGCTCCTGACATTAGTCCTCACCCTCGTCCAACTCCATGATGGAGAAAGAGGAAGAAATCACAAGGGGAGATGGAGAGAGAGAGTGGAAGAAAAAGTAAAGCAATGCACAGATCTCTCTCCTTGCTCTCAGCCGATACAATCCGGGTTCAAACATCACATGAAACACGAGGGGTGATTGGAGGTAACGAGAGACTTACCAGTGCCCCCGAAGGCATGCATGTCGAGCTGTTCCAACAAGTACATGAAGAAAGTGTTGACTTGAGGCAAGAGCCCGAGGAGGAAAATGGCTGGAAAACACAGCGTGAAAACTGCAAACAGAACCAGAAACAGCTGAACAACAAGGAATCGCACATCACAACGTGACCCTGTCAAAAAAAAACCATACAGCACTGAAGGCCACTTAGCCCCTCAGTGCTACGCTAGGTCTTTGAAAAGTCCCACTCATGCACCCCTTGTCCTCTGCAAATATACCCTTTGCAAACATTTCTACAAGTCCTTTTATTGAAATTTATACTCAATCTGCCTCCACCAGCTGTTTAAGCAGGACATTCTAGATCACTGTGAGAAAGGAATTATCATCCCCTCCTCTGACCTATTTTTTTTTAAAAAACCAATTCTCTTCAATCCATGGCCCTCTGGTTACTGATCCTCCAGGCCTTGGATAGGGTTTCTTGCTTTTTAATTAATTGAAACCATGCAGCCACCCTCCCACCCCCAACCACCTCATGATTTGCAAAGGCTCGATCAAATCTGGCCCTTAAACCTTTCAGGGAAGGCTCTTTCATCTCTTCACGTTGGCAGAAACTCGTCAGCTCCAGGACCGTGCTGGTAAATCTCCCCTGTAGCCTCTCCAAGGCCCTGGGAACAATCATTAATGTTGAGAAGCAAAGCAAAACTTCAAAAAAAAAGGGCAAGGGTGGAAAATTAAGGAATCTCACGAAGTGGAGCATTTCTTAGTTTACTTCAGAGCTTGTGCAGGATACAAAAACCAGCTTGAAGGAGGAAAGATTATTATGCTCATTTGTGGCCACCATGCTTCAAAAAGGAGATATTAGAGACGGACAGCGAGCAGTGCAGATTCCCAGGAATGATATCAGAGTAGGTAGAGAGGGCAATACTTCCCGCTGGTGAGGGGGATGGGAAAATACTTTACCATTGATTTAACATGCGGAGGTGGAGAAGGATGTTGAACGGTGCACACTTTCACCCTGTTTACAAAATCGATTGTATTGTCAATTCTAAAGGAACCATTAGGATGGCCACAAAAAAAATTAATGTAAAAGGAAGAACGATGTTCATATGACATAACAGCAGCGTGTTAATAAGTGGAGTGTGATTGGTTGGGACATTGTTTTGGGGAATGCACCAGTGAGATGACAATTGACAGTTAACCGCCAAGCTTTGATTTTTTTTTTTTAAATTTTAAAAAACGTGCAAGTTGACTTGCGTTCATTGAAGCATTGCCTGGAGAAATTACCCAGAGTGTGGCTGCCACCTTTGCATTCAGTGAAACTAGCGAAGTGTGTGTACATGAACTCACTGCCTGCAAACAATACAGCCCTGTGTATGAGTACATTACAAGTTTCCAGGACACTCAGGTGTGTCACACCACAAGCACCAATGACCAACACCAAAGTGGTTGTCAGCATAATTAATGAGATACACACAATCATTTAGCTGGCATTTTCCAACCTTTTAAGCAAATGAATCAAAGCTAAAACCCCAGCCTGCCCAGAGTGCAGGATTAAAAAATAAAAGTCAGGCAACGAGCTGACAAAAGTTGGGGTAACAAGAAAGTTAATCAATGCGTATATCTCACAAAGAAGGGAATGGAAATTTGAAACTGCTTCCCAAAATTGTTGAGGGGTATTAGGGTGCAGAGAAGAGAAACTTGGAGCTCTGAAGATGAAGATCGATCGGTTTTGATTGGGTACATGTAGTGAGGAATGCGAAAGGGAAGCGTATGTCAGTTTTCATACAGCTGATGGCAGATCAAGATCAAGGGGTGAACTGCCCTCTTCTAGTTCCTGTTCTATTACAGTAGGGACCCATGGAGTAGATTGTTAATAGCCTTTCGTTGATCACCCCTGCTCCTCAGCTCAATGACGAAGAGTCCAAATGTCAGTCTGAGGGCAGAGAATGTGTGCAAACAGCCCACCTACAAAATCCACACTGCAGTTAAAACGCCCAGGCTGTAAGACAAGAATGACAGCTGGAGTCCAGACAAACACACAAGGGAGAGAGGAACAGAAGGGCAAACGAACAAGATTATGAGAAGGCTGGTATGGAGCAGGAACAGCCTTGTGAATCGGTTGGGCTGAACACCCAGTAAACCCAATAAACAGAGAGATTAAACCCACCAATCACCACATCCCGAGCACAGGCAAAGGACTGGGCAGAGAAGAGTGTGACACCATACAGGCTGATGGGCTGGAGATCGCTACTCCGGCTGCCAAAGTCGAAGAGCCAAATCATGGCGCAGCACATACAGAAGTAGACTGGCCGGCTGTACGCAATGATCCAGTTGTGACCCTGTGGGAGATTCACAAGTCAGGTCAGATCACAGCATTCTCTCTCTCTCTCTCTCTCTCTCTCTCTCACACACACACACACACATGCGCACACACTGAATCATAGGACAACTCTGCCAGCCTCTAGCCCCTGGTTTAACATTATACATTACTGGGTGACCCAAACCCCGTGGCCCAGAGTGAGCCACACGGCAATGGGGAGCCAGAGGCGAGACTTGCACTCCAAACTGCATGGTGGCAGGATAGAAAACGGGGAGGGGTGCAGGACTCTGAGGGGAAAACTGCACAGTTTCTCAAGCCATTTCACATCCCTGACTCATTCTGAAGGCCAGATGTGGCTGAGAGAGCAGTAGTCCCTACCTCTGAGTTAAGTCCCACTTCGGGGAGGCTTTTGATGGATTTTAGCTACGACAGCAGTGAGGGAGTACTACACTGTCAGAGACACTATCTTCGAGGTGAGATGGTGAAAGTTGAAACCTATCCTCTTGGGAAGATACAAGAGATAACCTTGTACTCCAAATTGAAAAAAAAAATTCCCCTTGGGAATATTTATCCCTCAATCAACATCTACAGTGGGTGAAAACCGAAAGAACTGCGGATGCTGTAAATCAGAAACAACAAGTAGAAATTGCTGGAAAACTTCTGCAGGTCTGGCAGCCTCTATGGAGAGAAAGCAGATTTAACATTTCGGGTTGAGTGAGCCTTCCTCAGACCGAGGAACTTTCAATCGCAGTTCTGAGGGAGGGTCACTCGACCCGAAACGTTAAGTCTAAATTTCTCTCCACAGGTGCTGGCAGACCTGCTGAGCTTTTCCAGCAATTTCTGTTTTTGCCTCTAAAGCAAATGTTATAGGTCATTTTTCTGTTACTGCCCACTGGAACTTGCCACCACTTCTCTCACACTTTGGCACACCGCTGCTGTAAAGTCCTTGGTTGTAAGATGCTCTGGGCACTTCGAAAGGCCACGAAAGGTGCCGCAGAAATGCAAGTTTAATTCATGGTACTCACGTGCATCGGAGAGGCTGCATCAGGCTGAACACTCTGGCGGGGGTGGGGGGAGAAAAACAAAAACACACGACTATCAGTCTGAGTGGTTTTAATCTTGTATAAATGTTTCATCCTTGAGGCACATTTGCATAGAGCGCAGGGCTTCAGAGGATACATTTTCTGGCGATCAGGAACAAACAAACAAAAACAAAATTAGTTGGGAGACGGGCCAAGGAAAATTGAGGGGGAGAAAGAAGAATCGGTCAAGCCCATATCAGCTGGTTGTGTGCTAAATAAAGCAATGAACCAACAGTGCTCACAATTCATCAGATCGGTTTATCACAGGGGAAATGGCGTGGAGCTTCCCCCGCAATCCCATGCTACAAACGCTCGCGACACCCACATTTAGCATCTATCCCAGGGGTTCCTGTGTGGCGAACAGTCTGAGGGGGATTTGGACCCAGCGGCCATGAGACGCATGCCCAAGCCAGGACCACATGCAGCATCACGGGTAATGTAACTGACACAGCAGCTGCAGGCATTCACCCAAGGGCGCCATCAGGAAGGGCAACGGAATAGGCTCGTGGGAATAGACAGTGCCCATTCCTTCATCAAGTCCAAATTCTAGAATCTCCGGCTGTCCTTCAGGCAATGCACTGCAGGCTGTCCTTCAGAATCCAGACTGTACCAGTGGCCCTGCAGGCTGTCTGCTAACAGAGCTTCACAATCTTCTTTTTAAGCAAAGAAATAAAGAGAGAGCTAAACAATACAGCATTCGGTACAGGAGTGCAAATTTCACGGAATCACTCACCTTTGGCAAACAGAAGACAAGATAAACCTCTACTGTCCCAGTTCTGAGGAAGGGTCACCGGACCTGAAAAGTTAACTGTTTTGTCTTTCACAGACACTGCCAGGCCTGCTGGGTTTTTCCAGCAACTTTGTTTCTGTTTCTCAACTGCCCCACGTCTGATTTGCACCAAATCCTGTTCACCTGCTCTCCTCACTGGCTTGAATTCCAAATTTCTCTTGTACCCGGCCCCTGCTCTTTTAAACGAAAGAGCACAACATCGTGGGCCGAAGGGCCTGTACTGTGTTGTACTTTTCTATGTTCTATGCCCCGCCTTGGCTCTTTCAAAATCAAAGCAAAAAGGGAAAAAAAACAGCCTTCCTTCTGGGGCACTAACCCGAAAACAAAGACAAACTCAAAAGGGCAAACAGAAACGCACGCAGTAGAAACTCATCCACCACAGAGAGCCTCATGAGATCTCTGCAGGTCTCCAATTCTGGCTGGTTATTCCTCCATTGAGGTGTTTAAGCAAGCACGGTCCCGAGTTCTGGAATTCCTCTCAAAAATTCACCACTTTGCCATCTTTCTGGTCAAGGTTTTGGGCCAGAGGTGCCTTGGTTCGCCCCACCCTGTGAAATGCTGCTGGCTTCAAGTCAAGAGTGTAATCTGAAAGGCTGGTCATCTCAAACTGAAACTGGCTAACGGCTGGTTAGGGAGTCGAGATCTGTCTCTACATATCATCAGGGTATTACCTTCAACAGCGAATACTGGCAGCTGGCAATGACCAGGCAGAACTGGAACACCCAGATGTCCCTGAAGAAGCCCTCAAGGAGAAGCATGAAGCCCAGAAAAGCCACCAGGGCAGCCAGGCTGACAGCCACCACATTCTCACGGGCCAGTCGGTTTCTGCGGAGAGAGAGGAGGAAGAAGATTAACATGGATTCCTGCGGTGGGGGCGAGGGGGGTGACAAAAAACGAATGGAAATGGAAACGGAAACAAGCAGAAAGATGCTAGCAAAGGCTCAGGCTTCAGGCCTTTTTCTGGAGCGTTAATGAGGGGGAGGGGAGGGGATGGCCTTAGGGGCCAGTTTGTGAACGCAACACCCTCAAAGGGTCAGACTTTGGACGTGCAGGGCAGCCCTGGAGGGCCTGGACACCATTCGCCATCTAGCACCAGACGCTGGCAGGGAACTGCTGGGGTTTTACCTGGCAAACTGGATAGCTTTAAGGCCAAGTAGCGCACCCATGCAATGAGAAACCAGAAGTCTCAGCGACCGTGCCAACCTCCATGGAGGTCTGAGCAGCACAGCAACTCTCAGCCCGCCCCCGAGAGCGCCTCTGGGATCTCGCTTCACTGCACTAGAAGTGGGGAGCACTTGCAACTCCACGTTCGGTTGCAAGGTCAAGCCTCACTCCAGAGACTCGAGTCCGGAGTGCACTGGCAACAAGGGAATGCTGGACTCCTGGAGTGGTGACGAGAGAATTGGCCAATACCCATCTCACAACCAACACGTTTGCGGGGATTTGCTGCGCAAGAAACACCACTGGAGTATCATATCCAGTTCTGAATGCCACGTTTTAGGAAACAGTGCAGGAGAGCTTTGAGAGAATGGTTGAATGAGGAATTTCAGTTCCAGATTGGACAAAGAAAGGCTGAGAGAAAAAAAAAACCCACGAGGACAACGTAAAAGGGAGGAAATGTCTCTACAAGTCAAGCGATCGAGAACAAGATGTCACATTTTCAACTTAATTAGTGAAAAATATGAGGGAAATTTTTTCACACAAGTGCGGGCAGTGAAGGCTGATTGAACTGTGAGGCCTTTGAAAGAGGATTAGATAGTTATTTGAAGAGGATGAATATCCGGAGTTACAGACAGAACGGCTGCAGGCGAGCTGCTCACAGAGAGACAGTATGCACACAGCGTGCCAAATGGCCTCCTTTCAGCTGCAGCACTTCTAGGATTCCAACACCGCAGCGCCGCGTTGGTTGCAAAAGCACTGGGGGCAGTCTTCAGAAGTGCCATGTAAATGCAGGGCCTTTTGTTTTGAGGCTCAGATCTGGGTTGGTCCCTAGCACACTGCGGAGTGAGGCTTGCATTGTTAAGGAGCCTTCCACGCCCATAGGATGCTCCAAAGACCTTTGTGGCCAATGCAGGCACTTGCATCTTGGAGACAGTGACAGGATAAGTGGATTTCATGAGGGATACAGGGCACAGTGCATTCAGAGATGGAGATCCACCCAGGATTCCTACAAAAGGAAACACTAAATTTGCACCGATGGCGTGGCCGTGGGGGCTAGAATCCAACGGGGCTCCAACTTTCCTAAATCCTGTTTCAAAGGCACACAGCGCGTCTCCGGAATTTCCCTCCCTTCACGCCAAACCTGTCGAGCAAAGCCAGCAGTGCCAGGCGGTCGTAACGGATTCGTATCCACTTCCAAGGCAGCAGCCAGAACTTGTAGTACTGTTTGTTCCTGTTCTTCTCTTCTATCATTAGCGTGTTTTCCTGGGATTCATGGAGAGATTCCTGATCCAGAAAATCCAACTGGGAATTATTTTTTTTGTTCCCCCAAGAAACGAGGCCAAAAAAAAACAAAACAAGGAGCAAAGGTTATTTGACACGCTGCCGTCTTTGCTGAGCGATTTATCCCGGGATGAAATGGAAACAGGAAGGAGACATCAAGTCACGCTCCTCCAATCAACCTGGCAGCATGCAACTGAGCCACACTGGGACTAAATGCATTATTGACTGGCTGCAAAATCTTGAGCACAGGGGATTTAAAGGAAGCTTGGGTCGAGAATGGGGTGGGGGCAGCTATTTTCCTCTGGTAAGGCGAGTCAAAACAAGTATGGAGGTGCACGGAGGCTTTAACTTAAACAGAGGCAGGGATGAGGTCAGAAAGCACTTCTTCACCGTCTCAAGGGGCAATTATGGATGAGCAATAAATGTTAGCCCACCCACATTCGTGAACCCCTGCTCCCAACAGCCATTGCGACTAGGAGCGGCCATTAATTGAACATTTTAAAACAGATAAAACAAAATTGTCTTGCCCAACTACACTTTGAGGGTTATCGAGTAAGGGGCCTCCTCCAGCTCCTTTGTGACGATGGTCACATTGCTCAAGTACACTGAGTCTTTGTTACAAGATCTCCAACCTCCAGCATCTTAATGCTGAACCGATAGCACAGGAGCTAAGTAGGGCCCGTTGTTCCATTAGCCACAGGCATGTGTGACCTTACTTGCACTAAGACAGCGCTAGAAAGGGCCAGCATGAGAGCACCAGGCAGTGGGAAGATTATCCGCACTGTAACACTCACTGCAGTCAAATAACCTCGCCAGCTCACAAACAAGAAAGAACCACATGGCACGCTGCAACACGAAGGGAGGGAGGGGAGCGATTGCAAGAGGCCACTTCCAGCTGAAAATTAACCTCGGTTACCTCAGGAATCTCCAACGGCACATTACGGACCTGCATGCCCTGAAGAACCACGGGCCGGGGCTGGAGGAGTGACAGCGGTGGCATTCCCTCCGGAGCGTCGGCAGACGTGAAGCTGGAAGAGTGGGACTGATGATCCCTAAGATTCCCAAGGGAAAGAGAAATTGCTGTTAGCGTGCTGGGAATGTGAACGGTGTCAAAACGTTGAGAGCACACAAAGGCAGGTAAGGGAGGGAAGAGGTGTGTGTCATTCATTCATTCACCAGACGAGGGCATCATTGGCCGATCCAGCATTTATCACCCATCCCTAATTGCTCAGAGGGCAGTTGGGAGTCGAGCACATAGCTGTGGGTCTGGGCAGGGCAGACTGGGTAAGGAGAGCAGCTTCCTTCTCTAAAGGACATTAGCAAACCAGATGGGTTTTTCTGTATATCAACAATAGATGAGATAGCTATTTCAGATTTTCAATTGAATTCTATTCCCAACATCTGCTGTGGGCAGGGCTCAAATGAGGGTCCCCAGAACATTATCTGGGTCTCTGAATAAATAGTCCGGCAACAATACAAATAGGCCACCGGGTAAGGGTTAGAGGTCAAAGAGCCGCATGTTGGGTGGAACTTTGAACAAAGCCTGTGGCCATCTGTAACTTGAATATCCCACAATAAAGTGACGGAGTTTCCCCCCAGAGCTCAGGGTCAGCATTTCTACTGCTGGACCTGCCCCACTTTTGCAGGATCTAGCTGTGTAACAGATACCTGGAGGAAGAGGAGAGGGAAGGGAGGGACGGTGGACAGGTTGGGTCTGTATCCTTCGGGGTTTCAACAGAGGGGTGGCCGCAATGTTTTTATGACTGAGACACCTACTCCCCCACCAGCCAAGAAGTGTTTACTACTTTTAAGTCTTTTTAAATCTGTTCTTTTGGAATGCTGTATCCCTCTGCGGCTTGTTGGGCTTTCCCAAAGTCTTTTGGGATTTTGTGCCTAGAATTTAGTGATCAAAATCAGGCAAACCAAGGAAGTGAGCTGGGACACAGTCAGATCAGCCACAACCTTATCCAATGGCAGAGCAGGCTTGAGGGGCTAAATCCCTGCTCCTAAATCATACACTTAAACTCAGCGTCTCAGGCAGGATGTGTTGCAGGACCTTCCTGGCAGAAGGCACGGTGTACGGCAAATGGGAGATTTGAGCAGGTGACATTGCTGGAGAACACAGGAAGCAGTGTGTAACTTGCCAAGCGTTGTTGGAGATATGCTCCAGGCTCATTTGTTGCCCCACTGGATTCTCGTAGCCACCTCCCGTCGGACCAAAGGTGTAGGATCTGCGGATGCCTGCAAGGGTGTGGGGGGGGGGGGTCGGGCACAGGAAATAAACAGTGACCAAAAAAAGCAAAGAATAAGTGGCTCAATGGATGTTTAAGATAGACGGTGAACCTCACCATTTGTTTGGATTCTCTTTTATGGGGTCAGAACTTTAAAACTAACAGCGACCTACAAAAGACGGTGGCCATTCAGCCCCTCCAGCCTCTTCTCTTTACCCACCACCCTTTTCAATAATGGTGGACCTAGATCTACACTGTACCATCTGCCTTGGTACTTCTCAAATTGCTCCCTTCATCTTATCAGCATCCATTTTGCAGACTTAAATACGAGCGGAGAGGCGTTTTAATAATTGGGAGTTCACCCAGAGTGAATCTCAAAGCCTGCAATTTCTGTTTTGGACCACGCGCTCGGGAAATTGGGGAAAGATACGACTTTAAACCAAGGAAACTGTGGAAGAGAAATGCATGGCATGCATCTGTGTGTTTGTTTGTACGAGGTCAGAAGTCACCAGGTTATAGTCCGAACGGTTTATTTGAAATTAGAAGCTTTTGGAGCACTGCCCCATCGTTGGTGAAGTCTGACAGAGGGGCAGTGCTAGGAAGGCTTGTGATTCCAAACAAACCTGTTGGACTATAACCTGGTGTCGTGTGATTTCTGACCTTGACCACCCCAGTCCAACACTGGCACTTCCACATCTTTTGTTTGTACGGGTAAGGGAATTTTAAAAAGCGAGTGAGCTTACGTTAGAATTATAAGCTAGCCATTCACTTTACTTGCTTCCCATTGAATCATAGGATGCCTACACAGTGTGGAAACAGGCCATTCAACCCATTGAGTCTGCACTGCCCCTCTGACGAGCATCTCACCCAGGCCCTGACAAGCAGCAAGTAGCATTTGCGCTACACTAATACTTTGACCCTCGCCATTAAGAGACAATTTAACTACCACCCTTGACATTCGATGGTGTTACCATCCCTGAATCCCCCACTATCAACATCCTGGGGGGTTATCATTGACCAGAAACTCAACTGGATTCACCATATTAACACAAGGGCTACAAAAGCAGGCCAGAAGCTAGAAATTCTGGGGAGAGTAACTCACTTCCTGACTCTTCAAAGCCTGTTCCACCATCAACTAGGCACAAGTCAGGGGTGTGATGGAATACTCCCCACTTGTCTCTGGATGGGGACAGCTCCGACAACACTCAAGAAGCTCGATACCATCCAGGACAAAACAGCCCCCGCTTGATTGGTACCACATCCACAAACATCCCACTCCTTCTACCATCCATGCTCAGTAGCAGCAGCGTGTACCATCTACAAGATGCACTGCAAAAACTCACAGATCCTCAGACAGCACCTTCCACAAACCCACAACCACTTCCATCTGGAAGGACCAGGGTATCAGGCACATGAGAACACCACCCATTTCAAGTTCTCCTCCAAGTCACTCACTACACTGACTTGGAAATATATTGCCATTTCTTCACTGTCACTGGGTCAAAATCCTGGAATTCCCTCCCCTAGTAGCTCATGGGTCAACCCAGAACAGGAAGGCAGCTCACTATCACCTTCTCAGGGGGCAACTAGGGAGGGGCAACAAATGCTGGCCAGCCAGCGACACCCACATCCCACAAATAAACAGAAGAAAACAAACACACACCAGAACTGATCCCCGTAACCCAACATTCCCCATGGCTAACCAACCTAACCCGCGCATCCTTGGACGCTATGATGACAACATAACATGGCCAATCCACCCTAACCTGCACATCTTTGGACTGTGGAAAGAAACTGCAGCACCAGGTCGCAATTTACCCAAGCCCATAAGCTCCTGCCCTCTCCCACCTGGAATGGCCATGACAATCATTCAGAGGTTAGCGCTTCCAGGACACAGAGCTGCACTCTTTCAAGCATTTGATATGGTGGCTCAGCTTGACTCCACAAACTGGAGCGAGTGACCCAAGAGTTAGGAACAGCACCTACCAGCTTCATCGTAGAAGTAGTGAACTGCTCCGTCCGAGGTGTCATCAAAGTTGGAAGCCTCGTGCACAGGGCCCCGAGAGAGCAGCAGCGAGCTGGCAAAGTGCAGGGCTGCAGGGAGCGCGTGGGTTCGCGACTGGGACGCCGTCCGGTTCCTCTGGATGTCCTGCAGGCTGCACGGAGAATTCGACACAACAGTAAACCGAGAATTTTCACAGTGAATGGGTGAACGCAGCATCTCCCAACAACAGTGCAGCCAGAGGCATTTTCCAGCCGTTTTTCCCCACACAGTCATACAGCATGGAAACAGGCCTTTCAGTCCAACTCATCCATGCTGACCATATAACCTAAATTTAGTCCCCTTTACCAGAATTTGGTCCATATCCCTCTAAACCCTTCCTATTCATGTCCCCATCCAGGTCCCTTTTAAATTCTGTAACTGTACGAGCCTCCACCACTTCCTCTGGCAGCTCATTCCATAAACGCACCACCCTCTGCATGAAAAAGTTGCCCCTCCAGACCCTTTTAAAGCTTTCTCCTCACCTTAAACCTATGCCCCTCTAGTTGTAGGCTCCCCTACCCAGGGGAGAAAAAATGTTAACTATTCACCCTATCCAGGCCCCTCCTGATTTTATACATTTCTAATGGTCATTGCTCAGCCTCCGATGCTCCAGGGAATAGCTCCCAGCCTCCTCTTATAACTTTAACCCTCCAGACCTGTGAACATCCTTGTAAATTTAAGTAGCATAGAATTTTAGAATCCCTACAGTGTGGGAGCAGGCCATTCAGCCCATCGAGCCCACCCCAACCTTCCAAAGAGCATCCCAAACAGACCCAACCCTCTACCCTATCCTTGGAACCCTGCATTTCCCACAGCTAAGCCACCCCTAGCATCTACAAGATGCACTGCAAAAACTCTCAGATCCTCAGGCAGCACCTTCCACAAACCGACAACCACTTCCATCTGGAAGGACCAGGGTATCAGGCACATGGGAACACCACCCATTTCAAGTTCCCCTCCAAGGGGCAATCTAGCACGGCCAATCCACCCTAACCTGCACACCTTTGGACTGTGTGAGAAAACCTATAGCATGTGCAAATTCCACACAAGGTCTTTTTTTTTTAAACACAGAGTGCGTTGTGGAATGTGCAGCCAGAGGAGGTAGTGCATTCAGACACATTAGCAACATTTAAGTGACTCTTGGATAGGCAAATGGATGATACTAAAATGAAGTGTATGCAGGGCAGTTTGATCTTAGAGTAGGATAATAGGTTGGCACGGCATCGTGGGCTGAAGGGCCTGTACTGTTCCATGTTCTCAACAGTCGCCCCTGCAACTGAACCTGGGTCCATGACACTATGAGGCTGCAGTGCTAACTACTGAGCCACCATGCCTCCCCCTTTCTAGTTTAACAACATTCTTCCTAAGGCACAACGAGCAGAATTACACCAAATATTCTAAAACCGTTCACAGCGACATATCAAATCAAGTGATTAAAAGCTAGGCTGAAAGTGGTGTCTCAAAGATCAGCAGGGGGTTTTTGGAAGGGAAATTAAAACCCAGGGAGTTGAAAGCATGGTGCAGAAAATCAGTGACTCACAACTTGCCAGAATTGGAGTAGCACTGACCATAAGGGGTCTGTGGGGCTGCAAAGCGGTTACCGGTGAATGAGAGCGCGCCAGACCACAGAACACTTTGAAAACAAGAAAAAGGCTTTTAAAACTGAAGCTCTAATGATGCATTGTGCATAGTTACAAGAAAAGGTCACTGGCAGAGCACAAAGATGTGGAAGTCTCCGCAGAATGAAGGACAAGCTCAAGTATGTTGGTTTGGGCCTGAAGTTCGAAACTCCACAGAGCACAACAGCTCATAGCAATCCCACACAGATAGGACCCTCAGTAGTGTTATAGAACAAAGGGGCCCAGGTACATAATTCATTCAAGTTTGCGCCAAAGGTAGACAAGGTGGTTAAGAAAGCGTTTTAACATGTTTGCCATCATTGCTCAGACCTCTGAGTACAAGAGTTGGGGCGTCTTGCTGAAGTTGTACAGGACGTCGGTGAGACCTCTTCTGGAATACCATGTCCAGTTCTGGTCGCCCAGTTACAGTAAGGATATTTTTAAATTGGAGAGGGTTCAGAAAAGATTTACCAGGATGTTGCTGGGAATGGAAAATTTGAGTTGTAAAAATAGACTGAATAGGCTGAGACTATTTTTCAATGGGCCACAGGAGATTTAAGAGGTGACCTTATAGAGGTTTATAAAACCACAAGGGAGGCATAGATAACGTGAATGACAAGGGTCTTTTGCCTAGGTTGAGGGTAAATTAAAATTACACAGCATATTTTTAAAGGTGAGGGGAGAAAGATTTAGAAAGGGCCCTTTTATAAAAAAAACAGAGCAGTTTGTAAATGGAATGAACCGCCAGAGGACATGGTGCATGCAGGTACAGTTACAGCATTTAAAAGAAATTTGGCTAAGTGCTTGAATCAGAAAGGTTTGGAGGGATATGGGCCAAACATAGGAAAGTGAGACGAGTTTAGTTTGGGAACATAGTTGGTGAGGACTGGTTGAACCAAAGGGTCTGTTTCCACATTGTATCACACAAAGAAGAAAGGACTGAGACAGGCGTGGAAGATTCGCACTATGTACAATCCTGTGCTCTACATGTCCTCAGGCTGTTTGATGGGTACACTGTAAACTGTGACAGCTTTACTTTCAGTCTGGAAGAGTTGAGAGAGCTTTACTTTCACTTTAAGTGAGCAGGGACAGCATAATTTCCACTTTTAAAGAGTAGAAAAGGCCTTACTCTCTATCTAACCCTGCACTGTCCATGCCCTGTGAGTGTTGAATGGGGACAGCGTGGCAGTATCTTCAATCTTCATTTGAGAGAGCGTAAAGGGAGATTTACTTTCAGTTTTAAGAGAGTAGAGGGGCTCTAAATATTTTTAAGAAAGTGATTCTTGATGCCCAACAGGATGAAACGTTACTGGGGCTCTGCACGGTCAAGGTTAAAATCAGATCAGCCGTGATTTTATTGCAAGGTGGAGCAGGCCCAAAGGAGAGACCTACTCGTGTTCTTTGTCTGTGTGTTAGCTTTATTCTATTTCTAACCCAATGTTGCACCAGTGTGTCAAGGACTCCCAGTGAGGGGTGTTCCCAGGACCATGCTAATTCTTATCGCAATTCTTTCACACTTGTATTTCTGATTAGGCTCATTCCCCAGGATTACATGTGTAATAGCAGTCTGCCACCATGCCCTCCCACAGTGCTGCAACACAGTATCATACCTTGGCGGTGAGCCCATGATAGAGGGTGGAGGTGTTGGGTTGCTGCCTGCGTTGTGCCTTCGCCTCATTGCCTGTGTCCTCTTCACACTGCTGGTAGGTTCCCGTCTCCCAGGTTCTTCCGGAGCTGGTGCTGGCCAGGGGAGGACGACAAACAATCAAATATCACAAGCAGCATTTAAAAATGAATCCAGCTCCACAATCTCTTCCTCCCCACAGAGCTCCATTCACAGGGTGGATGGGATTGTGTTTGACTTCACACTGGAGAAATTCCAACAGCTTATCAATCTTTGGTATGGACCTGCCCTCGGCACCGACCCTCCCCCGCCCCCCCAACCTCGGCGCCGACCCTCCGACAGCGCAGTGCACCAACCCGCACCTCCCCCGCCCACCCTTGGCGCCAACCCTCCGACAGCACGGCACCCTACCCCCGACCTCAGCGCCAACCCTCCAACAGCGCGGCGTCCCCTGCCTCGGCACCCACCCTCCTTATCTATTCTCTCTCCCGATCAAATATGCAAAGTATTTGATACAACAGGCTCATCAGTGAAACCGAATCCCAGAGAACAAAAGTGTCTGCGGCAGGACTGGACAGAGCATGTCCGACTGTGTGGAAGTAGAGGGCAGCAAAAGGCTGCTCTGGGACTGCAAGACAACTCCCAGCGGGGATTCCCACGAGACAACACGAAGGCCATCGCAGTCCGTGACAGAAACCGGAGACCACTGTTTCCCAAACTCGCCCCATCCTGCACTTCATCCGATCTGCACAGGAGAAACAGCTGCCCTGGAGCTCTTGACCCTAACACACGCCCCGCAGCAGGTTTGGGAGACTGCCCCGCACCCCATAATTTGGGGGACGCTGGGAGAGCTGCACGCCGGCCACGTGGCTCCCGAAGTGAGTGCTATGCACTCTAAGCTCCATTGTAATCGCTAGGACGGCAGAGAAAATGCTCCAGAGCACACCCTGCGTAAATGCAACATTCCCATGGGAGTTGGGTGTGATCACGAACGTAGGTACTGGACGAGGAGCGTTAGCAAAGACCAAACACGTCACCAGGGAGATCAAGCGAGCGCTGTTCCCTGAGCGTCAGCCCCACCCACCCACCTCAGCAAACACCGGCAGCCCTGAGCTCTGGGATCGGGGACGGTTCAGCCAACCCCACCCCGGAGTCACCCCCGAGCCCGAGGGACTGCGGAGAAGCCGGCAAATGGCTGCTTGATCATTTAGAGCGGGAAGAACGGAAACATGCCCCTTCGCAAAACGTAGAATCCTGCTGGGAGTTTCTGGAACACAGGATCCCGGGGGTTTGGGGGAGGCGGTGTGGTGGGTTATATTTAGGCACAAATCTAACGTAACAGGTGGAAAAATAAAGAAGGTGAGCGAGTGGAGGAGGGAGGGAGAGACAGAGAGAGAGTGGAGTGGAGAAACAGGCTGGTTCAAGTGGGATGGGAGACAAGGGTAGCTGGAAGCAAGAAAGGGAGTTGCAGGGGACGGACAGCGAGGAGCGAAAAACCAGGGGAGAGGGGGTCAGAAAGACAGCAGGGAGCAAGCATGGGATTTGTAGGGGACAGATAGCAAGGAGCAAACACTGGTAGGGGAAGGGGGGGGCAGTGAAAATAAAAAACAGGCAGTGAGTACGCTGGGGCAGAGGAGTGGGGGTGCGAGATCTCTCACTAACATTATCTGCTGCCTATCCCCTCCCAGCAAACCACAAGGCCCCCACATCCGCGCCCCCCCCCACCACTCTGCCCCTCTGACCTACCTCCACCAACCGCCCCCTCCGACTGGCTCCAGGCACTGCCGATAGACTCCAGCCTCCGGGAGAACCGCTCCCTCCAGCGCGGCTCGACGTCCCGGGCCTCCAGGTCGGACTTGGAGGCGGTCAGGGTGCGGGTACTGCCGGGACCCAGCTCCAGCGGCCCCGCGCCAGCCCCACTGTCCATACTCAGCACCCGGGCATGGGTCTTGGCACCAGCGGGAGGCTCGGAGGGAGGCGGGGGTGCCAGAGCCGGGGCGGGCTCGGGATCAGAGCGGGCCGGGTTCCTCCGCCTGCCCTGCGGCCGCTTTGCATCGGGGGAGGAGCAGGACTGCGAGGTGACGCTGGACGAGCTGGAGGAGCTGCTGTAGTTGGGCTGTGAGCGCAGGCTGGAAGCATGGCTCAGGTCGCTCTGGTCACTTGAGTCCTCATCCTCAAAGAAGCCCTCACTGTAGGCCTTTGCGCCAAGAGCCGTCCTGATCGGCGCGTAATCCCGCCGGTAATCAAAGCTGCCGGTGCTGCCGCCATGCCTCCTGGCGCCCTTCCTCCTGCCGGAGCGCCGTGCTGGCCCCCGGCCCAGTAGGTTCAGCTCCTTGGGCCTCACTGCCCTCTCCACCTGCAGCGGGGCATGCTGGGAAGGGTCGGCCAAGGCGAGGGTCCCGGGGGAAGGGGCGCTCAGCCAGGTGGTCAGGGGGTCGTCCCCTCCCCCAGTCAGGATCTCACTGCTGGGGCCGACAAAGGGGAACCGTGAGATCCCCTCGGCCGAGGGGCCAGGATCTGGGGTGGCGACCACCTCGCTGTCTGAGAAGTTGTCTGTATCGCTGCCAGGCCTGGCGCCCATGGCCTCGGGGTCCGGCTGCGGGGTGAGGGAGGGGCTTTCCAGGCGAGTGGAGCTGGTCTTCTCGCTCCTGTAGCTGCTGACGGTGCTCTGAGTCTCCCGGTCGGTGCCGCTGAAGCAGCTGTCGGTGGAACCGGCCGCCTTGGCGCCCAAAGCCTCGAGACCCCCTCCCTCCGGTGGCGGTGGCTCCTTCCCCCGGGTTCCCTCGTGTCCGCCACCGCCCTCCCTGCCAGGGCCGGCCAGAGCCGGGTCCGGTGCCTTCCCGACTGGGTCTCCCGCCAGGCGGTCGCACAGCAAGGGGCCCAGCAGGGCATTGCACAGGCTCTCGGAGTCGCCGGAACGCCAGGCCCCGAGCTGGTCCAGCAGGCCGACGGGCAACGGGTGCACCCGCATGTCAGGCACTGCCAGGCCGCAGGGCGGTGGGGACAAGGCAGGTCCTGGGGACGGCTGGACAGGTAGTGAGGATATTCTTTTGGCTGAAGGCTGTGTGTCCAGTTGGGCCATCTCTTGGGGCAGAGGACCCTCGCTGGTCGCATGCAGCGTTGGTGAATCTGAAATGACAGACAATAAAAAAAACACCAAGCCAGGGAGCAGTCATCCTCCCTTACATGTCACAATCTGCACCTCACAGGCACAAACAATCTGTTGCCATATTCATGACCACCGCAGAAAGTGGAGGGGGGGGGGGGGGTTTTAATAGCGGCACTCCACAGTCACGAGGACGTAGCGAGAGGAGAGAAATCGTCCCCACCCTGTGGAAGGTTCAAAAACCAGGAGGCATTCGGCAAAAGGCCAACAGAGCGAGAAATCTTTCGGCTTCTCAGGCCCGAGCGAGCGGTTAGGATCGGGAACGAACTGCCCGAGAGTTTGGTGGAGGCAGGCTCAAGTGAGGCGTCGCATGCGGAAGAGATAGGGACAATTATCCGAAGAAAGGGAATTTGTAGCGATGTGGGGAAACGCTAGTGGGGACTGATTGGAGTCACTCTTCCAGGGAGGCTGTACTGCCCACTCTATCCTGCTTAATCCTGTCCGTCCAGTTTCCTCTGAAGTATAATCAACATTAATTTTATTTTATTTACTTATGGCATGTCACAAACTAGGCCAGCATTTATTGCCCAACCCTAAATGGCATTACTTCCACACCTATGTCTTCTGGTCTACACTCTGGGTAAAGACTATTTCCCAAAATCCCCATTGAATTTGCTGGTGACTATCTTATATCGACATTACACAAACAGGGCTGAGGCATCCTCCTCACTGCCCATTTTGTCTCACTGTCATTGTGACATTGGGATAGATTAGCAATATCTCCATGATTAGGTACTAGCCATGGCTTCACACAGAGTGTTTTCTCTCTCTCTCTCTCTCTCCTCTCCTCTCCTCCCCCCACCAACGCCAGCCCTCACGGTCAGACAGCCCTGGGTTCGAGTCTGCATGCCTGAGGACTGAACTCCAATTCCCAGGCTGATACTGAGCTTGCTCTACATCCCAACAGCTACGAATGGTATCAGAGATAATGGGAACTGCAGATGCTGGAGATTCCAAGATACTAAAATGTGAGGCTGGATGAACACAGCAGGCCAAGCAGCATCTCAGGAGCACTGTGCTCCTGAGATGCTGCTTGGCCTGCTGTGTTCATCCAGCCTCACATTTTATTAGCTACGAATGGTATAGCAGGGGAGTCCTTTGGGGCGTTCTGCAGCCAATATTTACCTCCGGCACCATCATCATGAAAGCTGACAACTGGCGCTTAGTAACATTCAGCAAACTGGGGTCTGATGCAGAGGGGTGGAAAAGTTTGCCCACTGAGGGGATTGTAACGGGGAATAAACAAGTGGGGTTTATTTATTTATTGGGGGTGGCACGGCGGCTCAGGGGTTAGCACTGCAGCCTCACAGCACCAGGGACTCGGGTTCGATTCCAACCTCGGACGACTGTCTGTGTGGAGTTTGCACATTCTCCCCGTGCCTGCGTGGGTTTCCACCGGGTGCTCCGGTTTCCTCCCACAGTCCAAAAGATGCGCAGGCTAAGTGGATCGGCCGTGCTAAATTGCTTGTAGTGTTCAGGGGCGTGTGGGTTATAGGGGGATGGATCTGGGTGGGATGCTTCAAGGGGCGGTGTGGACTTGTTGGGCCGAAGGGCCTGTTTCCACACTGTAGGGAATCTAATCTAGAGAGCAAGTGAGGGGGGGAGCAAGTTAGGGGGAGAGCAGAAGTTAACTGATTTATTATTGTCACATGTACCTAGATAGAGTGAAAAGTTTTGTTTTGCCTGCAGTAGAGGCGGTCCATACCGTACAAAGTGCCTTAAGGTAACAGAACAGCCAGGAACAATACAATGTTATGGCTACAGAGAAGATACACAAAAAAACGAGACCAACATCAGATTTAAAATTTTGATAGGTCCACACAGAAGTCTAATCACGGCAGGGGAGAAGCTGTTCTTGAATCTGTTACATTTATTTAAGCTTTTATATGAATGGAAGAGGTTGGAAGAGATTACAGCCGGAGTGGGAGGGGTGTTTGATGACGTTGAGCTGTCTTCCCAAAGCAGGGGCAAGTGTAGATGGATTCATGGATGGAAGGTTGGTTCATATGTTGGAGTGGGCTGTGTTCACATCTCTCTGTAGTTTCTTACGGGCCTGGGCAGACCAGTTGCCCTCTCAAGCCATGATGCATCCAGATAGGACGCTTTCTACGGTGCATCCATAAAAACCGGTAAGAGTCCTTGTGGACATGCCGAATACGGCAGGCCATTGGGGATTCCAGGCAGGCCAAGCTACCTAGTGGACATTTCTTGTTCAGTCACAGGGCCTAAGTGGTGCTGACAATAACAGGTTTTATTGCCCACCACTCCTGAGACAGCAGCGGTGGTGGTGAGCTGACTTCTTGAGCCACTGAAGTCCGTGCAGGGTAGCTGAATTATTCAGTGGCGAAGGGATGGCCGATACAGTTCCGGGTCAGGGTAGCATGCAGTTCAGAGGGCAAACTGTACGCGGGCAATGTTTCATGTTGAAGGTGGTAAATTGGGCGCCTATCAAGCAGGCTGCTTCGTCCTGGGTAACTCCCGACTTGTGCCTTGCAAACAGTGGGCATCCGGGAGGTGAGTTAGTCACCAAAGAATTCCCAGCTGCTCCAGTAACTACATTCAGCTCAGTTTCTGGTCAACAATAGCCCTCAGCTTGCTAGCGGGGCATTCAATAACATAGTAATGTCAAATGTCAAGGAGATACACTCCTGTTCTCTCTTGATGGAGATGGTCACTGCCTGGCCCTTGTGAACATTGTTTGCTGGTTACCAACACAAGCCAACTAACCCAGCATAAAACTTTGCCACTAAAGGGAGATAAAAGGTTAAGAGACAGAAAAAAAACTCATGCCAATGACTCACCTGCTGTATCTAGCATGTTCAGTTTCAGTAACTCTCTGTCAGCTGATGTGACAATTACATTTTTACTGCCTTGTTCGCGGACCAAATCTCTGATCCCTGCGGACACACAAGAAACATCGGGTCCAAATACGGCCAAGACTGTTCTGTCGAGATAATGCAGCCACCAAACCTCAAAGAGCTGCTCCAATTTACAGTAAAGGGGCCAAAAGCACAAAAATTCAAATCTCAGCCTGGACTAAGCTACCTCATCTCAGAACGACCGAGAACAGGGTAGAGAATTTGATCCTGATCATCGGCGTCCCCTTGGATTTTTGTTTAATTCTACTGAGGTCCATGCGCGCTAGCAATTTCTGGAAGTGAAAGTCAACGTCATCCACCACGCGAGCGCACCGAGGTGCGGGATAGCTGGGGGCCGGTGGTTCAGAGGGAACTTTGCTGATCAGTACCTGGTGAGGGGGACACAGCCAAGAGTTGCCCCTCAACTGAGCCCTTAACTCGCACTGAGATTATATTCTGAGTGCAGCACATCAACTGCAAATTTGGTGCTGAGTTCCACGCAGATGACCCACAGGCCAATTTGGCATTTCGCTCTTCCCGAACAGCAACTCCGACTGGCCAAAATGGCAGAACAGCGGCTACCACGCCTCTTCCGCACCCACCCCCCCAGCCAAGAAAAGGAAGCAGAACCATTGTAAACCAAGCTCGATAAGTGCAGGGTGCCACAGGCGCCCACCCTTGAGCAGAGCGCCATGCTCACTTCAGAGGGCTGTCAACAGCCCGTCCCACGAAGCTGGTGGGTCTGGAGTCAAGAGTAGGCCGGGCCGGGAAAGGGACGGAAGATTTCTACCCGTGAAAGATGTTGGTGAATGGGGGAGGGGCATTTCCTTAACTGAGAGCAGCTATAAATTCTACCTGCCGGGATCCAGAACTGGCATCCCATGGGAATCGGGTTTTGCATCACTAGACCAGTCACTTCACCGTTAGGCCCCAGAACAGCACATCACTCCCCTCCCACCACCCCGCCCTCCCTCCCTACCTTTAGAGGTTGCACTGTCTTCCAAGTGAGGCAATAAATCCTGAAAAACAGGCCAAAAGAAAGTAAAAGCCACATTCACATTCGGATGGACCGCACGACTTGACAGAACACAAACAGCTCAGTCCCCACGCCCACTCCTGTTCACAACATTCTCTCCCCACCCTCCCCCCCCCCCCGCCCCCACCAAATTGTCGCACAGTCCCTCGGGCTCTCCAACCATCGCCCTCCTCCGCCACACATGCAACCCCACCCTGTGGAACTACTCACCGACACTTGGTTGAAACCGAAGACAGAATGCTGCGAGCTGCACCGCACGGGCGGTGTGGTGTTATTCTTCCGAAACACGGTCATCTCCACTCCTCCCCCTGGATCCCTGTGGGTTACGGGGAGGGGGGGTGGGGGGAAAAAGAAGAGGAGTACTTGAGAACAACGAGCTTAGCGCCAGCCCCCTTCTGCCCCAGGGACTCC